>NW_009648255.1:1658490-1668854 GCF_000708025.1 Charadrius vociferus
GGGGGGGCGGGGGGGAATAAAAATCAAAAAAAACAACCATAGTTCTACATGCCTGTAGAACTTGAGTGAGATGGGAGACAAGATACAAGTGGAGATACATATTTTACTTACTGATAAATTATTATTTCTTAGTTATTACCAACACAAATAGTATGACTTCCCACAATCACCACACATCATGATATATCTTGCAGTGTGCTGCGATCTATGTTGCTATACCTAGCAACTTATAAAAAGGAAGCAACCACCCAAACCCACTGTAGGATTGTTCTTGGCTGCACTCAAAGTTTGTGCTTCAAACCACACTTCCAGCTGAGGATGGCAGGACATGGCACGCTCTGCAGAGAGAAGTGTCACTCTCAGCTATGACAAGGGAAATGGAACCGTGACACCATCACCCCACCAGTGGTTCACACCTCAGTTCACAAGATTAATGGATGAAGTCATCACTCTGAAGCCTCTAGATAGTTATCAATACATTTTAGGTTCAAATGAATCGATGTGTTATATTTGCAATTCAACAGCAAAAAATAAACTGTCACCACTCTACAGTTTAATTACTGATATATCAGATTGCACTTGATAATGTATTAAGTGCAAATTACTCCACACTCCTATCATTCTATTAATTATAAGAGGAGCTATACACAGGCATCTTTGACACCAAAACTGCTCCATAAGAAACCTTGTCCAATCATTAGTACATTCCTTATTATTTTGTCTTCAATATAAAGTTCAAATTTAAAACAGAAGTGCTTAAATGCTATATGGCTTTAGAAATTAGAGCATGCTACATGGGTTAGCAAGAATATTACAGCAAACAAATGAAGACTTCTATGTAATTCAGGAGACATATGCCAAATGGTATGAAAATACCTATAGGTTTATTCAACTTAAAAAAAAAAAAAAAACCACCGTGAATCTTCACCGTGAGAAGCCAGGTTTTGCATCCAACCCCTCACCCTGTCAGAGTCAAATCTGAAACTGTGTCCTTGAAGACACACAACATTAGTTTGACTATCTGCACAGGGAAAAGTGAAAGGGCAACAAATTCACTTTATACCACCTGACACAGTGCACCTACACCTTCTTTAAGCACTGTCCGAGTAACTCTCATCTTTCCAGCTTGCTTCACTTTCACATACATCCCCTGTTCTCAGGGGGGTCACAACTCTCCTTCTGGGAGTGCTCTGCAGAGCCACAGCATGCAAAGTTCTGTTGAAGTCTAAGAGTTGATGGGGACAAGCAAGCTTTCCGAATATAAAATTGTTATTCTGTTACCTGTGTTTGATTAGTATCTATGATCACCATAAGGCAACAGAACACATTTTCAACAGCCACTACTGTTTCATAGGTATTGCACAATCCCAAGATAAGGTTTGGCAGGAAAGGTAACAGACTGACTTGTAAGTCTGTTTTTCCTACTTACATTTTCTGCCCCATAAGCCCATCCTTGGGAGACATTTGCCGATGCCTTCCATGCTTAAAAGTCTTTTTTCAACTTTTTAAGCTGGTTTCAAGAAACACGTCAACCACCCTCCAAGCCTCATCTCATTGATAGGTTTTGACAATTTCAGCTACAAAAGCACTAAAATTTATTACAAGATGTTCATTCAGTCAAAATCCATCTCCTCCAGGCTAATATTATTTTCCAGTCTTCTTAATTTGCAGTTAAAAAAAAAAAAAAAAAGTTCTGCCATTAAACCGCTGGAATTATTTTGAGATAAGACAGCAAGTAGCTCCAGGTACAAAGCAGAAAGTGTCAAAGCACTATCTCAGCCATTTTGTTCAAAAAGGGGATTTAAAGCTTTCTTGTAGTATCTGCAAATAATTCTTTTCTATGCACGTAGTTACACATACGTTTTACTTTAAAATACACTATAGTTCAGCTCACAGCTTCGGGCTGAGATGAGGGAAACGTGGCCCGTTTAGTGCCAAAAACAATGCCAGAGGGACGAAATGGTGCTGGCTTGCGGTATAGTTGCCAAACCAATGCCAATACTTTCAGCTTCCTGGAAGAAAAGAGACATTAAACCTGCCACGAAGGCACTCCCAGCTCATCTGCACAAGGGAATAGCCCATGGGATAACCAGCAGATATTCCCACAGCAAAACATGACCAACAGGACAGCCAGCCAGCTGCAGGAATTGCTGTGCTCAAGTCTGTTGGGCTACAAAACCAGCTGAAAACTCCCTTGAAAAGCACAGAAGATACATGTACACCATGGAAACCTGAACTAGTAATTCCAGGGTAAAAATTTTGCCTTGTGCTTACTGCTATAGGTGGAGGGAATATGGAGAGGCCACGCAGGGCTGTACCCACACAAGCTAATGCAGAGTTCCCTTTCAAGAGCCAACAGCCAAGTGGCTGGGCTCCAAGGGATCTCCTGAGGAACTGGTTGTGGTGCAGCCCTGCATGGGAGATTGCCTTCCCTCCCCACAGCCTGGCAGCACCCGAACACCCATGGCACCAGGCAGCTGCCACATCCCCATTCACAATTAAAGAAAACTTATGACCAAAAGCATCAGCCTTTACCAAAAATGGAAGCCTAGTTTTTGAACACTAGAAACCATATGCCACAAAGGGCCATGAAGATGCTGCGGGGCTGGAGCCCCTCTGCTGGGAGGACAGGCTGGGAGAGGTGGGGGGATTCAGCCTGGAGAAGAAAAGGTGAAAAAGGGGAGACCTCAGAGCCCCTTCCAGTGCCTAAAGGGGCTCCAGGAGAGCTGGGGAGGGACTCTGGATCAGGGAGGGGAGTCATGAGACGAGGGGGAACAGTTTTACACTGAAAGAGGGGAGACTGAGATGAGATATTAAGAGTGAATCCTTGCTTGTGCGGGTGGTGATCCCCTGGGGCAGGTTGCCCTGAGAAGCTGTGGCTGCCCCATCCCTGGAGGTGTTCAAGGCCAGGTTGGACGGGGCCTGGAGCAACCTGGGCTGGTGGGAGGTGTCCCTGCCCATGACAGGAGGGTGGGACTGGATGGTCTTTCAAGTCCCTTCCAAGCCAAACCATCCTGTGACTCTACGATACCTCACAACGCTGAGATTACTGGACAGAGCCACAACAGTGCAAGTTCTACAGCAAAATACTCATTTTCCAATAAATGAGAATATGATTTAACTAATAGTTTTGAAATTACAGCATCAGAAGAATATCAATTTTATGGCTCATCAGTTTCTCCTTTTTCACTGTCAAAATAGCTGGAAACTGGTACAAAGACTAATTCTGCCAAAGAGCAAGAAAAGCTGATTAGAGAACTTCTACCTCTTACACTAAATAGATAATGAAATAAGAAGATAACAACATCTTCATATTCATCATCCAAATTTAATCTTAGACCTAAACTGTAATACAAGCTCCTTGTGAAAACTCAGCTAGCAACGAATAAAACTTTGCATTAGCTGCATGAAAAACTTGCCATTTTTATCAGATTAAAACTTTTATCAACTCTACTCATTTGTCATTAATGAAGACACACTTCTTCAAAAATCTGACAAATACAAAAAGATGGAAGGGGAAAAACACTTGGCATTAGAATTCAACAGCCTGATACACTGGCTCGAGGCAGATCCCACATGTGAAACTCCTCCTTTCACCAAAGGATGCATTTAGTGATAGGCACAGTGTTTTCAAAGGTAGTTACACATTCAACGAAGCACCGACAGGCAGTTTCTTCAGACATTTTAGGCACTATTTTAATCTATGTGAGCTTTAATAAATAAATTCTTTAGTGCCCTTCTTGCATATACATTTTCAGTTACATCTGGTTGTCTCAAGAATGAATTGTGGCTATTTCGCTACATAAATCAGAATATAAACCAAAATATAAACTACGGCACTATTAACTTGTCCTGCTTTCCCAAGCATCATTATAAAACCTAAATTGAAGTTGACTATTAAGATACAAGTTTGAATTCTGCAGCCTACATCTGGCATCTTTAGCACTGTAGCCTCAAGCGTAGGGCTTGCATGAGGCTTCAGCAGAGCTAATTATAAAGCATTGCCCATCAGCAAACGTCAAGCCTAACAGATACGTGCAATTCCACAAAGATTTAATATTGTTCCCCCAAAACTCTTGTGCTCTAGTAACCAAAATAGGCTGCTTTACTGTACACAAAATAAAACATAATGCATATTATGTTCCCTTTCATTGGGCACAAAAGTTCAAGATCACTGAAGCAAAAAAATCCTACAAGAACTTGCACAAAAGCTCAGCTTCTCAGACTGAAGCGAATGGAAAAACACTGCAGTAAGACCTGCCGTAAGCAATCTCTTGTGAAGCTGTCCAAAACTGGTTGTGTAACAGCAGTAGGTGTTCATCTAATAAAGGTGGTGCACAATTGCATCCATTACGTTTGGGAAATCTTTGAGATGATCTCTCATAATAAGCAATTGCCTGGTACTAAGTCTCTCTCTCCCCCCTCAACTTGGGATGTATATAAGCAGGCAATTTGGAAGAGCCTTATGAAGGCTGAGCTGGATAGTCCTGAGACAAGAGACTAAGAGCACATGTGGGAATTCAGATCAGTAGTTTCCCTTGGAAGTTCACTGGCGATTGTACATTGTCAGACAGCAAAATAATTACTGAAAAATACTGTTTGCCTAGTGCCAGCACGAGACAAATGTTTGAGTGGCCGGTCTCAAAGTGCCATTTGAAGTAAGCGTAAGTATTGATATCCACAGCAGCACTGTACCAAAGCCGTGCTGCACTGGCTCACAACCTCAATATTGAAGTCTAGAATGAAGTTCCCATTCTTGCTGCTTTCCCTTTTCCAGGGGCAGAAGAAAGTGTTATCACCACAATGTTCCCCATCCATTTGCTCAGTACAACATTAGAATGCAGACATTCAAAGCTAATAAAATGCCTAAGACACTTAAGTACCTATCTACCTTACAGGCTTGGCCCTCGGTTCAGTACATCCAGTCAACGGTCTTTCAAAGGTGAAGGAATCGAGCAATGAAACCTGCTCCATCCGTTACAGTCTGGAAGGGGCACAGATGTGTGAAATGACTGTTTCCCTTCAAGCAGAAGGTTTACACCAAACAACATGAATTTCTGAGTTAATAACCACAGATGGTCAAAAGCATGACTGAATTAAAAAAAAAAAAAAAAAACTTTAGAAAAACTTATCAGATGTAAAGTTAATAAGTGCAATGAGCTAGATGCAGCTTCTGGCTGGGGAAGTACTTACCTCGCTGACCAGCAGGTGCTGGGAGTGTGTGCCACAGGAAGGGCTGGTGCTATTTCCCACCCCCTCTGTATACTTTTAGCCCCAAACATCTGCTAGCAAAGTAGATGGATGTTTGGTCTGACAACACAGCCATTCCTACATTGTTATTGCCAGCAAACAAACAAAATGTGATCCACTTTTACGGCTTGAAAACCCTGAGAAACTAAAAAAAAAATCTTCTTCCAAGCCTAGAGGCATAAGGTACTTTGTATTTTGGCACTGTTTGCAACAGGAAGGAAAAGAAAGTAGGTTCATAGAGTCCTCAAGGCTATTCCAAACATTATAATTGCTTATCTGCTCTATTCTACAGAAACTGCTAAAATAGCTTAAACCCAGATCTGTCTTCAGTTTGCTATTCTCTGTGTGCACACTGAGTGCTGTATCTTGCTGTTACTGAAGAAAACTGACATTTTTGCTTCTAGGCAGATAAGACTCCCTAGAGTACAAGACACAGCAGCAACCTCCACTTCTGTAACCAAAAATTTCAGACATAAACAGATAAGAATTTTAATATCCTGCAAATGCAGCTATTAGCAGCTTTTCCTAATAAAATTACAAAATTATGAGAAAACCTTGGGCAATTTTGATGCATATAGCAGTTCAGCCTTACACATACGAATGTTCAGTCATTACTCAAAGACGACCCATCAAAGCCCTGTGGAAAGGCACGCAGTTGTGTATCAATACTTTTTCTTGCCTAATAATATGCAAGTGTCTCAAATTATCATTATAATGTGGTAGAACACAGCCTGATCTGTGTACAGCAGCGTTTTCCAGAATGGAATGGAAACACCGCTGTTTGTATTTGCGGTTCACTGTACACAGGAATTAAGCTGGGACCACTTAAATAGTTTTCACAGAATTTTCCAGCCTTATATTCACATTAGTCAATATATTGCTTGCTACTAATTACATTTACTTCATAGCAAGATCACAGATAGGATCCTTTAACAATTTTTGCAAAATTTACCAATCTCCACCTCAAAGTACGTTAGTTTCTCCTGTGTCTGTGGACAGTTTTTGATTTGCTCTTGTGCCAACTTTCCCCTCCAGTTCAAATAAGCCTTTTTTTTCCCCTGATCTTTCCCTTCGCAATGCGTTTGTAGTCAGCAGTCACATCCCCTCTCAATCTTTGATTTTCCAATCCAAACAAACCAGACTCATCTCCACTTCTGTTGCCCATCTCCCCTTGCTCAAATACTGCTGACCAGAACTGCATTAGGCTGGGCCTCGCAGCACTGACACCTTCACCTTACTACAAGACACTCAAAATTGCATCTGCCTCCAACTAATGCATCACACCAGCAACGCGCTGTACTCCTGTTGCCATATCTTGTATGCTTTGTTCTCCGCCACCTCCTCGCTTGCAGCTGATGCTCTCCCACACTGGAGCAGAAGTGGTCACTGCTAGTCTTCCTAGTGAGGTTCTTTGACATTCACGCAGAGGCACCAGGCACTCCAAGAGGTTATACCTGCAGTGCTGCAGTCTCATTTGGCTGTTTTTCTGCTCTAAATTGGGGGCTTGGGGTTGGTTTTGGGGGTTGGCTTATTTGTTTTGGGGTTTGTTTGTGGTTTCTTTTGGTTGGGTTTCACACACACACACACACACACACACGCAAAGATGTTTTAACTATGCAAATAAACACAGAGTTTCAGCATCCTTATCTATCCAGTCCACAGCTGGAGATGAACAAATGGAATACCATCTGTTCAGCTTCTTAACGCAATGCAGGTCCCAGAAGGGTATGAAGGAAACGCCAGAGAGGAACGCAGTTGAGCAGCAAAGCTCATATCATGTGCCTCTGTAGATGCTTCCAGTCCTGAAGTCTCTACAAAGGAAGATGTTCCTATGCTTTTTAAGAACACCAATGAATGCAGTGGGATATTTTTACCTGGCTGGCTTGCACCTGAGGTGCAACTGTTCTTCCAGATTACAGGTTCAGTTACAGATATAACCGTGCCACTGTAATGTGACCTTCCAGACAAACCTGATACAACTGAATTAGTCCATTGCTCTGAATGGAAGAGTGCCGTTTAGATAATATGAACAAGACTGAATTAACTTGACATCCTACCAATAGCAGTTAAATCCCTATTGACACAGGTCTGGAAAGAGGTGGAGAGGCCAGAAGATAAAATTAGAAACTAAGGGACAGAATTAATTACAATTATGGAAATGCAATTTAAACAAAATGTTTATATTTCTGAGAGAACTTAAGAAGATAATTGGCATAAGTAACTGACTCTAATAAGATAAGTATGAACACCTACTCTCAGAACTGCTGAGACAAAATCAGCTACTTGCTAAACATGTCACAGCTTCTTTCTGTTTAATGATTACAGTATAATAGCATTCATAAATGTAGAAAAATAAGCTAATCAATGGCTCTGTGTGCTTGCTCCCTGAAGAGCCATGCTTTCAATGTCAGAATATGAAACTCTAATAGTAATAATTACAAAAAAGTCATTAAAATACTGCATAAATTAGAATTAATAGACACTACAGCTGGCCACATACAACCCAAACGCTGAAACATCAGCAAACCACAAGGGGTTGGATCACAGTACCTTTCCCATGTACAGTTCACATTAGATTTTCTTTCCTAATTTCCCAGTGGTGTATAAAAGTTTTAAACAAGTACAATTTCCTTATGTCTGCTGGAGAAAATATGGTCTCAGACACAGGTAAATCCCAATTTAGTTGTTTCGCATTCGCTTAGTCATGCAAAGCCCTAAGATCACTGCTCAGTCCCACTTGGTCTCTCTGAGAGACAGGGAGGATGGGTCAGTCTTAAACGCAAGGCTGCCATCGGGAACAGGGGCAAGCACCCAGCCCGCTCACCCACCCTGTCCCACTGCCCTTTGTCAGGACCCACGGGATCAGAAGCCTCACTGACAAAAAGCAAAGCCTTAAAAAGCTCCATCAACTCTTTTATCTATATCAGCCCAGTCCCATAGGAAACCAACTTCTCTCAAGCATCAGGAGCAACACGCTAATTCCTGGGGACATGCACACGTCTCCTTACGTCATGCTGTTGGGAACTGCCACCTCTGCAAGTGTCCAGCGGGGACTTCAGCTCCCTCCATATACTCAGAGTGAAAGTAACTGTCACTGCAGTGTCTTGCTTAGGTTGAAGAGACAAATGGGAAGCCCCGAAGGATTGTCAGGGAAAAATAATTAATCCTGTCTGGTCATGAATGAAAGACAAATAAATTAAGCCATAGAATCTTTCTGGTCTAGGATTCCTGCTAATTATGTCTTCTACTTTAGACGATTATTACTTTGCAGACTCATCACTCAATAGCTGTTCATGGATTACTGGACTTTGTGTGAATGGATCATTATCCAGCCTTCGTGCCATTAGCAGGATAAAGGCATTGTGCTGCTCTATGATAAAATACCACCTCAAGTCACAGAGTATGGACCAAACTGTTCTTCCACTTGATCTAGAATAGCAGAACCACAAATAAGCATCCAAAACGTAGCTGCACCAGTTATACACTCACGCTAGAGAGCAGACTGTTGCCTGGAAAGAAGTGCTATTAATAAGCATTGACCAAAACACGCCAAAAGTGCTAAGACTCGGCAAAGGGGAACCTGGGTGAAGACATCTGGGAGACAATTCTCTCCTTCCACAATGTCAGAGAGAAGTCAGAAGGAACATGATCCCACCAAAATCAGTGGGACTGCTCAAGTGGCCTGAT
Organism: Charadrius vociferus; assembly: GCF_000708025.1. Taxonomy (NCBI): domain Eukaryota; kingdom Metazoa; phylum Chordata; class Aves; order Charadriiformes; family Charadriidae; genus Charadrius; species Charadrius vociferus. Next base: position 1,667,428 of record NW_009648255.1, read on the forward strand.
AAAACCCAGGAATGAATCTCATTTCACCTGAGAAGCAGAACAGTTGTGCCTGGAGGTGGATGACAGGCTCACCAGTGACAGAGCTATGAACCACCTTCCCTCTAACACATGTCCCAAATGTAGCACAGAGATGAATTAATATGACAATGCCACTGTCAGACTGACTTACAGAAAAGTTATTAACATTCTTCTGGTGTCCCAAATAGAACTAGCGGCAACTACAGGCAAGAAAAAAGCAGTACAGGGGAATATGGTGTTATCTCTGAATAGGCCTTTCTTAAGAAGATGCAAAAACTGACAAATTATTAATTCTCCCACTAAACCATTAGCTTAATTGATAGTGACATAACCACAGTGACAAAAAGACAGATACAATTTGGTTTACAGTGGGTTGCATCATAGTTCTGTGAACTGCAAACTTCCCCAGCTTCCTGACAAACACAGTGAAAAGGGAGATTTAGGTTCTCTAGGGGAAAAAAAAACCCACCAACTTTGCTTTTGAAAAAGATGAGTATTTTTATCTTTACTTTATAGGCATTCCATCCTGCTGTTATTAATAGTGCCATAAATCTGCCTTAAAGTGACAGTTCTTAATCAATGACTTCAAAGGCAATCAGGAATATAAAATCGGGGCCTCTCAGGAACAGTCACTCCCCAGTAGGACAGGTAGGGGTCCAGCTGTCACATTATACCTGACCTGCAGGGGCCTATTCCAGATGGGGACAGCTCCCAAATCCTGGTGGTCCCTCACCCGCTGCAGAAGCACAGGCTGGGCTCAGCACTGCTCTTACCTGGTGCCCAAGGGTAAAGGCAGAGAAACCTACATGGGGAATGCACGTGCTGTCTGGTTAAGGTGACATACCACGTTTCAAGCATACAAAAAGAGGTCTTGAAAAGGAAGTATTTTATACTAAAATGTCTTCAGAGTATTTCCCGACTTTGCTATTGGAAGGATACTTTGACAACCGAATGATCATAGCATGTAATTCATAATGGCAAGAGACTAAGATGTAAGGAGTTGGTAGGGGACTAATTACGGATCACTGTTAGGCATCTATTTTGCACAGACTTCTGATCAATACCTGGAAGTCAAGCTCTTCCTGGCACTTCCAACTCCTCCTCGCTGGGAGCACAAAGGATGCATACCCGCAGGCTTCGCTGAAGCAGTTCTAGAAGTGCCTCAGGAGGAAGCGTTTCAGTGTAGGGCAGTGCCAGACCGCCTGAACACTATTAGCGCACGTCACTCCAGAACACAATCACCATCGACCCTGAAAGCAACCCTGCCCTCTGCAACCGCTGCTCCTCTCCCCTCCAGGCTCTCCCGCCTTAGCCGAAGCCCTTTCCCTGCCGGCAGCACCTGCGTGCGGCTGGCCGGACCCCACGGGGAAGGACTCTCCGTGTCGTTCGTCCGTCCGTCCGTCCCCCCG
>NW_009648255.1:1668947-1683112 GCF_000708025.1 Charadrius vociferus
GGATGGCGCAGCACCGCACCGGCCCTGGGAGGAGCGTGACCCGCAGGGTACACAGACGCTGCTCGGGAACGGCAGTTGTGCCCGACAGTGGCAAACACAAGAAGCCGAAAATGTAACTTGTAACTTACCGTGAAAGACACCATTGTCCACCAAGAAGTGCCTGCAGTACTGCAGGCAGCCCCGCTTATCCAGACTCCAGTAACTCATTGTGAGATGACTTTCTGCTCACCATCAAAGGCAGTGACCCTACAAAATGAAACAGAATATGGATAATTATGAGTTAATTTACAAGAAATGCATAACAAACGCAAGCACTATTAAAAAAAAAAAAAAAAAAAGGTATTCATTGGAGCCCTTTATGCCAAATAGTTCATTAGTTTCACACAAAGTATAGTCCTTCACTCTCCGAAGATGCCTGTCTCCACGGACAGGAGGCAAAGGGTGGATCGCTTGGGCTGAGCTGGAGGCAGACTGCCAGCAATGCTCACAACCAGCAAGTTGAAGGCTGCCGGAGCGAGCCCACCTGCGAGCCCACCCTACCCGGCAGCCTCAGCACCCACCATGGGCAGCTGTAGTCACAGCCAACCCCCACAGCCCTCGCAGGCTATTGTGGAGCCACTGAGAGAGGATCAATTAAATCTATTTCATGATGCTGTCCCACAGTTAATAAACTACAGACACATCAGACAACACCACAAAACTGTAAATTCTCCCCAGGGAAGGTGAAAAGGAAAAAAAAAAAAAAAAAAAAAAAAATGAAAGGTAATTAATTGCCTCCCGATTTTGAGACCACAGAGTAGCATTACGTAGATGCAGAGCAACCTCAGCACTCCCCTGGCAGCTCGAGGTGAACTCTCCTGTGGACGGGCAGTTTGAGCAGGAGGTGTAGTTATGTCAGCCATGCAAAATTTGTGTCCTCCAGCGCCCAGGGATCCCAGCTTTGCACGGGGAAGAGATGCTCTCAACTCAGAACATCAGTGCTACCCTATGCTGAAGCATGGGATAAATTGTCAATCTGCTTTACCATCTTTTCTGCTTCCCCTGCCTCCATTACTGTCCCATTACACAGCTAATCACCAACGGGGCCAAACAGAACAAGTGGGAAAATGCCACCAGCTGAGGACACCCCAGGGCACCCAGGAGCCTTGATGGCTACCTGAACCAACAGTCTTTTTCAGAGGGCAGAAGCCCACATTGCTGTATGGGAAGAAGCTTGGGATTCATCTCTGAAGCACTGCACTCCTTCCAGAAGCACACTGCAGAGAACTTCCCAGGAGAATACAGCAACCCCTCCATGCAGGGGTCTGTGCCGGCCCTGCCTTCCCTGCTCGCCTGCCAGGGCTGAGGCCCCCAGCACTGTCACAGGCCGAGTTTTGCCTCTAACGCCAGCAGCAGCAGGGACAAGCCCATCAAACTGTTCACGGGTAATTTGTCGCAGATGCTATCACCAATAAGTGCTAGGAGTGGAGAGCAGCCTTTTTGGACACAGGCCCCAGAGCTCTGCTAGGCCAACCCCCTGACTGCCAATTCTTCTTGGATCCAGCCAATAATATTTATAAACCAGTGAAAATGGAAATGCAGAGCAAGCCATCACGGAACAAAAACCAGCCAAGGGCGGGGAAGGCGAGTGGCTGAAGCCAATCGCTGACAATGAGGTGAGAAACAACCCCCCTTCAGCCCCGGCATGGTTTCCATCACAGCCACTCTCTGTTCCGCTGCCACAATCCGAGACAATGAGAACAATCGGAACAATTATTTTCAGAGACCAAAACAGTAGAAGTTAACTCATTAATAAGCTGGTGGTTATAACTCAAGACAAGGCTGTATTTGTTTGAGTCATTTCATTGAACTTCCATTCGAAGAATTTTGGCCTTTTATTTTGCAAGTTGGACCCCATAAAAATCCATCCCATCCAGCAGGACTTAGTATGCGCAGTTACGGTTACAGCGAAACACACCAGCATTTCAGATTTATTTGATATTTGTTGCTGGAAAAAAAACAAAACAAACCCAAAACAAACAAAAAAGACCATGGACTCCTTGATCTCCTGTTCTGACACCAAATCCTTTCACTGGATCCTCCTCCTCCTCCTCCTCCCTTTGCTATCATATCCAGTTCAAGGCTCTCGTTTCAGCAATCCAGATTCCCCTTCCTGTTACAAGCCCACCTTGGTCTCCCATTTTATCTCCCCTCCCACCTTCACTCCGGTGAACCCAGTTGCTTTCTCACCCACACTTGGCACAAACAATGCCAACTGTCTTCATCCAAGCAAACGACTAGCAGGATGTAAGGACGCTGCTGTTCAAGCCTTCTCATAAAACCACTGCTGGGGGGACCTAGTAATGAATCCCCCCAGCTGAAATACCACAGCACGCTGGAAATGCCCAGACTGCAGCTCTGCTGAGGAATACAGATCTGTTTTGCTCAAGTGGTTTCAAAACAAAACAGAATACAAGTAATCTTAAATCATAGCCAACAGGACTCATCCTTAATGACCAATTTAGCTACAATCATTTCCTGGGACCCAACCACTATACTCAGCTATAAGGGAACAGAAGAACCTGGAGAACTTTTCCCCTTCCCCGTGCATTGGTGCGATGAACGCTGCCTCCTGCAGTGGTGAAGGTAAAAGAGCTGATCATGAAGAGCCCAGCACTATCTGCTGTTTCTGGTCCACCCGGAAACAACCCCAGTCCCACCTCTATTTTGGTCCCCAGCAATGGCTGAGCAGACCTCCTCTCCCCTGCCATCATCCCTGCCACTTCTGTCAGCCACCAGGCACCTCTCAGCTGATTCAACTCACAAGCTCAGGAAAAGCAGCAGGCTGTTCCGGGGGGGCTAGCATACTGGATGAGCTCAGAGAAGGTTCGACAACATTGGCACTGTGAAGGGGCGGCAGTATCCTGCGACCTGGAGGCCAGGTAGAGGGGAGCTTCCCCCTTTCCCGCCAGCGAGCTGTTGGATCAGATGGGCTCTCACGGACGCCCCAGCCAGGGCTGCTCCAGTCGGGAAGGTGGCAAGGTTTTCTTCTGCAGGAGAATCAGCTAGCGTGGGGCTGAAGCCAACAGCTTGGTGAGAACGTGTAAAGTGATGTTTATGTTTACTTGCACTGTTGATAAGTGCAAATATTAGAGGCTGATAGGCAAAGCCTAATCTGATATATATGATGTTTCTGTTGCAGGTTTGTGAGGCGGAGATACCTTAGATTCATTGCTGCTGTGGGATTAGTCTCTCCATTGTTGTCTCTGTGAGGAGGAGAGATGGTCTGAAAGATCCATTGCAGGTGTGAATCAAACATGCCTGTTTCTGTTTTGTTCTATCTTAAAACTATCACAGTATGTGTTTTGGGTATGGCTCATGTATTGTTTACACTAAAGGCATATTTTACTAAAATTTGGAACACTGAGCAGTAATACCCATTACCTCTGCCAGGCTTCATCTTCTACATTTCTTGGACTTTTGCCCTTGCCAGCCATGAGCTTTCATTACAGCTTGCCATAACTGGGGCCACTCTTCTAGCATTAATTAGAAAGGTGCAAGCTGCTAGTTACTTTAAACATGTAGGAATAGTTCTACCATCATGGTCCAGCCTACTGTCAGGCTTGTTGCTATAGGCTATAAAAAATACAAGTGGAACCATGTTTTAAGTAAGAAAATCCTATCAAATATTCATCACTAAGAATTTACACAAAATTAAAAGAGATCTTATCTCCTGCCCACACAGGACTCATGTCACAGGGGCGGGAAAGAGGGCGACTTTATGGGGGAAATGTTGCTATTGATGTATATATGCAATGCCTCTGAAAAGAAACCCTTTGTCCCCCCCCTCCCCCCCTTCACGGCTCATGCCGATACAATACTCCTTTGTTCTTGCACAAAGGGTTCTCCCACACCACAGAGGCCCCTTGGAACAAAGGTTCTCCCTGGCATACCAGGGATGAAGGCAGAATCCCAAAGTGGCTGCGTCAGCTGACATAAACATCCTGTAAAAAAACCTTCCCAAGAAACACCAGCAGTTATTTGGATGGCTCTCCAAGTTACTTGCTTACTCTGTTACAGAGCTCGGGGGGAGCCCAGCCAGGATCATGCCTTACTGTATTGTACCAAAAAAAAAGCAAACAAAAACCCAACCAACCAACCACACACTTTGGGCAAAAGACCATAATTTCCAGTGAACGTGCACTGTGGAACTTAACTGTACACAGATCTGCATCATTTCAACAATGACGACATAGTAGTAAAAGAACATCCTGTTTATGTCATAGACCAGAATGTTATATAGGCTATATTTTATCCATGTAGAATAAGTTATATGAGTAAAAAGTGCCAGTAAGCATATAATTATGTTTAAATAGGAAAGGACTATACCACCAAAACTATTTTGACAAAACGTTACCAAAATGCTGAACAGATATAAATTTGAGGTCAGAACTAGTTTGTGTAGTTACTTGATACTGCAACCAATTCAGAAAGAGAGTTGAAAACACTCCTCAATTTTCCGCTCTGCAGGTTTTTTCAACTTAGGGGTATCACTCTTTCACAACAGTCAAAATTCCTGCAGGTTCAGCCCTCAGCCTGGCATATTCATCCCAAGAGGTAAAGCAATCGGTGCTTCACTACCCGAGCAGAGATGTTACTCCAGTGTGTCAAGAATCCATCAACTTTATATCTGGATTAAGTGTATAACATGGAAGTTGAGCAAGGGAGTCCATTATGTGGTCTGCAGAAACATGGGAACTTAAGGGAACTGTATCTTCTATTTCTGATTTATTTCCATTAAACATGTGTCAGCTGGGTTATTTTAGTACTTTGAGTACTGTGTTCCATAAGACATGTCCTTCCAAAGAGAAGAGCAAGACCTATGATTAGTTCTACTGAACTGCACTTTATGAAAGAGTTATTAATGGAACTAAACTGATTTTGCACAAAGAAATTTGATACAAAAAATAAGTTAAATGTACATATGCGTGTGCATATACGTGTTTGTGTAGATACAGATGGATGAGATTAATTTTTTTTTTATTTACATAGTGGGTGAACTTACAAGGAAAGTTTTGTTATACGCACACTTTATGAAATTATTTTATTTTAAAAGTTGTAGAGATGAACGTGTAAGACACTTCTGAATTTAGCAGAAGATGCGTGTGCTTTGCCTAGGTTGTGACAGATGCGTCTTATTACACGAGGCTTAATACCAAGAACCTTAACACCTGATACCCCTGGTTTCACAGTATCCTGCAGTTACCCCTCTTGCACAGGAAAACCCCCATGCTTTAGTGAGTTGTGCAGAGAAGAAGGTTGCTCATTCCAGGGAATCACAATGCACTGTACCGGCAGCTGGAGGGTGAGCAGCACTTGAGCGAAACATGTTCTCAGCTCAGGCTGATTGTTATGGTTAGCACTAAACTATTTTTAAAAGTAGCAGTATAATCTAAATATTTATCACCAATATTTAACCTGGACACTGTGCAGATCCCGAATGTGAAGAGGGTATTAAGCACACGTCCATTTAGCACCAGACAGGAACTCTGTCCGTTTGAGAACTGTGCGCAGCTCTCTTGAGAGCACTCAGATTAATTGGCAGTTAAGTGAGAAGCGTACAGGGTGGAGAGATTGCTGATCTCACCTTTTCTCAGACACCTTCGCCCCTTCTTGTTTCTGAAGCACTTCAACAGATAACATTATTAAGTCGATCAGATAGTATGCATGGTTCCTACTAACAGGACCGATGCTGCAGTTTACCAGCACTTCCCTCTGACAAAACCACAGCTCCAGTTTCAGAGCTTGCTGTTCTGGTATCTACGCAGTGAACACATTTTGAAAGTATGATTCATAAAAAATGTATTCCTTAGCACAAAATGGTACATGGTAAAAACGGGTATTTTGTAAAAGGTTCTACCAAAGTTTACAGGAAAGAAAAAAAAAAAAAAAAAAAGGCAAGTGACTGGCAATTTGGTCTTCAGCAGAAAAGGAAGTCCAGAAGACACTGAATATGCAAAGGGCTCTAGATTTTGGAAGCCTGCACCTGTTGCAGGCACCTGTTAATGACACATTTTACAGTGAAAAATGGTTCAGAGATACTGGATGCTACAAATGACATAAAGGAAAAGTATAATAAAGGGGAAAAAAGAAAGAAAAAGGTTAGAAATTAGAAGAGCAACACAGAATCAAGCAAAGGAGACACCAAGTGTGTGATTGGAAATAATACTGTTAGCTCCACATATGGTCAGAGAGCACCCTTATAAGCATTAGAGACATCTGTATGGGAGGGCAGAAAGACCATCTGGCTGGCACTAAGTAAGAGGAACATACTGTCCAGAGAGAAACACTGGTCTTTAATCTGGCAGCTGTGATTGCGGTGGGGGCACCCAGAATCTCTGCTGACTGTCAACATGCACCCAGTTCACTTCCAGTTACAGTACACAGAAAAAATAAACACCAAATCACAGTAGAAATACTACTTTGAACTTTCCTTGGAGAATACTGAGGTAGTATTCAAAAGCTAAGAGAATTTGCTTCACAACAGATCTACATGTATTATTAGAACAGAGATAGGTTAACTGATATACCTTAAGTTTGAGAGTAAACAAAAGATTGCCTTGCACACCTCAAGAACAGAACGAGGGCTGCCCAGAGAGGATCGTTGGTCTTTCTGTAGAATCTCTTATTCCTGTAAAGATATGTTCCAGATCAAGCTCTACATCATTTCTAAAGGTGCCATCAGCACTCAGCAGCTTGGCAAACACACTGCAGTGGAAATCAGAGAAGACAAGACACTACAACATGCTCTCAATGGTCCAAGGGCTTAGCCCTTTCTTATACTAATATTATGAAATAAGAGATACCAAAGAGAGGGAGTGAAGTCATTTGCAATTCTGTTTACACAACAAGCAACCAGGAAAATTTATGCTCTCACCAACTTTCTTTCCCTGGAGCATGTTAAAATACACCGGTCCTAGGTTAGTTTATCAGTAGCCATCAACAGGAACTTCTTTCCAGTCTTTATAGATTAGAAAAACAAAAGAGCTGCTGTTTCCAGTTCATGTTTTTATTTTCTAAAGAAAGTATCAACAAATCTTCCCATGGAACAACCTTCAAGCTTTCAGAGACCAACTGCTGCACAACATGGGCTGTATGTTTTTTTAAACAGTATCCACAAAACAAAGTAGCCATCAGATGTAAAGCTTAGCCATAGTTAGACCTGAAAACCAAAGCTGAAGAGATTATAAAATCCCAATATGACAATATTTCACGGGGCATCCACCCATCTGCAGTCTTGGGCTTCTTATTTCACTAAGCCCCTAACAGTCACACAAATATTGCTAAGCATTTAAGCTGGTCTGAATTCATGGAGATTTAGGTTTAACTGCCATACAAACCCAGGCTCTAAGGGTTCCACACATCATCTGTGCAAATCGCCACTTTAATCAGCATCAAATATCGACATTCACTCAAAATAACTTGCATAAACGTTGCTAAAGTTACACACACAGGAGCCATGCAGAATAGGCATGGCATGTTAGCTGCATCAGATGAAAGATGCATACTGCTGATACAAAGACTTTTTTTCCCACAAATTGATGTCACTCTCATAACTTGAAAAACAAAGTTTCGCTTACCTATGATGTAAACTATTTCATAAATGTATGGATACTTTTCCTAAGTTAAAGTATCTTGTGTAAACAAAAAGCTTAAAAAATACCCCGAAGTTACACTCCCTTTTCAACAGCAAGTATTTATCCATAAATATCACCAGCATGAAGAAAGATTACTGATAATACTTGGTAACAGAAAGGAAAAACATCCAGTGTCTGATGCTTTTCTTATTCCTCTCTGGCCTAGTCTGGAGGAACAAGAGATTTTTGTTTGGTTTATTTTTCTGCCAGATGAGTTCCCTAATCTAATGTGCCATGAGGCCACGAGAACAGCTGTGCTGGCACAGGGCTGGCCGTAAAGGTGTCAGTGTGCACACCAGCACGGTAGCGAAGAAAAAATTCCTGCGGATTTCGCTGGGAGCAATTGGAAATGCTTAGAAGTCACAGTTGTCTGTTCAAAGGGAAAAGGTCACAAGTGAGTGTGGATTTGGGATACAGATGTTGCACTTGCATGCTCTTCAGACAGATGAGGCTTCTGAAAATGCAGATTATTTTTCTTTTAACCTGGTATTACGGCTATTCCCCCATTAGAGCATTAAACACTAATCTTAGTCATACATTGTTCACCAGATGAAGACAGACTCTGATGTCAGTTTGTTTATATGTTTGAAAAAGCTGCTTCTAGATCTTTGTTCATTTTACAGCAGCTAACGAACTACATCAGCAAGCCAGAAATAGCATTATCATCACTGACACTGCTTGCTACTGCCACATGAGACCACAGCTCTCTTCACTGTCCCCTACACTACTAGTTCGGTCCCTTCTCCCAGTACCAAGACTTTGCTGCGGACACTCGGGAAACTGTACCCAGCTTCACTTGGTCAGCACCAAGGTGTAAGAAGCAGGCGGCAGTGGCTGCACATCTCCCTCCTAACGGCACTAGCGACCTGTGAAGTTCAGCCTAATCCCAACAGCATCTAACCTGGACCCTTAAATACGTCCAGGGATGGGGACTCCACCACCGCCCTGGGTAACATGTTCCAATGCCTGGTGACCCTTTCAGTAAAGAAATTCTTCCTAATATCCAATCTAAACTTCCCTCGGCACAACTTGAAGCCATTTCTTCTTGTTCTATCACTTGTTCTACCCTTTCACTTTCCAGGAGAGGAGCAGGTAGGCTTCACTGCACAGCACTATACATGGTGTCTGGCTGACAAGTTACCCAGCACCCATTCCCCCCCCATTGCAGCCCACCCAGTGCAGGCAGGAGGCCAGTCAAGCTGTGTTAGCCTGTATAACAGACAGCTTTCCTATCTGTCCTACCCACAGCTAACAAACAGCAAACCTTAATCTTCCTGTGGCTGTTAATTCTGATGGAGCTTTTGTTTCAAGTCATTTCTCTGCTCTTTCTGGGAAGTCATGAAAAGCATGTGTCAGCACAACTTGCTGCTGAGGAAGGCATTAGAAAGGATTTGAACTGACTCCCCATGGCAACAGACCCTGAAAGAGAATTAGCATTTGCTCCCCATTCCTCAAGGAGCCTAAATGGAATTTGTTTTTCTCCTATTTAAGGAATTATTTCCAGGACTGTGGCATGCAGTTCCCCCTATTGCTCAGCAGGCACTGCTTCAGAAGACACCTACCTTTCATGCCCTGTGTTCAGCGTAACAGTCATCCCACCAGACATGGAATGGATAAATATGAATAAGTGTACATGAATATTTTCCTTACACAGCTTTCCAGTACTCTACACACCTTTCTGCTGTTTTTGCCAGCTCTCTGTACACCAAGTCACTAATCCAAATAATTTTTTGTTTTTTCTGCACAAAGGCTTTCGAATTCTAGATGTTGAACACAATAGCCTTTCTACACCAAAGATTATCATCTACAGAGAGAGAACTCACTTCACCACATTGGCAATGCTATCTTTTTTATGCATCATCAACAACACATCCTCAGACTCTGTTATACTCTTTGAGATTCTTTAATATTATTCTCCAATTTCTTCTATAAACACCACGCCTCACTTCAAAGTAGGTAGAGGAACACACAGCAAGCCCAGAACTGCCAGCTCCAAGGCCATCCACCCCAGTATGAACCATCCCAAATTCGGTGGAATTTATTCGTCTCGGAGGCAGTTCATGACCTCCCAGAGATTCCTAGCTCATGCCTCCATTCTCCAGGTACAAACTGGGGGGGGGGAAGCAGGAGGGGGGCTGTGTGTAAAATAATCCGTCCAACTTTACCTCCCATACTGGAGATTATAAGTTTCCACAGACTCTGGTGAATTACATTACTGCACACAGTCAAAAGAAACTCCCGTTCACAGCACTCAGGCTGGTGGTGCTGATGCTGACTAGGGTGACCTGTTGAAAACATCAGCAAAAAGAGACCGCTGGTCTCCCAAGAACACATCCACCACTGCTTTCAGCTGAAGCTCTGGTTAGCACCGCTTCGCTATGCACATCTCCGCCTGGAGTGTTAAACATAAAACACAAGTGAAGGGAGTAGATATTTGAAACAGCGAGAAATTCACTGAACAGCTCCTACTAACACATCTTTAAGACCTTCTGAAAATACTTTGCACTTTAGGACCTTTTCCCAACAGAAAAACAATGCTTTAAAGACATGAAGTCATGATGATGAACATAAAGCATAAGCTTACTTTGTTCTTAGCTACCATTATTTTAGAAAATATTAATTCTGTTTCTAGAAATTAAAATAAATATTTCTCTCCCGTAGGTCATTTCACAGCTTTAAAAAGGACCTTTTCTTCCTCAACAGATCAACAGAAACGTACCCTGAGTGGTATGCAGCACACCAGATCATACCTGAGAGTATCCATCTCTCACTAGGAGTAAGTATTTAATAATTTGAACAAGTCATTTTCAGACACACTGTTAATATATGAGACCCTAATCTTTGAAATGGGCAACACTGCCATTTCAATAGTTGAAACAGCTACTGTTGAACTTACAGCTATTGCTATAACCTACAAAACCCTGGATGTTGCTCTACTGTAGCATAGAATAATTCAAACAATGTGATAAAATATGAAGATAAAATAAGGTGCCTGGAAAGGACTTGTGCCAACACAGACAGCTATGTACATGGATGACCTGCATCTTATATGATACTTGGCTACTTATCAACTGACATGCAGTCCCCCAAAGAGCAGACATTTCATACCACAAGACCCTTTGCATTTGTCATCATTTGACACAGTTGGCACTTGCCAATATTCTTCCATTTTTTCTTGTGGGGACACTACCAACTGATGTGTCAATCACCCACGGCCAGAATTAAGACCAAGCAACGAATATGGGCAACACGCCGATATGAGGCTCAGCAATGCCTGATTTAGACCTGAGTGGTTACAGTCAACACACCCCGTACTCATCTCCGTGTCACGCTTGGTCATGCTCAGTCTGCATGACTATATGAACTTTGCATCAGTTCCAATACATCAAGTCTGTAATGGAGCATGGACTGCTCTACACAACAGCTTGTCTCTGCTTGAAACTTCTTGCAAGCAACCTTGAGTTATTTCAAGTTGAAGAGACTCACATGAACACCTCTTGCTGAGAATGATACACAATGCACATGGCCCAATGCCCTTGAAGCAGTTTGCACTGTTCAGCTGTGGACCAGAGCCTCCGCAGGGGCCCATGTTGCATCCCCAGCATCATGACCCTGGCCTTTTCCAGCACTGCAACAGGCGTCTGCTTCTGAGCCGCTGTCAGCAGCTCTGCCCACCTCTCCCTTCTACTCCTCTGTACTCCTGCTCTCCTTGTGGGGACCTCAGTAAGTGCCTATCCACAGTAGTAGATAATTCCTCACCTTCTGGATCTCCCAGCCTGCCTTTCTGTCTCTCAAATACATGCTCCACATCACTCTCAGCTACCCAGGTACAACTAAATAGTGCTTCTGTAATGCCAGATGACCAGCAAAAGGCTTCGTGAATCAGGAAAGCAGAGGACAAGCTCAGACCTCCGGAGTAACAATAATGCCCTCAGGGGCCATGGAGACTGGAACAAGAAAGCCACCTTTGGTACAGAAAACAACTCCAGTTTCCTAAAATAAACAAAAAAGGGAAAAAAAAAAAAAGCAACAACAGAAACCACCAAACCAAAAAAAAAAACCCCACCAACAACAAAAGAGTACACACACCTCCCTCCTGGCCATTAGGTCAGCCTGCACTAATGCTGGCCAACCTCAGCAGTTCTCCAGTGGAAGCACCTTCTGCTTATGGACTTGGAAGCAAAGACAGATTTATCCCCAGCACAGTCCAGACCCAGTGGTTCAAAGCAATTAGTCTCCTGTGTGTTGCTCAGCCCTGCCCCAGGGAACCACGCTTTGCTGGTTAGTGGCCTTAACACCCTTCCAGTACAATAGCCATGAGGATTGCTCAGAACATACTCCGCATCCTACTATGCCAGGAGGAAAACGCCATAATAACTGTGTTCATAAAGCACCTTCACTTCAACACATTCAAGTAAGTCTGAAACACTAACAATAGAAGTTTCTGTAAGACCCTACAAGGCAATTATGCATGGCAGTCTTACCTCTTTGGAAGACACAGGCAGGAAAAACTGTCCCATTGAAGACAATACAGGAGGTCTCTAACAGACCTGGAAACAGACCTCAGCTTTCATAATTTGGAGTGTTTGAGGTTTTTTGGTTTTTTTTTTTTTAAACATTCAGTCTTCTTTAAACTTATTAAAAAAACCCAAAGCAAACAAACAAAAACCAAACAAAAATGTCCACCATATCACCCTGTGTAGCTGTGGCCCTGACTTTGCCATCTAGGTTACCAATTTAAATTGAATTGGATCTTGGGTGACACCTTGAAAAAATAAAATCCTTATTCAGAATCCATTAAAAGAAAACCATTCTACTTATAGAAAGATTACTTCATAAAGCCAACAGAAATACACAGCTTCAGCATTAAAGCCTTTCCCAGAAATAAGGGGAGGCTAAATATTGAATATAGGACTAATTTTCGTTCTGCATTCTGATGCTCATCATAAAACTGTTTTACTGCCACAGGTATTTCTTGACAGTGTTTTAAATTACAGATGGACTCATGCAAAACTGGGATCTGTTAATAGTGGGTGGCCTCTCCTTTGCTTTTATGGAGTGAAAATTTTATTCTCCTTTACAAATACTGGTGATTTTGATCAAAGTCATCGTGGGACACCCGCCTCAAAGGGTGAAAGGACAGAAGCATTAAATCAATTCCCTAGGCAACCTCCCGAGCTGAGCCAGTATTGTTAAAATAATGAGTTGTGCACCACTTGATCCAAAACCACCAGCTGATCCCCATTTTTATAGACAATAGGTAGCATAAAAACAGAAAGCGTCTGCAACCGGTCAGATCATTTTTCACAAATCATGCATCTTCAACTGATAAAACCTAACATTTTTTTCTGTAACAGCCTACTAGCATTTTTACCAGAAAAAGCATCCTTCAAGGTTTTTTTTTAAAAAAAGTAGTATTCTCAAACTTATTCCAGGGAGCTAACATTTAAAGACACAGGCAGATTTTCAACAGTGTGCATGCACTCTGCTGTCTCTCACCTCCCAAAAGCCTGTATTTTCTTTCCATATACCACGGTATCTTTAACGTAGGTGTATCGTTGCAGGGTTGAATCCCATCTACATTTTCAGGAATGTTACATGCAGGTATTCTCCACATTTCAGAACAACATACGTCCAAAGTTTTCTTTCACTTCCTCCGAGTTTTGTAACATATGGGTGAGAAGTCCCAAGGACAAGTAAATCACGAGAGTCCACTGAAAACAGGCAAACATTGTGCTTTATAACTCAGGAGTTAAAGCACACTTTAAACAAAGAGCCTGTGACTAGTTCATCAGATAAGGCTTATATCTTTCTCCCTGTAATTTAATAACACTTCTTCTAAAAACACTTTTCGGTCAGCTAGAGTTGAAGTTCCCAGAATTACACAGTTGCTTGATTACAACAAAACGTGCATTGAGTATAATTCCCAGCTCATTGTACTTCCCCCCCCCCTCCTTGAAAAAGGGTTTATGGAGTAGATTATCAGCTCTCAAACAAGATATTTTTAGGAAGAAGTCAATCCAGCAAGAGCTTGACTCTTCTCGACTCCCACCTATTTCAGCATCTTAAGGGGGGGGGAGGGGGGGGGGACGGGACAGGACGGGACAAAACGCGCCCGAGAAGCGTCGCCCCCCGCCGCTCTCTTGGGGCCATGTCCTCCCTCCTCGCAGCGGGATCAGGATTTTCCGCTTAGAGCCCCCTTTCGCCCGCTTTGCCCCCAGCCTAAGGCACCCCGAGGGGCTGCAGTTTTCTTCGGGTTTAGCTCAGCACCGCGCCGGGCGCTGCGACTTCTGACACGACCCCACGGCAGAACCTCCCGCGCCACACGGCAAAAGCGGGTTTTACCCCCCAGAGAGGGCCCCCGGAGCCCAGAGGCGACTCAGACCAGCCGGCACCATTCATTATTTCACCGACAGAACAAATACGGCCAAGGCGACCGCTGGAGCGGCTCCCTGTGACTCCGGCCGGCACCCGGCACACCTCCGAGCA
>NW_009648255.1:1683773-1691009 GCF_000708025.1 Charadrius vociferus
GGACCTTCCCCCCGGGGGAGGGAAATTGTCAGGTTTGACTGACTTTTTGGGTTTGTTTACCTTTAAATACCGACGATAAACTTCCAGGGCTGGTTCGCCTGCGTTGGCTAACTGAACCGAGCTGCAGGGGAGCCGTAACCGGTACTCACAGGGCTCTCACCTCACTGGCTTTGGCCACCCAAAGTCCCGGCGTGAGAGAACGCAGCTCTCTGCTGGATGAGATTTAGCCTAAAACCGTCTTTTTTGAAGTAATAACTTTCTATCTGATAGTCTGGTGGGCAACTGAGGAGCGTTTTATAGTGAACCAGCCGGTGTGAGCGAGCCCTGGCGGACTGGGGGAAGAGGTGGGGGGACACTGCTGAGGTGACCCGATGAAGGCTGCTCTGCCGCCTCTCCTCTGCCAGGGACCCTCGTGAGCCTCTCAGGGAAGGATGCTAACAGCACCGTGCCCACTGCTGTCGGGTGGGCTCCCAGGAAGGCTGGTAATGTTTATGACAGCCATTTGCCTTACGTGCCGCACCAGCAATAAAAAGCCTGTGCAACGCTGACGGTATTTTTCTTAGTGGGCCATTTGGAGGCCTCTCCTTTCACTCCCTATGATCTTTTTAAGATGTATTGCGCACAGCGTATTCAGAGTTGCAGGGGCAAAGGCACAAAAGCTAAACAGTTTAATTCTTGTTCTTATTCCCAGTCACACAAGAACTGCGTCCTCCGCTTGGAAGTACTCTTGCATGGATTGCTGTTGTGGCTGAAGGAATGGGATAGTGCTCCTCAGAGGCAGCATGGGGGTGTTTTTTAGATAATGGAGAAAAGTGCTTTTTTCTCCCCCTGACCTCCCAGTCAGTCCCTCAGCTCAGTTCTGCGGAGCTATTTGTTTCTACTCCTGTTACCGGTTTCTCAATAGACCGGCCTCCCACGGAGACAAGATCTGCAACCTCTCAAGCCTCGCACAGATGGAAAGCGCAGCTTTGAACTGAGTTGTGCGTTTTGGAGGGGGGAGGGTGTGCTGTTGTTGGTTTTTTGGGTTTGGGTTTTTTTTTTGGTTGGTGTTGTTTTTTTGGTTTGTTTTTTTTTTTACAACAGATAAGCCCTGTAAGATAAAGAAAACAGCATTAACAAACAATTACAGGAGTCGACCCTCATGAAATCTGTTGTGACTGCAATCTCAAATCCCGCACCACTCGGTTACTCTCTGTGCAACTAGTGTTGTCCCTTACAGCACTGATCTCTTACACTAAGCTGCTTCCCTGGGTTTGTATTCTGACCAAAGGTACAAGCACGTCACCAAGGTTTCTTGTCATGTGCAACACATGAAAAGAGATCAGAGGCCTGAAGTCAAAGATTTTTAGATGTCCCTCTCCATAGTCCCTTCTGAAATTATTTGTTAGACTACCTCATGGCCACAAATACAGGGAAGGAAACTTTAAAAATTTAGTTCAGACTAAGGGACTCTACTTAAGTGATAAAACAGCTGTATTGACACCTTTTAAAAATCCTTCACAAGCCACAACCTAATGGAAAGGATCCAACAATTTGCTGTAATTTAGAAAAATCTCTAGGGTTTTTCTGAACTTTATCAAGGGTAAAAAGGGCTGAGGCAAGACTTTGAGGGACCAAACTTTGTTCATATTCACCCAAGCCTCACCTCTGCTACTAGAAATGTAGCATGCAGTTTCCTGAGATTTTTCTCTCAGCTTTACAGTGGATTTTTGTGATGAATGCTCCTATGACTGATTTACAGAAGTGCAAAGCCCAAGTAGAATTACATGTAATTATTACAGAAAAAGAAATTATAACTGTACAATTATGCCCTGTTTGGAAAAGCTCTTTCTACTTACCAGATGTAGGAACAGCTATAATCACTTATAGGTAGTGGATTATTGCTGAGACTGAATTTGTAGTTTGGGGTTAAAAGTCACCTTTGAGTTTTGCTTTGCAGGATGCTATGGTGGATCCCGAATCCCTGACCATCTGTCTGACTTTTATGTCCAAGTACCACAGCAGTGGCTGGCCTAGCCCTTCGCTTTATGATGCATAAAACCAGATGCCTCACTTTCTTTTCTTTTCTTTTTTTTTTTTTTTAAACAAACAGAGTTCCATCTCCCATCGAGGTCTGCCTCTGCCCACAGAGCTGCTTCCCGTCCCCCACATTGGTTTCCAACATCGAGATCTGCGCTGCAGTTACTTCATGGCCAGCTACTCACTGGGTTTTGCAAAAACCAGCCTCACCCCTGGCAGGAGCCAGGAACAGAAGTAATAAAGAAGCACTAACATCTGTTCTTACTCGAGGAAAAGCTGCTTTTTTTTTAAGGATCTCAGGATTCACAACTTTGCCCTGAAGTCAGCAGAGGAAATGATGACATAGCAACTAGATGTCAGACAAGTAATGCTCAGCTATTAAGATTTTTTTGTACCCCGCTCTTCTCCCTAATATTTCATTGGCAAGGAATCACACAGAAAGAAAATCTGTAAAACACTTCACTTTAAATAAATATTTGGACTGTGGGAGGTTAAACAAGAGTCAAGTGCTTGGTATATAAAACATGTAACAATGAACATAAGAAATTAAATCTTTATTCTAACAATATTTACAAAATAAATAATAATGCACTTATATACTCAACAGGTGTCTTGAAAATAAAACAAGAATTTAAGTTCTTAGCACAGTATGGTCCACCTTTTCAAATTTCATATTAAAGTTTTATGTTCATCTAATTTTAGATATTTATAGAATCATCAGAAAAAAAAGCATAGGTTTTTCCTCTTCAAGTGAATGTTGTCTTCTAAAAATTTGGATTACTGACATATTAATTTATGTTCTCTGACATACCAAGTGATTTTTTCCCCCGAGAAACTCTAGTTGTTATGACCTTATGTCATATTTTTATCACCAGCTTTTCAAGATCAGCCATAACAAATTACCTTTTATATTGGTAACAATGCAACCCATTATTTAAGATGAAAGATTTGTAAAACACAAATTATACATAAAAGTAGTATAAGAATAGAACTCAAAGAAAATGCTCGTGTGTAAACACATACCATGAGCTTTGTAAAGGTCTGAAATGGAGTTTTCTAATCAAGGTGGGCTACATAGTAATGACACTTAACAGCAGATTTAAGGCTGTACACTGTGAACTAACACTCTGCACCTCTTAAAACGGGGACTGTCGACTGCTTTCCCTAGTTAGTCAGCACTGCTGTGTAGGTATTTAGCAGTTGGAAAAGTGGACAACTCATTTAGGACATTGTTGTGGAAAAGTTGAGTTTCAGAACATTTTAATCTGTGGCCCGCATACTACCACTAAATTTCAATCCCATCTGGGTTATAATATGGCATTAAGTAACTATGGGTTTTCTGTTAAAGACAGGGACCATCAAAATTATGGCGCTATTTTTCATCGTAAACTTCTGCTTTACATGAAGCACGTAACAGCGGTAACTGGCATTCCTCCAAGCAGGTCTCCCTTTTTACCTTTAAATAGAGCTTCTTAACCAGCTCACAAATTGTTTCAACGTCTGTACAAATTTATTGTTGCTTATACGATCTCTTATTCTTTCAGAGTAGCTTTCTTCTCTCCATATTCCCTTGTTTTTCTTCAAGGCCTTTAACTCCGCTCGAAGCAGTCTTTTGTGAAGTTTCCAGTACAGGCGGGAATCATGGTGTAGCCCTTCAATGCGCGCTGTTCTGCCAAGCCCTTGTCTCAAGATCTCTTCATTTAAGCACACGCTGAGAAATCGACCCTATAAAAAGGCACAATAAATGTGATATTCACTTCACCTTTAAAACAGTTTTGAGGGTTTGTGTGTGTGAACTCCTTCTGAGATACAAGCTTTACTTCTGGCTAAATCTACCCTCTGGCAGAAAGAGCTAAAAGTTAAGAGGAATCCAGCTGACTGTTAAAACATAATACTAACGCAAGACATTAGTGAGAGAGCATTTGATGGACTAACATCAGGGTCACGAGAACTCCATGGTATAGCCTAGCACTGACAGAGAAATGCATTCCTGTCATGAATCAGTCTGCAAAAATACTGGGCTGGAAATCTGATTTGCAAATACAACATTACAAATTCATAATAAGATAGATAAATTACAAATAATAACATTCCCTAAATGTACTGAGATAACTGAATTGCGTAAGTACAGTCAAACTCAAAACTGCAGATAAAAGTCAACTTTTGTCATTGTTATTTACCTTATTTACTAAAACAAGGCACTCGAGTGCCAAGTCCTCCCTTCCGAGAAGTTGGAACCATAGCATTTGTTTGGGTTTTAACTCTTGCTGTAACCAGGCCATGCCGCTCGGAGCCAACTCCACCCCGGCAAGCCTCACCAGCAGCACACCTTTTGATTGCCCTGATTAGAGAGAGAGAGAACTGTTACCAAAACAAAGGAAACGTCATGCTTTGCACAGACCCTCAGATGTTGGTAATGAATTTGTTCCCATCGACTTAAAAAAAGAAAAATAATCCATGATTTATTCACAAATAAAAATTTGGTCTCATCTCCCCTTCAGTAAAAAAATTAACTCAGGATTGCGTTAAGTGGTTTAAGCTAGTTTGTTTTATTTTGCATACAAATGGAAAGAACTGCTTTCATTATCAGTCATTATTATTTTATCTGAAGGGGCAGAAACAGCAGGCACGAGGCATCAGCACCTGCAGCTATTCCCAGAGCAAGTGTGGGACTCACAGACTTGACAGACAACTTCTGCGAAGCCACTGTCCCCAAGAAGAGTCTTTTTGCCAGGAATGAGATAAGCTACACAACCAACTGACCTGCCTGTGCGCTAGCTTTTGCTGCCAGAAAAATATCACGATAATGCTGCCAATTAACATAAATACTGTATCGGTAAGCTCTTTTTACACGTCTCCTCGCAGTCTCCTTTTTTATTCCTCAGTTTCCCACCTGTGAAGTATGGAAAAAGGCAAAGCCAGCGCTGTAACTCAGCCCTTCCTCCGCTCTGTCTGCAGCCGCACAAAGACCACCACTCCACCCCTACCCTTGTCCTTCACGTTCTTTTACTCACATTTTCTCTGTAGCGATGTAATGAAAGGAACGCTAATGGGAATGTGTTCAACTTCCAGGCCTTTCTCTGTTATCTGATGTAATCTTCCCCGCAATTTCACGTTCTTTTCTACAAACCCCACAGGTATATCCGAAGCACTTGTAAACTTTGTTGTCTGTTGATGGAAAGAAGAGCAAGACAGAGTTTTAAAAAGTAGAGCAGTAACAATCACATTAAATCCAACTTCCTAAAACAGTTTGGCAAATTACAGATCTATTAGGCAGCACGGGCAATTGTACATATATATATATATATTTAATAGTAATCAGCTGCCAAAGCCATTATGTGCCAGCCTTTCCAGACACTTGGGGATGTTCCCTGTCTTACAGGACTTGCAGTATTAGGGCTGGGCATGAAAGCAAGGTTTAGAGAAAGAACACAAATGGACATTTTTTGAGTGGTGCACATTGAAGTTCACGTGACGCACCATGAAAAGAATGTTTCAGAAGTGACCTGAAGGGCGCTGGAACAGGGGTGAAAGGAAGCCAAGCCGTGCGAAGAACAGACACACTGCAAACAACGGCGGAGCAGGGAGGACAGGAACAACACAGGCTTGGATAAGGGAGTGAAAGAGGAGAGGGACAAAAGCAGGCATACACCTTTGAAAAGATCACAAGAAGATTAAATTTGACACCATAGCCATCGACTAATGGGAGGATTCAGAGGGACAGTTAGGTGATCGTGCAGGAAAACTAAGCGGAGCAGCAGGAAAGACTTGGCCAGCAGCGCAGGAGGGAAGCCACCACTGGTTTAGGGGTGGGGGGAGAGGGGCAGGTGCTGGGGCTGGAGGAGCACCCCGGACTTCAGGCACTAACATCTGGAGATCTCCGGGTAAGGAGCCTTTTGTAGAGCACTGCCCTACTTCCCTACAGCTGTGAAAAGTACCGACCTGCTCATGTGCAACCGCTGGGACACAGCAGCCCTTGGGGCAACTAAAAAAACCAAAACACCACCACTAACCTCAGAGATCTTTCTACTGTGTGTTATTTATTCAGTAAACCTTCCCATTTGTGCTCCGTAAGGTCTCCCGCTAGGAATACAGAAACTCAGGACCTTGTGGGCAGAAAGCCTGAAGGTTTTTACAAACGGAAGTTGTTCAAGTCTAATCACATTTGCACTGGAAGCTTCGACCGCCTCGTTAACCCCTTCACGAGCCCTGGCTGTGATAAAAAAAAGGCAACAAACAAATAAAACAGAAAAAGGAAAAAAAAAATCTGGCAACATTTGTAGTTCAGGTTTTCCAGTAAGATTTTAAAGTAAAAACTTTATACAAATGTTCTTTCACAGCAAACTGCACTTGGAGTTGTGCAGAGGGAGGATCAGAGTGACTGTTATTTCCTAATGGGCTGGAACGCCACGGCACAGCCGTCGCTCCCTACCTGTCTGGGCATGGCCGGAGCTGGCGGGGTAGTGTTAGCGATGCTGCAAACCGATCGACTGAAGAAGTGAAGTAAGATTTACGGTCATGTTTAAAAATATTCAAATAGCAGTTCTGGTCATGGAAGGACAGAGAGCAGATGTGAGGAAACTGCCTCTATTTCAGCTTTATTTAGACTAGAGGTACGAGACAGTTTGGCCAAGAAGGCCAATGGTCTCCTTGGGCGCACTAAAAAGAGCGTGCTAATGGTCAAGGGAGGTCCTCCTCCCCCTCTGCTCTGCCCTGGTGAGGCCACATCTGGAGTATTGTGTCCGGTTCTGGGCTCCCTGGGTCAAGAAGGACAGGAAACTTCTGGAGAGGGTCCCACAGAGGCTATAAAGATGCCTGGGGACTGGAGCATGTCCCTGCTGGGGACAGGCTGAGAGCCCTGGGGCTGTTCAGCCTGGGGAAGAGGAGACTGAGAGGGGATCTCATCAACGCTTATCAATATCTAAAGGGCGGGTGGCAAGAGGATGGCGCCAGACTCTTCTCAGTGGTGCCTGGTGACAGGACCAGGGGCAATGGGCACAACACGGGAAATTCCGCCTCAACATGAAGAAAAACTTCTTTCCTGTGAGGGTGGCAGAGCACTGGCACAGGCTGCCCAGAGAGGTGTGGAGTCTCCTTCTCCGGAGACACCCAAACCCGCCTGGATGCGTTCCTGTCCAACCCGCTCGGGGTGCCCCTGCCGTGGCGGTGGGGTGGGCCAGAGGACCTCCGCAGGTCCCTTCCAGCCTCCACCTCCCG
>NW_009648255.1:1691523-1703316 GCF_000708025.1 Charadrius vociferus
GTGAGGGCACAGGCGGTGTTAGTGCCGACCGCGGGCTGGTCTGTGTACAACCACAGTGGTCTGGGCTGGAAGGGACCCTAAAGCCCCCCCAGTGCCGCCCCCTGCCCTGGGCAGGGCCACCTCCCCCCAGCCCAGGTTGCTCCAAGCCCCGTCCAACCTGGCCTTGAACACCTCCAGGGATGGGGCAGCCACAGCTTCTCGGGGCAACCTGCCCCAGGGGATCATCACCCGCACAGCAAAGAATTTCTTCCTCAGATCTCATCTCAGTCTCCCACTCGCTTTCTCCAACTCCCATTGCAATAATAGACTCTCAAGGAAGAGGTTGGGTTGCTTCTTTCTTCTTGTCTTTTTAAAAAGTTTTAGGGTTTTTTTTATGTTAAAGATGTTTAAGTCTACAATAACCCTAATATTAAAAAAAATAAATATTCTTTCATCTTAGAATAGGGTCAGGCGAAAAAAAGCAAGACCAAAAGTTTACTGGCTCTTTTCAGCGCTCTGCTAATCAGCTGGTAAAGCAGTAACTTTTCTGACTTGCATTACAAAATAGCAACATGCATTAAAAAACCTACTCCATCAGTTGTTTCTCCAGTTTGAAAGACGAAACAGTTACTTCATTTAGGTCACACTTCATACATATTACTGCTGATTTGGAGTGTATGTTTAAATTTGATTTTGCCGAGTTCACGTAATGTACCGATAAGCAATTCTCAACCCATCTGTATTAATAACAAGTTTCACTGGCACCTTCAGAAAGAGTGAAACAAAATTGCAAAGTAAAAGCAAACCCTAAAACATCCATGAATTTAATTTCCATATTCTGCAGATGAGAAGCTTTTCCTCAAAGTCAGAGAAAGTGAGAAAAAAAAAAAAAAGAGGAATCTCTAAGTATGGAGAAGATGCAATTTAAGCAAGTGGCCCGTTGTTCCAGTAAAGACACAGAACTGAAGTGCCTCGTACACAGTGAACCCAGTGGAGATGATGTGGCCGGGACTGAAAGATCCATTCACCTTCGACTACAAATCTCTGAAATATTCTCGTATTCTTTGTGCTTATGCAGAGGTGAAATTGGAAGACTTTTAGTTTGGGGAGTAAACCCAATGTGCTTTCCTTTAGCTTGGCTGATTTTGCTGTACTTGAAACAAATAGTGGGAATGTGCTGTGGGTGTCCCAGGGCTCACAGCCGGGGGAGATCTACAGCTCAGGGCTTGGCTTTCCACCCACCACCAGGGCGTCCCTCCGAGGAGGGAGAGGGGAAGAGACAGAAGAACGGGCTTCAGTGCCCAAGGAAGCACTTGGTCACACTGTCCTCTTCTGGACACCTCTTTACTCCTCCTTATGTCACACAGACACTTTGTACACAACCACATCCCCTCCCGTTGCTCAAAAGTTGGTATCGATTTACTTTTTTCCTAAAACATACAGCAACAAAAGAGCCACAGCCCCTTCCGGGAGTTTGGAACACAAAGCTCAGGAGGCAATACTTCAAACTTTGACAAGGCAAGAAACACAGAATGGAAAAGGAAATCATGTACCTTTCAAAGGTATTTTTAATAGTTTTCTTTTTTAATAACGATGTACCATATACATCCAACAATATCCAAGTGCCCTCTCTCTAGGCGTACAGTGTGCTTGCCGTACATCACTAAGGCACTCGGGAGGGAAGTCATTTTTGACAAATGCAACGGGAATGTTTCCACTACACAGCATCAGTGATAAGTTTCTGTAGCAGCTCTACCACAGGATTTAGCTTGTTTGATTTACGGGACAGCAAGTCGTTCAGCAACTCACTGGGAATTTGGCAAGTTTGTCATCACCAAATCACTTCCAAAGGCACTGATCATCTTTCCTTACCCCGAGCTGGGAACAGTCACATTTTTTCCCACTGATCTTCAATCTGAATGTTCAAATTTTAGTGACATGGAGGAACCGACGCTATCAATTCATTCCCTCAAAATACCAATCGCCTTCCGAAGGCCTGCGCGCCCTCTCCTCTTGAAAGCTGTCTGTGTGTGTGCTAGCTGCTGCTCTGTCCAGTTTACACCTTCAGGACTCAAGGCCTAGAGTATTGTGCGTTAGTCTTAAGTCCTACCTTACAGCAATGTTTTTGTCAAGAAAGTACCTTGAACGTAAATCAAAATGCTTTGAAACAGCGGAAATAAATTAAACAAATGTAATTTGTTTATAAAAATATTTTCTTATAAATCTTTAAAGCTTATAAAAGCCAGAAAATACATTTAAAAGAATCTCTGAAACGTTTCATCCTTTGAGATGTGGTTACAGTTCAGAAAGTGAGAAGAATCAAAGCGCACTGACATTTTACATTTATCTTCCCACATGGAATTCCATAGTACAACACGCTTAACCTACAAGTCAAAATGCCTTTGACATCCTTCCC
This sequence comes from Charadrius vociferus, assembly GCF_000708025.1. Taxonomy (NCBI): domain Eukaryota; kingdom Metazoa; phylum Chordata; class Aves; order Charadriiformes; family Charadriidae; genus Charadrius; species Charadrius vociferus. The sequence goes on from NW_009648255.1 coordinate 1,693,919, forward strand.
CGGGTCAACTCCCCGTGTCAGACCGTTTCTGTTTGAAAATAAAGAGCTGGAACTTAGCTGACAATGCTGCTGTTTCGACAGACATGGCACAATTAGCTTTTCCATAGTTGCTATATGGAAATCCAGACGCTGGCGGCACCAGCGGCCACGGCTCTGAAGCTGGAGCTCGGGGACAGGTATGTAGTACATAGGTGCCGTTTTTTAATGATTACTTTCTGAACTTACATTTGATATTGGGAAGGCAAGTGGTATCACATACAAACATACCACTGTCTCAGCCACCCATTTTTTCAGTGACGTGGCCTTTAAAAATACCTATATTCCTGTTTATTGATTATGGGATATGTCCTTGTAGTAAAACTAAAATGACCTTGCTAGTCCATGAATATTTAAACTGCATCAATTGGTCCTCTTGCACTTCCACGAAGACTGTCCTTCATCCTGCAGCTTTTTAAATTTTGGCCCAAGCAGGAACCACCAGCCAAATCCCAGAATGACACAGATGACAGACTCCACGTAGTAACCGTCCAAGGTAGTAACACAGGAACCGCCAGCTTTTGTGCAGAGCTGAAAGACAGAAGCAGAAGTCGATGCATTAAGTGTTCCCTGGGAGATCCGGAAACAGAGACTTTGAGAAAGCAGGCATTAAATATCTACCGTTTTTTTACTTGCTCTTGGTTATGACTAAATGTATTTGCTTAATCTTCCTTGTTTCTTATGGAGTTAGTAAGAGAGGCTTTCAAGTGTACCATTGGTATGAAAAGTAACAAAACTGTTATAAAACATTTGGTAAATGGAGCATATTGGCCCAGGGGGCTAACTCTAGCAAACAGAAGCTGTCCAGCTGTCTCAGCCTGGCCTGGAGGTGCAAGCACCGCTCTTAATCCCATGAAAATTTTTCTTTCCCCTCCCAGCCATCCAAATGGCTTCTTTAGAAATCACACCCTTGCATCTTACCACACTGAATCTGCAAACGGACAGTACAAAGCGCTGCGTATTTCTGGGAAAAACATGCCCAGGATGTTTTTTAATTGCAGAACTGGAAGACAAAACTCCAGCATTTAAAGCGTACGTGTATAGCTCACGATGGGTTCTGCTATTGCTCAGATTTCAATACCGCTATAATCCCAAGATAAATCAACCCTCTGAGGTGAGGTTCTGCCAGCATTTTCATTATTCTGAGACATGTCAAGATCAGATTAGGAATAAGAAGGGAGTGGTGGTAGAACATTACCAACTGCAAAAAAAGATCAGAGGAGTGAGGTGAAGGAGGGAGGACTGAAGTTCAGTAGAGGCCCAGGCTCAGGGAACCCAATCGGCAGCAAGCCAATGACAGGCAGAAAAAGCACCCATTAAGTGGAAGCAGTTTCCCCTCTGTAACTAGTAAGAAGTGCAATTCAAGTTCAAACAAGTCACGTTTGACTCCTAGAACGCTTTGCTTATTTGGAGAACCTCCACATCCCAAAGAGTCCTGGCATTCAAGAGTGAAATAAATCTCAGTTGTGTGTATGGAATAAAAATCCCCCAAACCCCTAAAACATTTCCACCCTTTCAAACAGTCACGTTACAATTTCTCATTTGCTCATGAGGAGGTGAATTTGAAACCTTGCTTTCCAGGCAGTTTTGCATCCCGTTGTTTGATCTGTGTACAGCAGCACAGCATGTTCTTTGTTCTCTTCCACAGGGCTCCCCAGAGCTGGGAAGGCAGCCAGTGACAACCGCTCAATTTCACGTGGAAAGAGAAGATCAAAGACAAGAGAGCAAAGTAACATCACGGGAGAAGGTATCAAGGTATCCAGATAGGAAGCCTCCAGAAAGACAAAAGGAACAAAAACCTACCACAAAACTTAGGGGACTTGGGGGACAGCCAGCCTGCCCAGAACAGAGTGCCTGATTACACAACTCTGAACTTCGCAAGGTTTACTCTCAAAATTGTAACTACAGCTTCCTTGCACTGCAGCAAGTGTGGCACCAATTTAGTGCTTCTGCCACCAGCTTTTCATCCCGGCCCAGAAAGGTACAGACAACTACGCTGCAGCTGCCAATCTTCGGTAAGCTGTTAGTTATTAAGAGCGTACAGATAAAATAAGACTTAATTTATCAGACAGAAAAATTAGCTCAATTGGTGGGAATTTTTAAGCATAAGCTGTGCACTACGAATGTTCTCAAAGGCAAGAAAATACTAAGAGAAGCAACTTAATTGAGAAATGATTGAACAGAGACCTTCACAGCCTCCAAAACTTACTTCTGCCGCAACTGTAGTTCCACAGGACTGTTCCTGGGCTCCTGCACACTCTTTCACCGTGAGTGGGTCCACAAGCCAGAGTGCAACGGTGGAAGGCCAGTTCCCTCCCAGATTCGACACAGTATTTAGGAGTGTCATGTAGGTCCCTCCAATCAGCGGGTCGCTGACCTTGGCGTTGAAAGCCATTATTGCAACATACATGCTATACAGCGTGATCTGTAGAAGAGGTAAGAAAACAGTAAGGTCTCCCCAGTTATGGGCAACAACAACTAAAAACCCTAACACAAGAACTGTTTTAACAGACCACCTGAAGTTAGCACCATTGACTGAAAAATAACCCCGACACCTTAAAATTGGACAAGAGAGAAATTCTGCACTTGGTCTCTCTTCTCATACCAAGCAGTAGCCTTGCCACTCGTCTCAAGTCATGCCGACATGGACCCAGCCTCACGTGCATCAGAATGACTCGGGTTATCAAACTGAAGTATGATAAGGCCAGCTAAAATAGCATACAAAAATAACCCTTTTGCATTTAAAATCAACTCTCAAGGCACTGCATACATTTTAGTTCTGATCCAAAGCCCCGTTTGTATCAGGCATTTGTTTTCCAGGCCTTTGGATCAGATCCATTATGATGTTACTTCAAAAATCACTAACGTAGCTTTTCTAGGACCAGGATCACATAACTTCATGGATCTGCACAATAAGCACAACCATCAATCATCATGCCTAAAACTCAGTCAGAATGCTGGGATTTCTCCAACTCCACCATGCTCTTGAGCTTCAGATTTTTTGGGGGGGGGGGAAATCTGCGAAAAAAAAAGCAGATCCGATCGACTACAAGTAACTTCATAGATGACATCCAATGGAGCACATGGAAAAAGGAGAAATGATATTGGCAAGAGTATCAAAACTAAATACAGCACAACAGGTCAGACTTAGAGGAATTCTAGTGTAACCAAGGACAAAAGCAGATAACAGATTCATAGCGCTCTCGTGGACTGATATGAAATACCCTCCTGTCCCCCTCCCCTTCCCACCGACACTGTATGTTACCTGATGTAAAGCATAACTCAACAATACTACAACATAGTAGTAGACAGGAAATCCTCCTTCATGTTTTACTGTAGGAGTCCACCATACCAAAAAAGCAAATTCCAGACCAAGCAGTAATCTGGAGGAATAAGAAAGACAAGTTGTAATTCAAGTAATTCTCCTCCCCATGTGTTTCCTTGATCCATACAGAATACATTAAAAAAGTTTATATCTCAACAGTTAAAGCTATTTCTATCTTAAATAGAACTAGATATTAAATATTTGACAAGCACCAAAATTTTATACCTTAACAATTCTGTCTTCTACATAAACATAATTCACTACCAGACACTAGCTTCTTCCCTGCACCTTCACACAGAAATTTATTTTTTGTAGAAAGCAACACACAAGATACCTAACCAAATTCAACTGGAGCAAAACTTACCCTTTCCTTTGGCAAAAACATACATCGCCGCATAAGAACATGTTAAAATAACAGTTACCTGTTACAGACACGTTACATGACTTACTGAGTAACAGCATTCAGTAATTTGCCAGATTCACTGGTTTTAGAATTCCATAAGCAAACTCCTATGAAAAACACTTAACACAGAGACGAAACGTCTCCTTGTCTGTATCGGCCCAATTCAGCTCCTGTTGCTCTCAGTTACCTCACTGCGGTAACTGCGCCCATCCATCCGTCAGTGCCTTCTGCCACTCCCACGCTGGGCAGCACACGTAACTTCACAGACACAGTCCCAGATCTCGTCAGAATGGTTCAGGAATAAGGAACTACTGACACCGAATAAGAGCAGGAGAGTACCGCTCTAATGCTGTCACATGCGCGTCTTAAAAACCCCTCATGTTCCACTTTCTTACATGTGTTACTACATGAATCAAGGCACAAGACGGAGTTCTCACTCTGAGCATTCTGACATACCTTCTTGTGCCTGGAAGTTTAAGAGTTACACAAGAAATCCTGTACTCGATCTGAATACACAAGTTACTACGTTTCTGTCAAACAAGATTCATTTGTTTTTACCTGAAAGGCATAGCTTTGTAAAACGTGTTCAGTGGCTGGGGGCCTGCTGTGTATTTGCTGATAATCAGAGGCAGTATTATCTGTAAGGGAACCATTGGAACCGCTAGCAGAGCTAAGTGCTCTTTCGGGACTCCCTCTTCCACCAGTTTGAGTCCCGTTACAGCATCTGCTGCCGAAAAGCCAATCTGCAATACAAGTTAGAGAAAATAAACCGAGGAAAGCAGTGACAGTTTGGCTAGAAATTCAGTTTACTCGCTATTAAGTAAATTGAGAAATGCGATAGAGTACAGTTCACTTTTGTGTCTCATTTGATTTCCAAATCTGTTCTGAAACATGTTCTACACTTGCATTCTCTTCTTGTCATCAGTTCCAAAACTATACCAAGAATATTAAACACAGCAATGCTATTCATGCCTGTGCCTTAGTTGCTGTCAGTGTCCACAGCAGCCAACAGGAACCCGTGGAACCCTAGGTTGTATGGAGTTACAGATTCTGGCAAAAATATTTAGGTTAAAAGAAAAAATTTTCTGTCCTTTTAACTGACGACTACACAAACAACCTGTTTAAAAATGTTTAAAAACAAATTACTTCAATACTAGATAGCAATCAAACTTCTCTTTAATGCTTGTGTAAACACTTACAAAAGCTCAAACAAATGTTCTCTGTTGTACAGCCCTGCGTGAAAATTCAGAACTCTGATGACAACCACCAGCAAAACTAAGAAATAAGTTACATGGCAGGGACTCAGCAACCCTTCAGACTCTGATATCATCAGCATCTAACAATTCATATATGTATCTACTCACTTTTGCTGTGAGAATCAAGAGACAGAACGTAAGAACTGCCGGCATCTTGATTATTGAGAATAGCAGCCTGTATGTATCAGTGATGCCTTTTGTTTCTTCTTTTGTTGGCGTTAGTTCCTTGTTCTCTTTTTTCAAAAGGGCAACCAGTGTAGTGGTAATTAAAAAGACAGCTCCCCAGAAAAACAGGAAATCTGGAGGGAAAAATAAAATAAAAAAAAAAAAATCTTTCCGGCAGCCATCATTAACACTTCATTAACAATTCACTGAGTGTCTAAAATGCAGTTATTTTCAAAAAATATAAGCCTAATAATCAGAAATTGAATAAAAACATTACTCCTTGACCCTTCTAAAAACAAGCAACAAAAGCAAACCCCAAACACACAGCTCCACACACAGCTGGCACAGTGCTGCCCTGCCCTCAGGCTATAACCACCTTCGCTTGCGACCCCAGACCGAAGAGCAGCAGCGAACCGGTCACTGCCCCGGTGTTGTGTGCCCTGCTGCCGCAGCCGGCACGGCGGAGCAGAAAGAGAAATAAAAAATGGAAGTGTTGAAGGATTACACATAGTCACCAAAAGCTGATCAAGGAGGGAAAAGCACATAAAATAGTTACAAGACGGGGAAAAACTTGAGAGGAAGAAGTCATTCACACCTCTCCAGTGGATTTACTGGGCAGTCATGTAACTATTCGGTGCCTCAATTCTATACTCCCTACATAATATCTATCTGAAGGAAACAAAGATGTATACTTATGAGTGTAAAGATGGCCCGATGAAAGTTCTTACGCAGCCATCAAGTAGAGAGTCACTAAAATATGTCTGGTTTAAGTAGCTATTATACTTGCTAACCTTTAAGAGCTCTATTTTAAGCACATATAATATTTGCTAAATTGAGGATTTGACGACAGCAATAGTACAAACACACCAATATTTTACTGCAAGTACTTTTTGAGTGAGTGAATGGATTAATCTAAGTTAGTCCTATCCTCTACCTTTATGAAAGAGGCAAGAAAGAACTCAGTAACATGGAGAGGGTAAAACAGAAGCAGCCTTTTATCTTCCTGGTCATGGGCAACTCCAGGAGCCTCATGGTGACTTGAAAGCAAGCAGCAAGGGCTGGTGAAAGGGCAAAGACAGTGCAAAGGTTTAGTCAATTATTAGCTGCTTCTTAGGCGCAGGAAGAGAACAAGCACAACAAGCATGGAAGAAAACACAAAAAGACTACTGTAGCTATATCCTAGCGCTCCCAGTGTAAAAGAAAAAAAGGCATTTCAAACCATTTTCTGCTGCTTCCACACCGGCTACTTCTCCCTTTTCTAAAGTAAAGAACATCTCATAACCGATGCTGTCAGATTGCTCTCTTCTCTGTTAAAAAAGGTACCCCGAATATTACATTTTTAAGTAAAAGATTAATTTTCAGAGAGTCATGCTAATCGCAGCTACTGTCTACAGAAGACATACAGCAGTGGTACTCTAATAATAGCACTAAGCATTATCACCGCAGTGAGAGACCTAGAGCGCGAGGACAGGAATAGAAATAGCTTTGAGCATCGTTGCATGAATATTCCTGATCAGGTCAGCCCCGTCAGCCGCAATACAGCAACGGCTGGATTAGCAAAAAAACCCCAAAAAACCAAAACAAAACAACAAAAAAACCCAGCCATATAGTGCACTACCAGGCTACAGGCAAAAGAACTTTAAATTACAGTTTACACAAGAAATTTCTAGCATAAAGTTTCTGGTGCCACCAGTGCTGCCTGGCCCCATCCCTATTCTGTCTCTGCCTCTATACTACTACGAGCAAAATAAACTATAGTGTTGGGCAAAGCAAACTTTTGAACTAGATCAGGGTCAGCCCAGGCTGGAAAATAAGCACCAGCGAGGTGTGTGGGGACAGACAGGTGTCTCATCACAACAGCTTTAAGTAATTCTACAGCCACACGTCTCTTCCCGGGAAAGCTTGGGCTGCCTTGAAGGGCCACCTTCTTCCTGCGCTCGCGCTTTACTTCTCTTCCTTCATGCTGGGACAGGCATTCACGTGACTGCACAGCAAACAACTAATGCTGCTGCTTCTCCACAACTTGAAGTTGACTTGGGATCATGAAGCGTTGACTCCTTCGGCACTCAGCCTACGCCAGAAGCATTCAGGGATCTGAACTGGCAGAAAACTATTCACCTTTTCAAACTGTTTTCTGCTGCTTTAACTGCCTGAATGAGCCCATCACGAGCCCCATTACAACCAGTGCTAGGACCAGAGAGCTGCTCTCCTCATTTCAGTGAGCTGGTTTACAGCACTGCTCTATGGCTGCTTCAGGAGAAACGTGGACACAGCAAATTGTGGTATAGTCACATGAACAAGGGAACAGAAGTTTCTTGCAGCCAGTTTTACAACCCCAAAAAACATATCCTGCAACTATAGTGTCAGAGCTATTTGCTTTTCTTACTCCACCCAGGTTAGTACTCCAGGACAAGTTAAACAGGTTGCGCTGGTGTTTTTTGGTTTGGGGGATATTTCCCCCCCCCCAAAGACCACTCTTGCAATAATAACAAATCCATTTATACACACAGTACTGAGAAAAAAACCCAAGACAATAAAAAACCTGGACAGTGGAGGTAAGTCTAGACAAACCAAGCTCTCTGAACTACACGAGTGATTTGCAGGTTGCATCAGCAGTAAAAGACGTCAGTCCACCGCTGGAGCAAGAGAGAAGAGACACGCCAGCACTTATGAACTGCACACTAAAGGGAAACAAAGGAAAGCAACAAACCAGCAGGGTTACTTTGAGGACTACTCTATGCTTGTTGGCATATAGACCAGACTTAGGGTCATCAAGAGGAAGGAAAGAGGAAGACTAGTTAGCAATTGCGATAGCTGCACAGACAAAATAATTACAGCAGTCTTGGAAACTGATATCCTGATTTATCAATGAGATAGGGACAGGATGGACAGCGAAGACTAGCCTGCGAACAACAATTCGACTCGGCTTTGGCATACCTTTTCCCTTACATGATACAGGCAGAGCAATCAATGCAAGAGATGGAAAAGAAGTTAAAACCATGAGAATTTACTCTTCATTGCTAGCCACCGGCACTTTGAGACTGCAGCCAGAAGTGGTGCCAGTTTTTCTTGTCCTCCATAAGCTGGAGTGGCTAAACTCAACCTTCCAAACAAAACATGTATTTTAAGCATCTTCTAGGCAATACCCCTGACATCAACACCACACATAACCTTTCCCAAAACCCACCGAACAGAGAAAACCCCGAACCAACCCAAAACCCACCAAACAGAAAACACCCCTACACTAACAACTAGCTATAGCTGGATTACCAGACTTCATTTAATTAATTAAAGAGAAAACAAAATCCCCTTTAATTTACTAAAATAAGGCCTTCCTTCAGAAATTGGCTACGTGGTCAACCCTGAACTCTTGTTATTTCTATTTCCGTGAACAGAAATTTTGCAACAGTCAATTTTTTTTTTTAATTTCCCCTTTCCTTCCTCCCAGAAGGAGATGTTCTTAAAAGGCCTCATTAATAAGAGGAGGTTTGTTTGGGTTTTTTTTAAAACAATAATCTATTCCGTGGTCATTAAACCAGGGGAAAAAAAAACGTCTCCGAAGTGCTTAGGTCAGCCAAGATAATGACAAGGCAGGTTTCCTGCACTCAGAGAAGCCTGGAAGTTCAGCGCGTGCAGCAGTGGACCTCACCAGTCTCTTGTCACACTGTGCTTTCTCATGGGCAGGGGACAGACCAAACCTGCTCGATTCACAGCGCCAAACCACCACTCGCTTTGAACGGAGCTTTGGTCGAGGCTCAGGGAAGAATCATCCCCATCCCAGCACCGGCACGCGCGGGCCGCCGGTGCCCAGGCAGTACCTGAGAGGGTAACAATCCCCTGGGGCTGGGGCTGGAACCGCAGGTACTTGTTGCAGAAGGAGGCCGACTCGAGGGCCAGGAAGAGGACATTGCCCAGGAAGTAGCCGGCCGTCTGGCCCACGGAGTTGCAGGTGGAGGCGTAGCCCACGTTCTCCCTGGACAACATGGTCAGGGCCCAGCCGTCCACCGCGATGTCCTGCGTCGCCGCCAGGAACTCAAAGAAGAAGAAAGTCCCAGTGAGGGCCACCACGTTGGGGCCCCGGCCCTCCCCGTCGCCCAGCAGCAGGTCCACCTGGGTGGACATGTAGATCATGAAGAGCCCCAGGATGTACTGCGTGGGCACCAGCCAGGACTTGCGGCGGCCGAAGCTCCGCAGGGAGACGGCATCCACCCAA
>NW_009648255.1:1704564-1705894 GCF_000708025.1 Charadrius vociferus
AGCTCCGGTTTGCGGCGACAGTGGCAAAACCGCTGTGTGTCAGCGTCGCTCTGGCACGACGGGGTGACAAAATGACTCTCAAGCCTTAATGAAGTTGAAATTTTGTCTTCATAGTGCAACTTATGAACCAAAAGCCCTCAAGCTGCCTCAAGCGCTTCTGTAGTAGGATAAAAGCCTTGTTCTGGACCTTTTATGCAGTTTGCAAGAAAAGGTGACTCTTGAGGGGTGTTTTTTAAGCTCTTAGTTGGTCCCTACTTAAGTTTTCTGACAGGCTTTTCCCTGACCATTGATGCCGTCTCCGTTCCTGGCCGGGGCAGCTCTTGAGGGCTCCTCTTCTCTGGGGTACTGGCACCCACAGCTGCCTCCGCGCTGCGGAGCTCGTCCTCCGTCCGCCGCCAGCCCTGCGCTCGCAGGAAGCGGGTAATGAGAGCTAACGAGAGCAGTTTCCGCAGGGGGCCGGGTCCCAGCAGCCATTGGAAATCTGCGTGCGACTTGTGTAAGTTAAAGTTTGTTTGAGATAACGGGTCGAGGGCTCTTGTGTCAGTCTCGGGCATTGCCTGAGTTTGGAGGAGTTACTTTCCTGTTATGCTTTGAAAAAATACAGGTTAGTGTTCTTATACCTGCTTAATTTTAATACCACAGGGAAACAATTAAACTCTTGTAAAACCTGTGCTGGCTTGAAAGTGCCAGATCAAGGCCCCTGGTTTAGGCTTGTCTGAGGTTATTAGTGTGGGTGAAAGCTCAGGGCTGAGGGCTCGGACGGAGGGGCTCTGCCAGCTGCCTCTCGCTGCTCCAGAACATGACTGTTCTGTATGTTAATGTGGTTTATGAATTGCATTAATGAAACTCCTGTGAGCATGTGGGAGTGTGGAATGCTGAAAAATTCCCCGATTCTGCAGAAATGGGCTATTACGAACCTCCAAAACTTAGTTTAAAGCACTAGGTAGATACACTGAGGTATGCGATACGCAGCGTCCTTAGCTGGGAACGCAAGCCTGATGGCAGGTCTCCTACCACAGCTCGTTACAGAACTGATAATTACTGGTTTTGATACAAAAAAGCCAGGAGCAGTGGAGCTTTTTTTTCTTACAGTGTTACTGAGTGGTAGATCTGAAATGATGGATTGAGGCTGAACCTTGTGGTGCAGTTGGAGGTGGCGATATGGTTTGGGTGACAGTCGGCACCTCACTTCCAGGTCTTGGGTCTGTGAAACAGGGAAATGGCAGTCTGGAGATAGCGTTTGGTGGTGTAATCGGGTTATTTTTTCATTGGTCGCAGAGGAGAGTAGGAATCCTTCATATATGACGTGGTTTTCAGGGTGACTTGTGAT
>NW_009648255.1:1705917-1718531 GCF_000708025.1 Charadrius vociferus
TTTCCCTCCATTTTTTTCTCCTGGTATACACAAGTTCCATGCTCTTTTTAGTCACTCTTGGGACATCAGGCTGGTGCCTCTGCTCTGCCCCAACGCCTGAACTGCCGTGGGCAGCTGTCAAACCAGCTTTGACAGGAGTTCTCAAAAATAGCAAGTTCTTCAGATTTTTGTGAAAATAGACCAGGAGAAGACAAGGAACTCTAGTTCTACCCCTACTGAGGGGAAGAAGAGCTCTTATTAGAAACCGGAGAGTCCCCAGTAGGAAGAGGTGCTGGCTCCATAAAGCCTGTCCCTGCAGGAGCTGGGCCGTCCGATATCCCCTTCAGCTTTCTCCTGGCACGTGTACGGCATACAAACACATGAGCTAAACTGCTGTGTTGGCTGCACATTAACAGCATCTGTTCCTTTTTTGATTTTATTAAATTAAGTTTCCCTCGTTAAATTTGTGTTCAAAATCTCTAGCCTTGGAACTCTGCCTTTAAATAAATAAAGCCAGATCCTGTACTGACTTACCACCTTTCTCTTTCCTCTTTTTCCATGTCATTTTCAGTAGCATTTCTATTGGGTTCTCTTCAGAGCTGAACCTCCTCGCAGTTCTACTTCAGCTCAAAAGTGAAGTGCAGAAACTCCTCTGGCGCAGTCCGTGTGGTGATGGTCGCCTGCGCTGGCTCCCGGGATGGGGCTCACTGGACATACGCTGGGGACGTGCTGCAGGGTTGCCTGCAGGAGAAACGGACAGCAGGCAGTGCCCTGTGTAGTACTGGGAGAAAATGATTTCAGCCTGTAGTTTACTCTAAGCCCACATCTAAGGGAGCAGTGAGTTGTTAAGCCACCAATTGAATGCTTTTTTTTTTTTCTGGTGAGGTGCATGTTGCCTTTCTCATCTTACGTGTTCTCCCTAAGGAGATCTGTGTTGCTCGATGGATGCAGTACTTCTACTGGATTTTAGCCCAAATGCCCTTAGCATCATCTGAGGAAAAACCTTGTGAGCTATGATTAGACGCTGGCTTTTGAGATTTTGGGAGGGTATTGATGGACTCCCAGCGAAACTTGGGCAATGAGCTATTACTTGAAGCCCTAAACAGCGGCCTTTCAGGGCCACATAAACCCTTAAGAAGTAATTCTAATGTTGATGCAGTTATCTCTGAAATCGTCCTGCTGGTTGTGCAAAACTTTGCTGTACTTTGTGAGAGAGAAGAAGCGGGACGGCTCAGTGACGGGGCTGGCCAGCTCGGGAGCCGAGTGCTCGCGCCTGGGTGACTGCAGCGCAGAGGCTGCTCCGGTTCGTGCTCGAGTCGGAAGGGTACGTATCACTGTCCTGCTTTTGCAGGAGAACTAAGGAAGGTGCAGGTTCATTTGAGATACAGACCTACTTATGCTGCCTTGTGCAACGTGTCTCAAACTACTCCTAATGTAGCTTTGAGCTCGCTCTGTTTTCACGCGCGTCTCCCCGCAGCTAACTACACCTGACTGCTCAAAGCAGCTCGGTGCCTTCAGGACACGGGCGCTGAAAGCCAGATTTATGTACCAGCTCGGCCATCGGGCCAGCTGAGCTGCTGCCAACAATAATGTGGGTTTAGCCTTTTTTGTTGTAAAATGTCAACGCTGCCTTCAGAGCTGTACAAATACTTTCTTCATGCTGGTTCTGCAGGTTCTTAGGGGTGGTGGGCAGGTTGGGACGGAACGATGGGTGCGATGCATGTGGATAGCAGTGCTGGCCAGTGGGACGCATCCGTGCCGGGGCTGGCTGTGCACCCCTGGCTGCCGGGGGCACTGGAGGGGACCGCTTCCATCCCACCCTGGTCTCTTGCAGGTGGAAGTGGGCAATCTCAGACACTAAGCCGAGAGGGCTGCAGAGCTCTGTCCCTTCGTGGTACAAGCTACAGCACGTACTTTGAAACAAATAACGACTTTTAATAAGAAGGAGCACCACGAGGAATAGTGTTTGCTGCAAGATGGGATCAGGAAAGGATAAGGATGTTGGTCTTTCCTGCAAAACCTGCTGATTTAGCAATTGCTAGGTGAAACTGCCCAGAATTACTCTAAAAGGGATTCCCTCCCATCCTGGAAGGGAAGACAGTTGTGGTGACCTCTCTCTGTCTGACCAGGGGGTTTGAAGGGGCGTTTGCTGCTGAAGTCTGCTCTCCTCCAGTACGTGCCCTTTTGGTTGCGTAACCCAAGACTAAAAAAGTCATTAAGAGCTCCCATCAGGCACACTCAGCTACCAGCTGAAGGAAGGGAAATTAAGTAACTGTCTCAAACCTGGATTTAGGCTTTTGAGGGATTTAGCACTATTTTTTTCTGCTTCTGTCCTTCAATTTAGATAAAACCTTTTCCAGCTGGTGTAAACTTTGGAAGTTTCCAGTGTGCTTGCCTTCCATGGCTAATTTGAAGACTGTTGTCTGAGGCGTCTCATGGTAGCTGAGGAAGAAAGCTTGAAGGCAACATTTGCTGTGTGTTTGTTGGGGAGAATGTGTCCCTGCGGGATAATGCTCTCCTCCAGAATGACCTGTGGTTGATGCGGGGTTGATTATCTGACCTGCGTGGAAATAGCGTGGTGTGCTGCAGGCTGCCCCAGCTTCCTTCGGAGCCTGGGCAGCGGCGGGGGGAACCTGTGAGCCCTGGGCCGAAGGCTGTGTTGCCCGGTACAAACACGCAGAACAACTCTAATGTGCCATAATTAAAACTTGAAACGGTCGTAAGCTTCAAGATGTCTTTTGAGGCAGTGTTTGCCGAGGTAAAACCTTTCCATGTTTTTCCTTCATCAAATTACATTGGCAAGGAAACAGTAAGCTTTAAGTTAAGGAAAAAACACCCCTAAAGTAAGTAATTCCTTAAAGGGGCAGAATTTTTTCTGCATTAATTTCTTGGGTGTCTAACAGTGTGGTTGAGTTCAAATTCTTCGTTGAAGATCCTCCGATAAGGACAGTTCCATGGAATTAGCTGCTTCTTTTCACAATTTCTTTTTTTCTTTTTTTAAAAAAAAAAAGAAGAAACATGTCCTTGTGTTGTCTAGCGCTCCTTCAGATTTGGCTGAAGTTGACCAGTCAATTCAAATGTGATGGGGTCAAAGAGAACCGTTGCTTTGTTCCGATGTGCGATCTGCTTGAATGCTGCAGTCAAAAGTTGGGTTGTTTTGTTGGTTTGGGTTTTTTTTTCTTTTAAATCATTTTAGCAGAGACATTTGTTCTCAATTTCTCCTTTTTATTCTCTCCAGGAGGTAACGTCAAGTGAAAGTTCAGTGTATGAGGCAGTGTGATGGGGGAAAAACATTTTTCTTCTGACTTTGCACTGTCCTGTTTTGCTTGAGAAAAAGGCACATGGTCTTAATTATCATAGGGTGTGCTGGGGTTTGTATGGAACTGTAAAACGGAAAAAGCTGGCGAGGCTGCACTGGTGAATGGGGCATATGACTTCTTATTTATGGAAAGCTCTGCCTTCGTTAGCTTAGTCACATTTTATTTTTCCCTGATTTGTACCATGTTTGGTTTTGGGGATGGGGATGTCATGTTTGTACGGCTGTTTGGGAGGGATGTGCCGTGTTAATGTATAGCCCCTTTATCTTGCCAGTGTATCTGCTGGTCCCTATAAACTAGAGGATTTTTTTCATTTAGAAGTTTCTCTGCTAGTCTTTATCATTTTAATCATAAATTATCACACAGGCAACCTTAGCAAGCTTTGCAGATGTTAGTTGTTTAAGAGCTCTGGCTTAAAGCCTGCGGTCTGCAGCGTGTCACTGTAAAGCGCTGACATGAGTGATGTTCGCAGCCGGAGAACGCCGGAGGAGACCTCAAGGATGGGCAGCACCACTACGAGGGAGCCGTCGTCATCCTCGATGCCGGAGCGCAGTACGGGAAAGTCATAGATCGTCGGGTGCGTGAGCTGTTCGTCCAGTCTGAGATCTTCCCTTTGGAAACGCCGGCCTTTGCCATCAGAGAACAAGGGTTTCGGTAGGTGCTTTCCCGCCGTGCCTCTGCCTGTACGCTCTGCCTCTTCTCTCCTTTCTGCCTAACAGTGTCCGGGGGTGTCAGCAGCGGTGGTGATGGCTTGGGTTTTTACGTGCGATAGCTCATTGTAACGATGTGAAGGATCGCATCTTTAGCTTACCCACAGAAACAGCTGAGTTTTGCTGTGCAGCAGTATATATTTTCTATATTTGCTTCTTAATGCCTTAATGTCACTTTAATCATTTCTGTTTGTAGGTATAATTTAGGAGGTTGCATTTTAAATATGTCTGCAAAAACTTAGATGAGCTTGGCGGTTTTACCTGTTAAACTAGGGTAGCTGTTGACGAAGAAAACAAGTTTTGTGAGTTTCTAAAAATTTTCCTTGTTTAATTTAAAAAAAAAAAAAAAAAAAAAAAAAACAACCCAAAAACTTGAATACTGAAGGTATTGTGGTAAATCATACCATACTGTTTCTGGGAAGCAACTAAAAAAAAACCCAACCGAAACTACTATTCATCGCAGCAAGAAAAGGTCTCACAATTATGTAGTACTTTGTACATTTCTTTTTCTTGTTCTATTAGGCTTAGCAGGGTATGACTCCCTTTTGTTTGGGGGAAGTAAATACCCTGAAGTCTACAAATCATCAAAGGGCTTACTGGTCAGTTTGGTACAAATCCAGAAATACGGTGCATGTGTGCTGCTCTGTTGTGCCCAGCAACAGATAAGACAGTGCTTTGCTGCAGAATTGCGTTTTTCTAATCTAATGATAATTAGTGAACCAGTAAACAGTGCGTTTTAGTAAGTCAAATAGGAGCTTATTGATCTCTTCTGAAAACACAGACCAGAAAACCCAGGAACTGCTGGATCTACCAGGTGGCTGTTGCATGAAGAGTTTCTCTTTCAGAAATGTTCTGAAAAAATGCCATCTCTTGTCAGATCTTGTTTATAATTCTCCAACAGTCCGGTCTTTAAAAGATGGGCATACCTAATTACTGGTTTAAAAAGAATTGCTGCATCTCCTGTGTGTTGGATTTGAGGTGTGGGTCATAGTCCCAGTGATGTTTTGTCTCAGACCCGCGCTGTGTTGATGCAGGGTGGTAGTGGGAAGGACTTCTCCCCCTTTCTTTTCACAGTTGAAAGTTCTTCAGAATCTCTTGATTTAGACCTGTTGGACTTGTCATTCCAAATAATTCCTCTCTAAAATGTGGCAAAACCTCATCGTTCAAAAGGTCACTTCTCAAGGTGAAGAGAGTGGTTTCAGGTTATTGGTTACCCAGATTGGTCAACGAGCTCCGTGTCCACAGGCTCAGGCAAGCATTTACGTCCAGGAAAGCTCAACAAATACTGCCGCCAGCCCTTGGGTGCCTTTATTCAGTGACCGCTGTAAAAATGAGTTCGTGGTTTAACTGCGAGATTTTGAGATACATTCCCCGTGTCGTGGGAATAGTCAGGTTTCTGCGTTGCAGCTCCTGCACTGAATGGGCCATGGAGCTGCGCTTTGCTCTGCGCTAAGCTTTCAGACGGGCGCCAAGATTGAACGTTTTGCTAAACTGTATTTACATGTTGGTTTAAAAAGCCAGCTCCTCAATTTTCATAGTTTCAGAACAATCTCTAGTGATGTAAATGCTGGCAGTTTCCACAAGGTCCTGGTCTGGGCCGAGGAGGTGCCGCGGTCGGGGGCTCCGCTGGCGTTGGTCTGAATTCTGGCGCTGTCTGAGCTCTGGCGTGAGTCCTGACGTCGGGGTGTCAATGCAGGCTTTTTACTCGTGCTATTTTTACGTGGTTCCTCGTGGGCCTTTAATCCATTGCAAACAGGCTTTCCGAAGCTGGGTCAGCTTGTTTTGGAAGGGGTTTAAGGTAAACCAGAAAAAGGTATATTCATACCAGCATGAGAAGGTATGCAAGAAATTACATGGTGTTGCAGTAAAACTTTCAAAATCTACATCCCATGCCAATTTTAACTTCTCCTGGACGGTTGAAATATGCAGGTTCCTCTGTCACCCTCAGTTCATAATGTTTTTTTTCTCTAATACTTGGGCAGATACCTTTCTGTATTCTCTGGGATTTTAATTGGTATGGAAATAAAGCAGATTTTAAGACTCTACTTCTTGAATAGGACAGTATATATATTTTGACTTCTCATAAAAATGTTCAGTTTGTAGGTGTGGCTATATTTCCTTTCATTAATAATACTAAACAGCGTT
Source organism: Charadrius vociferus (assembly GCF_000708025.1). Taxonomy (NCBI): domain Eukaryota; kingdom Metazoa; phylum Chordata; class Aves; order Charadriiformes; family Charadriidae; genus Charadrius; species Charadrius vociferus. The sequence continues at coordinate 1,712,069 of NW_009648255.1, forward strand.
CTGTACATACGGCACTTAACTCCACGCACAGAAGCATTTACTTATTAGAAGCAGTAATACCACCAGGCATTCAGAGTTTTCAGGCTCTTTCCAGCAGTGGCTGAGTTTAGGAAAATCATTGTGTCTCCAACGGGAGCAGAAGTGCCTGTACATGTACAGCGGTACTAGTTTTTGAGGTGGTTGAGTGTAAAACTCCACCTGTGTCAGCTGTATGCTTATTCCAAAGCTCACTCGTCGCTCCTGACATACAGCGGAAGAAATGCTGCCTCTTCCAGTTCGTGAACTGCTGTGCTTTGGCTCTGAGGGATGTCCCCATCCAGCCCTCCGCCTCGTCCCCTGCCTTGGGCCGTGGAGGCGGAGGTGGGCTGCTGGGGAGATCCAGCCCCGCGTCGGTGGGAGCGGGTACCCTGCGTGACGGCGGTTGAGAGGTGGCGTGCGGTCCCTGGGCTTGTAACTACGTGATTATTTCTGCCGGCGGTACAGAAGTTGTAAGCGCACTGCCCGTTTCTGCTGCTTAAAAATAGGAAAATTTTATTTTGTTAGTACTTGCATGACAAACACTCTAAAATAGTGCTAGAAGAAAGCTTTATTAGATGCATTTAATCCTGTGTATGCAACTTCTGTCTCGTCTCATTTTGCATTCCTCGCTCTGAATAACGGATTTGATGTTCTCTGTGAAATAAACAGTACGTGAGTCCAAGGTCTGGTACGCCCGCGTCTGATCCTGGGCCAAGGCCGAAACGCGTTGCTCAACTGACCGGTGCTTCTGCAGTTCACGGTCTTGCAAATCATCGTCGTTTGCAAAAGCTCTCTCTTCCCCTTTGAATAGATTTATTTTTCTGCTGTATCACGAAGCATTAACTTCAGACCGTAAATGTTTCCATGCAGGGGACTTCTCATTCACAGCCTGTGGCTAATGCTAATCGCTTTGTAGTCCGGGTGGGTTAAGGGATGGTTTCTCAGCAGCTCTAGAGATGTGGGAGCCTGGTTTTTGAATGCAGTTCCCCTGCAGATGGCACAGACGTCATGAAGTACATGTATCTTAATGCCGATACTCTGCGTTTGATCCTACCCAGCTTGCTTCTCTCGTAGTTGACACTTGGCTATGAGGAATTTAAAATACGGTCACTTTTTAGGATGGTTTATGTTTGACTTTGTTTAAATTGATGAAATACTTCTCTGGTAAGCTGCTGGTTTTGACAGCTGTAGCATAGCAAAGTTAAGCAATATGTTAGGATATCTGTATTAAAATTTATATTAGAATATATAGAGTATTATGAGACAATGTCAACGTTTAAAGCAAATAAAGAGATTTTAAAGTAAGCTACATATTTGAGTTGATGTTTTCTTTATCTTTTGTCTGCAGAGCTATCATTATATCTGGAGGACCAAACTCTGTGTACGCAGAAGATGCACCATGGTTCGACCCAGCGATATTCACAATAGGAAAGCCAGTTCTTGGAATCTGCTATGGCATGCAGGTGCTGTTGAGAGATATGTTTGTCTACAGCCGTCTTCCAGGCCTCCTTTCTGATACTAACTGAAGATGAACTGCTAAAGGACCTGCTTTTCAAACATAAGCAGTATGCCACGCCTGCAAAAGATCCTTTTAAAGTGCTAATTCATAAACAGAGCGCATTATGTATTCTCTTGGCTCTGCCATATTAATAGCATAAGTGGTTTTCCCTTGGTTAAGTGCTGTGAATTGAGTTCCACATTGCCTTTTTTTGTCACCATAAATATAACCTGGCAGTCATTAACTAATTCTGCCCGGTTGGTATTGGAAAATGTGCCCCTCATGTAAACAGGTGACATAGTTTTTCTTTGGTTTTCAAGTGTGGAATGTTTCTGGCATAGTTCTTAAGAGTGCTTAAACTCCCCCTTGCAAAACACTTAATTACCGTAGGGCTGAGTGGTGGTCCTGCAGTGGTGTGGTATATCCAAGCTGAGTGAAGAAACCAACTTCCAAGCAGACAAGGGATGGGTTAGATGCATGACTTCTGCTTGCGCATTGTTTTTTTTGTTTGTTTGTTTGTTTTTTTATTATTATTCCGGGGTTAGTGGTTTGCTCGGCCTTCAGAGGTGCTGAACAAGGGCTGGAAAAACTCCTTTAGAAAGGCTGGTAGTTACGGAAGCAGTGGTGGCACTCCCTGTTCTAAAGGGAAAAGTGTGTTCTATTGAAATGTGCCTTACAGTGCCAAGCAAATTGAAAACCATGTCACCTAGCCTCAAGCAGGGGAGTTCCGTAAGGCTGACTTTACAGAAGTAAATCAAGTGTGTGTATTAACGCACTACTGCTTCATTGTACAAGACTGAAATCAGTCAAGCGCACTAAGTAAAATACCAAACTAGGTCTAAAATGAAGTCTTAAATCTCTGAAAATTAAGGTAGTTGGAAGGTAACACCCTAAAAATACTTTTAAAGTTACCAGTTATGTTTACAAGGTAAAAAAAGTCTTTATTTTGAGACCTCTGAAATCTAAAATGCAGATACCCAACTCCAAACGACAAGGTGAGGGTCTAGAAAGAAAAAACCTGGTTGAGAATTGGGCTACTCTGACATAGCAAGGATTATTAAGAGTCACAAAAATGACACTAAGAGCATAAACTCAGGTTTTTGACTGGTTCTCCAGAGCTCAGGAGCCAAATTTTGAGAAGTTTACGCCTATCTGAGGGCCCTTAGCTGAAGGATGGATAAATAGGATTTTTGTTCAGCAGCTTACCTGTTTTTATGATAACTGGCCTCAGATGCTCAGCTGGTTTGTAGAGCAGCCGTTTCTAAGTGCAATAGATGTACACTCTTGAATACATGTTATTTTGCAAATCTCTACCTATTGTCTGCTGTTGTGGGTTTCTGCTGCTCGTTGTGTGTGGCAGCGGTCCCCGGCTACGTGGGCAGAAGGGAACGAGCCCAGTACAGAACAACGATTAATTTTGAAGAGAATTCTCATCATTGTGGGAAACAATACATTAAATGAGTATAATAATGAAAAACTAGGTTGGTGTGAATTGGAGGGCTAGAGCTGTTGTCAGTCATAGGCAGACTGAGGTATAAAGCGGTACTAGATTGTGCGGTGCTTTCTCATGCAATGTTTTTGCTTTGACAGATGATGAATAAGGTATTTGGAGGTACGGTGCACAAGAAGAGCGTTAGAGAAGATGGAGTGTTCAGCATTACTCTGGATAACACATGTTCACTGTTCAGGTACAGAGATGTTTCAAGCTCTCAAAACAATGTTGGAAATACTGGTCTGGAAATTGGTGACTGGGTGAGAAGCAGCTTATTTTAGAGAAAATAGCAGAATTGCACCCATGCTTATCTGATAACTTCTAATAAAACTTTTATAGTTGCGTTCATGAGTAAGCAAGTTACTCATTTGAACAAATACTTAGGCATAACTTCTTAATCGACTCTAGAAATGCAGATATGTCTGCTTGGAATGTTGTGTGAACCCCTTATTTCAAAGTAGAATGTCTTCATTGAGACGCAATAACGTGTACCACAGCATGAGAATCTTTTGTATATTCTTCTGCTGTGCAGTGCATTATTTGGGTTGGTTGGCATTCATCCAGTTTTTGAAAGGTAATAGAAATTCTGAAATCGTTTGTTTTCTACTTTCCTTTGAAATTGCTTTCGGATGTTTTATAAACCCCGAATTAGATTTCTTGGTAGTTTGTCAGTGCCTCTCAAGTTCCTTGTAATAACTCTAACAGTTCATTCATTCCCAGCATACTAATTTTATTAACGTTCCCCTTTAGGGCTACTGCAGAACTTTAGAAGTCTGAGGTGCCCAGATTGTCCTGAAAACACTTAGTTTTGAGCAAGAAAACCTCATTCATTGAAATAAGCAGGACTCCAAGTCCATTGACTCTAGATGGCTCTACATGTCAAAGAGGGAGTACTTCACTAATGGTGTTCATAAAAAAAACCAAACCAAGCAACCCTTCTGAGTTAAGATAAATTACCCTTGCACGTGGGCTGTATTGTACATGACCTTATGCTGTGGAGGCATCTCAGAGCGGGAGATGATGGTTTCTGTGAAGGAAATCCTGCAGATATTTGAATTGGTCCTGGTCAATCAAGATGTTCCTTTATGGGGATCCCTAAGGGCTTCTCTTGGAAACACAGGTAGTTAGGCCTTTGTTCTTTTTTTTGATTGATTCTAGTTTTTAATCTTTGTTTAGGGGCCTTCAGAAGGAAGAGCTTGTGCTCCTCACTCACGGAGACAGTGTGGATAAAGTAGCTGATGGATTCAAAGTGGTTGCACAGTCTGGGAACATTATAGCAGGTATTTAATGTTACACTGAAATTATCTTTTGATAGTGTTCATTAAAGGAAAGAATATGGCAGACAGTAGTTAGAACCAAATAGTAAGAGAATAGCTCTGTTAATTAATTGCCAAGTAAATGAATTGTTTTTAACGATTTCTTGTATGCATTTGCTTGCACATCGTGCTGTCCCGGTAACAAAGAAGTAGATGTGAAAGTGAATGGTCCTGTTTTTAAATTGGTAGTTTAAGGAAAATTTAACTTTATTTTTACAGTTTGTTATTTAAAGTATGCCTGTGTTGTTTCTCTTTGAAATAAAATATTGTGTGCCCTTAAGGCACAGGGAGGAAGACATGTACTGTAGTCTGCAGTCTAGGCGGTGTTTGGGTTTTGCACTGTAATAGCACACGTTAAACACTGTTTAATTATTAAAGCTTGATTAACTTGTTATTGTATTTAATATTATTGCATGAATGTTCAGCTGAGCAAAAATAATGTTGGTACTGAAAGCAGCGTTTCAAGTGGTGCACACAGATTGTCACAGAAAACCGTAGGACCACAGGATTTGGTTTTTGAAAGCTACTGAAGTGACTGAGTGCCAAACAGCCTCTTTGAGTCTCTCTCCTAGGAGATGGGAGACCTGGAAACGTCTTAAGTTTGCTGAGCCACTCCACTTAGTAAGATCTCAAAGTATTCACCTGGTGTAGTTTAAAACTTTCATTTAAAAAAAAAAAAAAAAAAGCTTGAGGTACTGTTCTTAAATCAGACAGGTAACTAATTTGAGGAGAACTGGCCTTTTAAAACATTTAAAGCTGTCTTGTGGAAAGATTCTTTCCAAACTACTGTTGAGATTAAACGGAGCCGTCATATTCTGGCTTGCCTTCGAAGTGATCTAGAACTCATGCCTGCTCAGGTAAATTGTTTTGCTGCGTCCGGTGTGCAGGCTCCACCAGAGCTCCCGTACCTTTAACCCCGCTTTGTGTAGGCATCAGAAAGAGTTGTACCTTTCCTATCCGCGACGCTTTCCTCTGCCATTTCCTGGGGGCTCTTCCAAAAGCCCGTGGCTCCTTGTGCCTAAGCAAGCAGCGAAATGCTGGCAGGGTGGTAGCCAGGCTTCCAGGAGCGAAAGAAATGGTGGACCAGCGTACCCGGGAGTCTAACGCGGGTCAGTGGGATTAGGCAGTTTCCCTGCTGTGGTTTTTAATCCCACTCTGATCAACACTTCCTTGGCACAAGGTGCGGTGTTCTGATCTACTGAAACCACCCCTCCAGAGACTTAGAGCGGGGTGGTGCTTGCCGGCGTGCTGCTGTAGGGACACCCGCACGGCTTCACCGGCACCACCCTTCTCACGTGGATGCGGCGGTGTCGGTGTGGCTTGGTTGCAGGGTTGTATGAGGTGCCATGTGGTGAGGAAAAAAAAATAATGTAATTGATTTCCTGTTTTTACAATGGTTTTCCGAGGAGGTCTGAGTGTTTTCCTTGGTTTCTGAGGGATGGTATGTTCTAGGTATGTAACAGGACCCTTGTTCCTAATCTTAACCAGAATCGTTAGTGTAGATGCGTGATTTGTGCCAAACTGTGGCAGAATAAATCTCTCAAAAAGTGTATGCTTGGCTTGTTGGGTATGCTTTTCACTTCCAATTCTTTTTTTTGTCATGCTTGTTTCTTTGCACTGATGAAGGCATAGCAAATGAATCTAAAAAACTGTATGGAGCTCAGTTCCACCCTGAAGTTAGCCTCACAGTGAATGGAAAAATGATCCTGAAGAATTTTCTTTATGATATTGCGGGATGCAGTGGTACCTTTACGGTGGAAAACAGAGAACTTCAGTGCATTCAAGATATCAAAGAGAAAGTGGGCTCATCAAAAGTCCTGGTAAGTAGATTGAATTGAAGCTGAAAGTTTATTTGCAAAAGCCTGATAGAAATGCTGACACAGTTACTCAGGTTAATTTGAAAAATGAGGAATTGTCATGATTTGTGCAGTACATTAAACAAGTTTTAGAAAGTTTGCACAATTGGGTCGATACATTGTTTGACTTCTTGCGTTCTTCCAAATCATTGACTATAAGTCAATAGTCTGTTCTGGTCCTCATAGCTGTATTTGAATTATTTGTTAACACTTTCCCTGTAGACAGCTGACCAAATTTTGGGTTTGGTTTTTTTCTTTATCCTTAGGTTTTACTTAGTGGTGG
>NW_009648255.1:1718552-1731416 GCF_000708025.1 Charadrius vociferus
AACCGAGCTTTAAACCGAGATCAGGTCATAGCTGTACACATAGATAATGGATTTATGCGCAAACGAGAGAGTCAGTCTGTGGAGGAGGCACTCAAAAAACTTGGGATTCAAGTTAAAGGTACCGTAATGTTAAATACGCCCGATACACTAATGATAGGGCCGGTCTCCTAAAACATATGTTTAGTGTCTTGTTTCATTGATTTGAATTGACCTTTGCAGTTCTCAGACTTTACATACCAAAGGATGCAACCATAAGTTGCAAATTTGGAACAACCTAGGCCTGTTGGCAGAATTTCAAACCTACACTCTGAAGCCTTACTGATTTGAGTGGGGCGTGCAACGAACTGCCCCATCTCCTCACTGTTGAGTTATGGTATCTGCTACTGGGGCACAGCAGCGGCCGTGTGCCTCGCTCACGGGTCCTCAGTCACTCTTCTGCTGATGGATAAGTAGTCCTTTTCAGCTGCTGCAAAACTCATTTGATTGCCGTTTTCTTCAGCAGCTTGATTAACCGTCTTCCACTGCGGTTTTATTTCTTGTCCTGGATCATCTTCTTTTTAAACTGTGAGCTCATTTGGGTGATTGAATGCTATTATAGCAAAAATGACTACTTCAAGGCATTTCTTTTCACTCTCCTGACTTCTAAAGAGGCGCGTTTTAGTTGGTTTTGCAGTAGCGTGTTGGGAGGAAAGAGATTAGAGGGCGGAAGGTACCTTGTCATGGCTGATGAGAAGGTTTAGAGTTTTTTAGTGCCTGAAGTATGAGGAGGTCAGAAAAGACAAATCATGTGTGAGTTGTGCAAACAACAAGAGCTTCTTTATACTGCCCAGCTGATTTACTTCATGAGTATAGCTGCCTCTTCCTGGGGCTGCGTGTAAGTACTGTTGCCAAGGGAGTCTCTTGTGTTTCGGTCGGGAAGCGTGGCACTAGGTGAGCAACGCTTTCCGCTAGCCTGGCAGTGTGAAGCAGTGCTGGGAGCTGGCACGGTAACGTCTTGCAGATTGGGCTGCGATACCCTGATGCAGCAAAGTCGAAGCTGTGTTCTGCACACTTTTTTTTTTTTTTAAACTTTTTTTTGAAAGTGGAAAATCTATGTCTTATTCTTACACTCTCTAAAGCAGACTGCCAGAGTAACAAATTGAGGGAATCCCTTTGCAAATGCACCTTCTGTAGGTCCTGGAGTTCAGTGCTGGTAAAAGATGCCAGAGAGCCTCCTGGCTGATCTCTGCATTGAGAGCCTCTCTAAATTAAGAGGCATATAGTGTACTGTGAGTAAATGGTGCGTCATTTAATTTTGGTTGCAGAAAGGCCTTGGGGGAAATACCATCCTGTAAACTATTTAAATATCAAGTAAATTGTAATCTATGAGGGGAATCAAGAACTGAACTTTCACGCTGTTGCCTAGCCTCATAATATGAAAAATACCGCCCTTTAGAGTAGGTTAAAAAGAGAAATAAAATGCTTTTGTTACAATTAATTCTTGAGGTATTGAGCGGGCCTATGTAATGCAGTTAATGGTTAAAGGACTGGAATGATTTTTATGTTCTTTTTCAAAGCAATAAAGTGAAACTTATTTTTTTGCAACCTTGCATAAAAAAATCTTTGCTGGCTTTGCCAACAAGTTCCTGTAATTTCATACAGTGGTGAATGCAGCTCATTCATTCTATAATGGTACAACAACTCTGCCCATCTCGGATGAAGACAGAACTCCACGTAAAAGAATTAGCAAGACCTTAAATATGACTACAAGTCCTGAAGAAAAGAGAAAAATTATTGGTGACACCTTTGTTAAGGTAATATTTATAATTATTTGCTGATTGCCTTTTTTTGAATGATATGATTTCTAGATACATCTTCTACGTCAGACTATTTCATTCTAAAGCACTGTGCACTCAATGGCCTCAGTGGTCTTAAGTTGTGGGTGACCTAAGAAGTCTTTGGTTCGTTATCCTAAGCCTAAAATTTTCAGCAGTCGTTCAGGGGTCACGACATGCTTCAGAAGCATTGCACTAGATCCACCTCTGTGTTTAGATACACTATATTGGTTGGTCATTCATTTCTGTTACGTAAACTTCTGTGTAATGCTTTTTTCACCAGATTGGTGGGTGACGTGAATTGGGGCATGCTTCTGTTGCTTCGCTGGAGATGAGCTGTTTTCCATCTGTCAGCTGTCAGTGTTGATGACCTTTGATAAGCGAAAAGTAAATCGGAAAGCTTTTTCTTTTTTCTCTCCATCTTGCAGATTGCCAATGAAGTTATTGGAGAAATGAACCTGAAACCTGAAGAGGTTTTTCTTGCTCAGGGTACCCTCAGACCTGATCTCATTGAAAGTGCTTCCCTTGTTGCAAGTGGCAAAGCTGAAGTCATCAAAACTCATCATAATGACACAGAGCTGATTCGAAAGTTAAGAGAAGAGGTAAACTAAAATGAGGATACTGGTGTATCCTTCTGGTTCTCACAGATGTTAAGCCAAGTATCAAAAATGAACAACTTCCACGTTTTGCTGGTATAACTGTCCCGTGTTGATGGGACCCTATTCTCATGAGGCCCTTTAGATTCTATTGTAATATGTTGCAATTTATTACGCTTCATTCTAGTTGCTACATCCCCAAAGTAGTCAGAATTGTTTGAGTATTGTCCAGCATTGCATACTGTGGAAGATGTCGACAGACTGAACGTGGATTCATTCAGCGCGAACAATGGTGTTCTCAACAGCAAGCTGAAAGCCGTTTCCTCACTCTTTTACTCTTTTAACCCTCAACAAACCTGCGTCCTAGTAAGGTGGCAGAGCAGTACCAAATGTTTTTAGCAGGAGAATAGTTTAAGACTTCTCAGACGACTTTATTCTGGTTCAGCTGGAGTTCATGAAGTAATGGGTCACTTATTCCTTCTGTTGTATCTTCTTCTGAACACCGGTCAATGGGTAACCTTTAGGTAGCGATAGTCCAGATCTGGCGCATTATGGATTCAGGCAACAGTGGTGGCAGTGCTTTAGTGAAAAGATAATCAGCTCCTGTCGAGAGAGAGGGCCAAAATTCTCCTTCTCTTGACCCTCTAGTAACATTCAGCAGTGCAAGCATAGTATTCTCCTCTCTGTTGAGGGAGCATGAGACCAATATGTTTGAATGGGTTGAGATCTATGGATAGTTCCTTTGGGTACCTACGGGGATGACGAGTTTCTGTTCTTACGCAGCTTCTGCATCACGTTACTAGTAACCTGATGGGCTCTCTGCCAGCAGTACGCTGGTGGCACGCCATCTGTTTGCCAGTTGTCAATTTAAGAATCTTTCTGAAATGATCCAACATGGACATCTATGGGTGACAACCAGGAGGCTGCAGATGCTATGAACAGAGGAGGTTGAACTGTCTGTAGATAAGCAGCCCGAGTCCTGTCCCTTTGATTGCATTCCCAATCAGTCTGTTTAGTCCAGAGTCCAGAAAAGCTTTTTGAATGCCTTTCTCATGCAGAGCTCTTAACTGTTAGCATATGAAGCAAATGTAGGAGACTGCCCTGTTTTGCCTTTTCTGACATTAGCATGGTAAATTCTTACAAAATAAGAAAGAATCAACACATGAGACATCACATAACCCTGTTGGAAGGTGCTCAGTTATGAGTAAGTGCCTAATCATAGGAGAGAACATGTTACTGACCCACACTTCTAATACTGTACAAAGTATTTTCAAAGCTTTTAGAGGGGTTTAAACACGTAAGGAAGAACAGAAAGTTCTGAATTGCTGAAGACAATCAGAGCAGGCTTGACCTACAGCTGTATCTGCACTGATTGAGCCATTGATACTTCTGGCACCAACTTAAACTTCTTTATCTCTGTCCTGCAACTCTTTTACAAAGCTCACATTCACGTGTACTTTTTTTTGTTCGTTTGTTTTTTAAGGGTAAAGTAATAGAACCACTGAAAGACTTTCACAAAGATGAAGTGCGAGTGCTAGGGAGAGAACTCGGTCTTCCTGAAGAGCTGGTTTCGAGGCATCCCTTCCCAGGTATGAGTTGGTCTGTGCTGCCTAGTGAAGGGCTATGGATCACAGCAGTATTCTTCAGAATATACTTAACCTGCAGAAGAAATTTATGTTGAAGCATAAAACTTACCTCTAAACAGGAAAAAAAAGATGGATTTATTAGTTTTTACTTAAGAAGGTTCTTTTTTTCAGGAAAAGAACATTTGAGAGTAGCTTTATCATGTACAGTGATTAAAGGAAGAGTTTTATAATTGAGTTTGCTTTTAGCTGTATTTGCTTCTCTTTTCTTGCTTTGGCTTATACGACTATCAGTGAAGTCCAGCTGAATGCTGCCTGAGGTGTCAAATATATCTTACTTGAAATAATGGCCTATTTCTACCTGCCTTTCTAAGGGGCATTTGCTATTTTGAAAATGATTGCGTGGAAAATAACAGCAGTTGTCCACCAGAAAACATCAAAGCATATAATACAGCGAAGCCCACATCCTTTTAAAGGGGTTATGTTTTTCTGTCTGTGAGTTCTGAAATTGCCCTGCAGGGTGTGTAGTAGTCCCTGGCAGAGCGCGCAGGCCGTCGGGCTAATGTACCAGCGACAACGTGAAATGCAAGCAGCTGTCTTGAGCCACTTCCAGCAAGTGACATGTACTTTTCTGTTAAGTAGCGAAAAGGTCAAATAGCTGTCGGGGGTCTTCAAAAACATCAGAGACTCAGCTGTGTGTTATAACCAACTCGTTCATCCCAGTTGCCTAGCGAAGGGAAGGAGGAGGTCCCCGTTCACTTTGGCTTGTCATCTACCACGCTGGAAGAGGGCAGGTTTAGCTTAAACATTAGGAAGAAATTTTTCCCTGTGCGGGCGGTGATCCCCTGGGGCAGGTTGCCCCGAGAAGCTGTGGCTGCCCCATCCCTGGAGGTGTTCAAGGCCAGGTTGGACGGGGCTTGGAGCAACCTGGGCTGGGGGGAGGTGGCCCTGCCCAGGGCAGGGGGGTAGAACGCGATGATCTTCAAGGTCCCTTCCAACCTAAACCATTCTATGATTCAGCACCACTGTCTGCTGCTTTATGCAACCATCCAATTTAAGGTGTAGGTAAATAATGCTTCAATGTACCAAACAAATACTGTTCTGGAATAAACTGCTTATATATTATTAATTTTTTTATCTTGTCAGGTGTTAAGACAATTGCAGTAGGTACAGTGGCAGAGCATACAGTACTCGATGATTGGCTGCTCTTCCAGGTGCTGTCACGTTTTCAGGTGAAAGTCAGCTTTCCTGTTATTTGGTATAAGGTTTTTTTTCAACTTTGCATTGCAGGGCCAGGACTAGCAATCAGAGTGATATGCGCTGAAGAGCCATACGTGTGCAAAGACTTCCCTGAAACAAACAACATCTTGAAAATAGTGGCGGATTTTTCTGCAAGTGTTAAGAAGGTAACAAATTTGCTACATTCTAATATGCGTAAAAGGAGTATGATCGTTCTGTAGTGGCCTGCAATGAGGTCTAAGCTGCTAAAAGTTTAAAACTACCTACCTGTGCTCTTTAAGGAGTGACGCACTCCAGTACAACTCACTTCATTCAGTATAGTAGAATTTTTTGCGCCATGACTGGTGCAAGTGTTAAACAATTCCCGTAAAATGGAACTTTGTGTATCTTACAAATAGTAAATAAATTTTGTTTTAGTTAAACTTTTGTGCCGATGAGGGTTTGTGGAGATTTTTCTCCCTGAAATAACTGTAACTTTCTAGATTAGCATGCCCTAACAATCACTGACTGTCTCAATTAAAGCACAGGAGCGAGGAACTAGTGCTCGCCAGGTGTCCTGAAGAGAAACCTGAAGTTTTTAATCAATGAAGTTTAAGTTCTCGATCTCTTTAACTGTTATGACCTTCGTCATTGCTGTGAGCTCACTTGAACTAAACTGCAGGGGGCTGGAAAGTCGTTAGCAGAGGCCTGCTCTAAGTCAAAGTCTGAAGTTCAAAATGACTTCCAAATCACTGAAGAGGAGTATTTCCTTGAAAACTTGTTGAATCGCAGTGTAGTGTAACAGGATATTATTTTGTTCTGTATCTGAAATAAACAATGAAAATGAAAAGTATAGCTTTGTGAAAGAGAGAATGAGCACAGGAAAAGAGCTTCACCTGGGGCTTTGGAGAGCTTCAGCTTAAGCTACATACGATCCAATCAAATAAAACTGCTTCTGCTAAGATTTTGTTGTTAAATGAAAGAGATTTTTTTAAAATAGTTCCAAGGGATAAATGTGGACTAAGTTTAAGCTACTTACAGTGCAAATAAAACTACTATTTATAGGTTCTGTTTGCATGCTTGGGGGCTTTACTTAGTTAAAAATTATTTTTCTCATTGCACAGCCACATACTTTGCTGCAAAGGGTCAAAGCGTGTACGACTGAGGAAGACCAGGAGAAGCTGATGCAGATTACAAGCCTACATTCACTGAATGCCTTCTTGTTACCAATCAAAACTGTGGGAGTGCAGGTAAGTGGATTCGTTCCAGAGGTGCTCTGAAAGCCGCTGCCTAGCAGTGTGGCAGGCTGCAGCAAAGCGTAGTGACTGCTGCTTTCAGACTGAATGAAAACGAAGAGCTTGACTCAAGAACATAAGCTTGGAGTGACTGTGATACCTATGTTACTGTCATTTCTCAGTGCTGCTGTAGTGCAAAGGTGTGGAGACATCTGAACAGAGACTTGAGGAAATGCCAGATGTTGTATTTGAGGATGTCACGGAGGTTGGATAATGCTGGTCACTTGTAGGCAGTTTCTTTGTGCCTTTATAACCCTGTGGACCTCTGCTGTAACCTGTTGTCCCCGTTAAGGCTGAGGATTCCCAGACTAAGTTGGTCAACCCCCCTGCTTCCTACGCTGGAAGGTGCTTGTTGCCCTTCTGTACTTTTTTGAATTGTACTATGTCCTTATCAGGAAAGGAACCAGAGCAGCGCAGGCCGTGCAGGACACAGCAACACTTGAATCTGTGCAGTGGCAGAGTGTTTTCTTTCCTTTCACTCCCTTGCTAATGCCACCGGAATTTTTGTGGGCTGTCCTCTGTATTTGGTTTGTGTTTCTATCACCAAATGCTGAGCTGGCATTCTCATGGGATTGTGTGCAGCAACGTGGCAGGTTTCTCTACTGAGTAGTCATGGCTGTAAAGTACCTTTCTTTGCTTTATCGGTATTGAATTACGTCTTTTAAGCAGCTGATAATAATCTCGTGTGTCTTTTCTGTAACTCCGTGCAGTCAGCTTTTCTTACTGTTTTAAATAGCAATATCATCATCAGATTTCTCCTTCGCAGGCTTTCTTCAGATGGTGCCATCAAAATAACCATACCCAATCAATCCCCGTGCTCAGGTCACCTTATATGAATCTTTACGTGCTGAAAACTTCCCTTTTGTACACTCTTGTTAACTCGCAACAGTTCTGTCTCCTTCTGTGTTTGATCGTTCCCTCGGTAGCTCTCAGTGTGCTGATTGCACCAGCTTAGTGTCCGCTAAAGGTTGACACAAAGTGCGGTGTTGGAACCTGTGGGATGAACGGGAAAGTATGCTGAACTATTTTGGCAGCAAACTTCACGTGTAAATTTTTTTTTTTTCTTTTAATTTATAGGGTGACTGTCGTTCATATAGCTATGTTTGTGGGATCTCTAGTAAAGATGCTCCACACTGGGAGTCTCTTATGTTTCTTGCCAGGCTCATACCACGCATGTGCCACAACATAAACAGGTAAGTAGTTTGGATTATCTTTATTTCTAATCATCTGCTTAATGTTTGGAAGTTTAGTGTGCACAAGCATTCTCCTGTTTAATCTATGGTAGAATTTTTTTATATGTTGGACAGGCGTATAATACAGAGGTTACAAATACACAATAAATCAAAGCCTAGGTTTAGTTCTGGAATGACTAGCTTGAAAAAGAAATTGATAGCCTATCTCTTTTTTTTTTTTTTTTTTTTTTTAAGCATTTGATTAGACAACATCCAATGTAACTTATGCAAAACCTTTTTTGAAAGATTCCAGGCCTCTTGGTGAGTTGTGATGTCATGCAGTGCTTTTTTGCTTTGTGTCCGAAAGGGAATTTACGTGGGACTGTCAGTTCTAATGGCCCATAGGAAAGCTCCAAAGCTGGGCAGTTTAATCTTAATTGAGTTTTTTGGGGAATATCCATTTTTCTAGCTACTTGAGCCAATAAGATCAGCAGCTGAAGTTGCTTAGATATTAAATGGGTTCTGGAGAATGCATATCCTCCTTGCCTGGCTGGAGTCTTTCTGATGAAACTGCTTATAATTGCTTATAGCAAAACTTAATTTTGTCACATAAGTGACGCCTACTGGAAAAGGTATTATTCTTTAAGGCGAGATCTTGAATTGCAAGATGATACTTTAAATCGGAAGGAACAAAAGAAGGTATAAAATCAGGATTGCGTGTGCAGTTTCAAAGTATGTGCTGGCTTTACAGCATTGCTGTCTTCTTTAAGCTCTTTCGGATTTAATACTGCCCTCCTGAATATACCACATCTCTGGGAGTTCTGCTGTACCAGGGTATGTTTTCAGAATCTTTCATTGCTGTTTATAGAGCCGCTGAAGCTGGCAGTTTGAGGAGTGCACTGAAATAGTTGGTTCTCTGCCCAGCTGCGCTTGCAGACTGCATATTACAAACACAAATACAGAGTGTAAAGCTTGCATATTTTTCTGCTTTGGATTTTAGACAAGTATTCTTGGTTTGTATCTACAAACTCAAATAACTCGTGTGTATACGTCATAGTAAATCCTTGTGTGAGGCCCGTCAGACAATATTATACTTTGCTTTTTGTTCTGCAACATATAAACCACAATGAGAATAAAAAGATAAATCTGATACGGCTGGTTTGAATTCAGGAGCTATTTTATTACAGATGTAGTTATGTAGATTTATAAATTGCAATGTTAGTGCCCTGTGCTGAAAACACAGCTAGTCATTAATAATGTTTACTACTTAATGGTATTCTTGGGTGGTTTCCTATTAGGAGAGAAGATAGAAATTGTAAGCACTTATTAAGTAGCTTTCTTAAAATAACCGTAACTTTTACTGACATTGAAGTAAAATTGAAAAAAAACCAAACCCTTTGTGATACCACTGAGTTAGTATTTCTGTTTTTCTGAAGGATTATTCTCCTGAATAAGTAATATTGTGGCTATTGCTAGTCTCCAGCAAACCAAAATTAATTAGTACGTTTGACTCCAAAGCTAGTATGCATGTCACATTTATGGAATATACACGTGAAGTTATATTAAGCTCTAGTTAGTAGCTAAGGAGCAAAATCAAATGTTACGCTTTTTTCCCTAGTTCTGTTTTCTCACTGCAGCACTAACGACGCAGTCTTTAGGCAGTCTGGTTTATTCCATGTATGCAAAATGTGGTTTTCTACCATGCTCTTTGTCTTCCAGAGTTGTGTACGTGTTCGGTCCACCGGTCAAAGAACCTCCTACAGATGTCACCCCCACTTTCCTGACAACAGGAGTCCTCAGCACTTTACGTCAAGCTGATTTTGAGGCTCACAATATTCTCAGGGAGTCTGGTAGGTACTTCGCCTTGTCCCATGGACTAGACTTGTGTTTCAAGATCCCTGCAAACCACACTGGGTGTAGTTACAGCGGTACTGTCAAAATCTACAAGCTGCTTGAATATCTCCAAAGTGAGAAATTCATGGGCTGGCAGGCGAGAGCCTTTTCTGAAAGTTGTAGAAGCTGATAGCAAAAGGATGGGAATTGTGAGCCTCTCCACTAGCGGAATTAATTTTAGGGGACTTTGGGGGACTGAGGCTTGCCTCTGACACGTCGTGAAGCCCACCGGTGTGGTGCTTTGCAGTGCAAACTTCTGCAAAAAGTACTGTCAGCCAGCTGAAGGTCACCCGAATAACTGCTCTTTGCTGGTGGTCTCAGTCATCGGTGTTTACCTGAAGCAAATAAACTGGTTAAGAGACTTGACATCGTTTCTAAATCATGGCTTTTTGTGGAAAGAAGGGAACCCAAACACCAAGTTTCTAATGGTGATGATGCTCCCTACCTGTGTTCTGAACTTCAAGTGAAAGCTGTGTTTGTAGCCCAACCCCTTCAGGCTGGCAGAGGGCAATACCTCAAACCCTCAAGGGGAGCGTTGGGTACCCTGCGACAGGCTACGCAGGCAGAGTCTGCCAAAATAGTAATTGTAGAGAAAAGAAGATTGAGGGGGGATCTTATTAATACATACAAATACTTAACGGGAGGATGCCAGGGGGATGGGAGCAGTCTTTTTTCAGTGGCGCCCAGTGATAGGACGAGGGGTAATGGGCATAAACTTGAACATAGGAAGTTCCATCTTAACATGAGAAGGAACTTCTTTACTTTGAGGGTAGTGGAGCAGTGGCACAGGCTGCCCAGAGAGGTGGTGGAGTCTCCCACTCTGGAGACATTCCAAACCCGCCTGGACGCCGTCCTGTGCCACTGCTGGAGGTGCCCCTGCTCTGGCAGGAGGGTTGGACTAGATGATCTCCAGAGGTCCCTTCCAACCCTTACCATTCTGTGATTCTGTGAAATAGTAATTCTGAGGTTCAGGGGGTTTTAATTACATTTGAAGATGCGATATGTGTGGGAAGCAGTTCATCAGACTCGCTTATATTTTGTATAAATCAAGTTACAAAAGGTATCTTTAAAAATACATATTCTGTTTGCAGGGCTGCCTTACCATAATTTGTACAAAAATAACCCCAAGGGGTGAGGATAACACTGTGAATTGTGTTTGTAAAACTGTAGATGTGTCTCGCTAACTTTTGGTGACACTTGGCTTTGTGTGAATGAATCGCTCCCAAAAATAAGACTTGAGTTATCACTTAGTGAGAAAGACTCCCTGTACCGACAGCTGGGGCCGGCGCTGGCAGGGGGTGCGAGCCTGCGGCAGCGTTCGACTGGCTCCGCAGCACACCTGAGTCCCCAGCGTTCACATCCTTTAAACCCTGAAATTAGGGCGTTTGTGTATTGGCTTTCAGAAAGAGACATATTAAATAAAAAAAATAAAAAAATAAAAAGAGAGATCTGATTGCCTGGAGTTGCCCATCAACCACCAGCAGCGGGGACACTTAAAAGCTTTTTCTTAAATATGCCGGAGACAGAGAGATCCTTGCGCGTGGCTCTTTGCTGGGCCCAGTGTGGAGATGGGTAAAACCCCATGGTTGTGTTACGTGCGAAGGAAAGTCGATTGTCAATTGCATCCTCAGCGAATTACAGGGGTAACGGCAGTTATCTGGTTTTGTTCTGTGTGCCTGCAAACGCCACAGATTATCTCCAGTGGCAATTTGGGTAGTTTTAGTGTATGCACCACTAATTACTTAATTGTATAACAACGTGATCACCTGGGGGGTGGTAGCAGTAGCAAAAAGATCCCAGAAGATGGAAATGTAGCTCCTGGTATGTAGTTTGAAGTACATGTGGGAAGTTCTGTAAAACTTGTATCACATTTGTGTCTTTAAATCAAATTAATGCACTTTGTACTACTGTTTTCTGAAGGTTATGCCGGAAAAATTAGCCAGATGCCAATCATCCTGACACCGTTGCATTTTGATCGGGACCCCCTACAGAAACAACCCTCCTGTCAAAGATCTGTGGTTATTCGAACTTTTATTACAAGTGATTTTATGACTGGTATTGCAGCAACTCCTGGTAATGAGGTTCCAGAAGAGGTAATACGGGTTTTCAAGTTTCTTTTCAACATGAGGTAGTATTGTGGGTGGCTCATTTTGACTTTCTTCCCTCTCTCTTGATTGTTTGCCTTGCCGTGCATTTTATTGCCATTTTTTGGCTCTTTCATAGTATTCATTAGGAAGAATATGGTGATGTTTTGGGAAAAAACTGTAATCAAATGAGAAGCTGGCAGAGGGTATGACAAACTTAAAGGCTTTCCAACAGAGTTTAGCCAAAATACCATCAATTAAAAAAGAAAAAATACCCCAACTGTTTGGGGGAATCTGAAATTAATTTTTTGCATTAGTAATTGGAGATGTCCTGAGTTACAGAATCGCCCTGGATCCCCACCTCTGATTTTGCCGGAACCTGCTGTTCAGCAGCTCGGTGTGCTGGTTTCTGTTTAGGTCCCTAAAAGGATTTAGGAGTCGAGTTGAGGCATATATTTCTGGGAAACTTTATCCATGTCCAGTTTCGAGTACTTGGTCTCTCCGGGACTGCAGTGTAGATGAAGAACAGAATTAACTTTTTTTTTTTTAACATTCTTTAAAAGCATGTAGGCATTGGTTAGTAATTGTATGTAATGTCTTCTACTTTAAGCAAGCCTGTCCAATGGGGGAAAAAAAAGATTCAAGGTTAAGTTACCGTGTAAACTGTTCCATTATATAAAATGAGGATTCATTTGACCTTGAAGTTTGTGTTTTAAAAAAAACCCCAACCAAACACAACCAACCAAACACCCCAAAACCCGCATCAAACAAAAAACCCTGCATTCTTCGAAATGTAAAGTGGTCACTTTAAGGCTAGGTAATAATGTGGTAACAAAATGGTAAAGGCTGTGAAAAATACCTGTATTTATGGGGAAAACAGTCGTATATTTTCTGTGGTTTTGCATGGAGAGCAATGCATTGTTTAATTTGTGCTTGCCCTGTAAAACAGCACGTCACGTAAGTGGCGGTGTTGTAATCCGTGGGGTTTTTAAGGAAGCTGAACTTCTAAGGATCAGCAAATTCTTCTCGAGAGTACTTTCACTAACGCGAATTGATGGCGAGCTCTGGAGAGTGACTCTCAATGGAAACTCTTTCCTTCGGATGCCTCTTTCTGTGGTGGTTTTTTTTTTTTTTTTTTACCTTCAGAGCTGCCTTTCTTGTTTTGAGAGGGGTTTCACTCAGGCTCTTGCTTTGGTTTTTGCGGTTCAG
>NW_009648255.1:1731478-1747241 GCF_000708025.1 Charadrius vociferus
CTGCTGAACACCCAAGAAATAGTTTTGAAGCTGAAGAGGTGCTGCCTTGAGGGAAGCGTATTGCCATGGCCACCGTGGTTTATGGTCAGTGCCAAACCCCAGCGAGTTCCAAACGTAACTGCGGATACCATGAAACCTAAAGGTTTTGTTTAAATTGATTTTATTTCTTAATTGGTGGTAATATGCTAATAGCTATAGGCTCTTTCTGTCTTGTGTATAACAGAACTGGTGTGGACAAAGTTTTCCTTTTCTAAGCTTTTCTCGGATAGTTTTCATCAGGTCTGTTTTACATGCTTGCTTCTGATTTTTATTTATTTTTTTTTTTCCTCCACCATAGGTTGTGTTAAAAATGGTGGCAGAGATTAAGAAGATTCCTGGTATTTCTCGGGTGATGTATGACTTGACATCAAAGCCACCAGGAACTACGGAGTGGGAGTAATTAACTTTTTTCTATTAAAGTACTGTGTGCAGTCCTAAATCATATCAGAAACCATTCCCAGTGTTGACATGCAGTACTGTGAAAGAGTGACTGGAGCTGCTACATCGCATCAGATTCCTCTCCTGGAGCATAAACCTGCAGTTAAGAGCTGTGCTGGGGATCATAACTAAGTGGGGCTGAGGATTTGTACGGGTAAATAATCATGGCAGCGTCGCCGGTGCGCAGACAGATTCCTTTTGCTTTTGCCTCTGTCTTACCGATTCTTCCCGTTTTCATGTGTGTTATTGTTAGTTGTCATTTCAACGTCTCTTTGGTTTTGTACGCTGTGTAAAAAGAGACAGTTTATTTACTTCAACCAAAAGCATTGTTACAGCCTAAAAATGGAAAAGGAATTCTTTGTGACCAACTGCTTTTGAACGGACTTATTATAAATAAATATTTTGCCAAATGGAGTAGTGGGTACTGTTGAGTTGTGGAATTACCGTGTATCTGTTGTATACCGTTCAGCCTGTTCTGTATTGTTTGACCTATGAGCCCATGGCAATAACGTTGAGCTCCAGAAGAGCGATGCTAAAATATTAAGAAGTTACCTCTGTCTGTCTTTCAGTGCTCGCTCCCTCTTGCATCACTCGGTAGGCGTGCGTGTGGGTGACACCTTTGGTACGCACTTGCTGCATGTGTGCACGTGTCAGAGTCCGGACACTGCGGTCCCTTTGCGTGCTCCTGGGGACTCCGAGAGGAGCGGGACCGGGGGAGTGCCGTTCAGAACGCTGTTGCACCAGAGCTACTGGATCTGTCAGTCCTGTTTCTGTCCTCCAGCGCTTGCGCGACAGTCCCTCCGCAGCCCGCTGCCCCTCTGCTTCCCTTATACTTGATGACAGTTTGTTTTCTACGCATTTGCTTTTACAGGATTTTTTTTTTCCCTGTATGTATTGTACTTAGCTTGATCTTTAAGATCGCTGTAGTCGTTAGTGTGGAGTCCCGGTATCGGAGGTGACTTGCCCAATGCGTATAGATCCCTTCCGTCATTCGTATTCTGCTGTTTCTGTAGTTAAGTAAGCAATAAGTTGAGAGACGGTTACTTTGGGCACCTGTGCTTTTCTGATGTATTGCGGCAAAGCCCGTTCCATCCCCCTGAGAACTCGGAGCGTGTTCTGCCATGGCTGTCTGGACGTAGCAGTTAAACTTGAGCTGAGCAGCTTGCTGGGAGCCTGCCGGTGCCTCCGCCGGCGGAGCCCTAACCCTGCATCCAGCCTCATCCCTCTTACACCTTTTCTTCATTTAAGCGGTTGCATTTCATTCAGCTGCAAGATCACCATAGTATTATGGAGTAAAATACTTGTTTGAATCTGTTCAATATCATGGAGTATTTCCTGGCTTGTATTCCCACTTGCCGAGGTTTGTGAACTGGAATTAATGGTTGAAAGTGTTGTTCTATATTCTTTTGATCGCACGCATTTTCCTGTTTGTACACTTACTGCCTACGCGTTACGGAAATTTAGTTTAATTTGTGCTTATAGGAAATGGCTAACGTGCAAATTTATTCTTTTGCCTGTGACAGTGAGCGGTGGGTTTTCGGCTGGGGGAGGCGACGGCGTGTTTCAGCCCGCTGCTCGTTGGCGCCCGTCGGGGACAGGATGTGCGGGAGAGCAGCGGCCCGGTGGCCGGTGTGATGTGGAGTGGGGAGCGCTGCCTCCCCCGCGCAGCGCTGCTCCGGGCAGGCTCCCTGGCTGGGGCGAGCCGATCTTAACCGCTATCTCGGTTGCCTCCTTTATAAACTGGGGGTAGTAATTCTCACTCACATCCGTCATAACCTCTCTGAGCCCTTCGGATGAGCTTTTTGTGATGTAAGTGAAGTATTATCAACACAAATGTTCTTTTATTGCTGGATTGTGATCTGTAAGAGCTGTTGGTGAAAACCAATGTAAACTGGTGTTTGCTGTGGCAGAACCTGTTACAGGGTGGGTTCTGTTGAGAACAAATTATCTTTGCAGCTTATCTCAAAAGAAAGCTCCCGAATGAAGTCATGGCCTTCGAGTACACTTCAACTTTTTGTCAGAAAAAGCTGCGGCTAGTAGTTTTCGTGGCTGTGGTGGCACCTCAGATGTAAAGGGTGCAATGACAAGAAAAGAATCTTTTTGGTGCGATGCAGAAATCCTTCAGCCTCTCGACGCCATGGCAGTCGGTGGTGGCTGTAGCCTGGCTCTTGCTGCCGCCCGTTTGCGTTGCCTTGACAGCAAATAGGCAAAACAGGAGGAATTACTAAAAAGTAATGCAAAGAATATAGAGCACCTCTTAAACCCAAACCTTTCTCAGTTTTGACTTAGACGCTTAGCTGGTTTCCGTGTAAATAGATCTGTGGTATATCCTCCCATAGTTGTGGTGTAACTCACAAGAAACCTTGCGTGGCAGTGGCGGTGCCCGTTGGGTCGGGGCTCACAGTGACTGTCGTACCTCTGGACCACGAACTCGCAGTGTCCCTGGACGGAAATCTGTTACTCACCACCAGTTGCACGCTTGGAAGTCCTTCTTGGAGTCGCATTTTAACTGTAGGCGTGAGGTTTACCTCTGTGCTATGTGTATACTGAAGTTTGACATAGGCTTTTACCATCTTTGAATCACCTGGATTGCTTTCGTGTCCGTAATGAAACGGAGTTCGGCAGCAATTCCTGCGCTCTTTAGGAACGTACTTTGGTTTTGGTTGGTTGTTGGTTGTTTTTTTTTTAAGCCAGAAAGTTATAAATTGAAAATCTTAGGCGTAAACTATTGCACTATAATCAAAATGTCTTACCGAAATGAAATTTGTGACCTTTAGCTCTCTTGCCCCGTGTGACACCTGTGCCATGCACTGTAGACGTGGTGGGTTGTTCTTAGGAAGGGTCGGTGTTATCATCCCAGCGGTTCTTGCGTGTTTTTATGGAATCCATGTGTATCGGACAGCCCGAAGTGGAGAGAAACATAATACTCTGTTCACATTTCTTAAAAAAAAAATAAAAATTATATTTAGCACCTAGTTTACAACCTAATAACTGTAGCTGCTCTGTACAATTGTTCACCTCGAGTCTTCAGTAAAACATGTCAGCAGTTAGAGGAATTTGTATCATGGGCGTTCCCCATCATTCTCAATTTTTAACATTTTTCTGCTTGTGAAATGATAAAGTACTGTGAGCCTTAATTTTTATCCACAAATAAAAATAATATGTTTGAACATTGGTGTGACTTATTTTTCGTTTTTAGGGCTTACATGTAGAAACTACAGTATAAATGGACTGTCCATTTTGGGTTGAAAATTGAAAAAGCCGTTTTGTTGCAGTCATGCTTTCTGGCTGCAGACTATTCTGGGGGTGGGGGATGTCCCCACCAGGCCATGGCTGTCCCTTGCCGTGTCACAGCGCGGGACACCCCGCTGCAGAGTAACGGGACACTCTGGTGCTCAGCCCACATGTGCTTTTGTACCGTGATACGCTATGGCAAACTCAACTCACTCCTGGTGGGAAACTCCTCCCGCACCTCCTTGCGTTGGGGTTGCGGTTGGATTTGTGGCAGCCCTCTGGTGCTGGCGCTTAATTGTTCACAGCAGTAGGTCCCAGTTCCAAGACTGCGTGCAAATTTCCCCTTTAAAAAGATAAAAGGTGGCCGAGATCGTAGTTAAGAACAGCATCTTAAGGATGTGTCTTAAGGTGCAGTCGTAAGGAGTTGCTGTTGTCTGCAGGAGGGAGCGCGAGTGAGCAGCGGTCGTTTATCTTGCTTAAAGATCCTTTCTTGCTGCACTCTGTAATCAAAGCAAACATGACAGCCGTGATTCCAGTATGCATGACTTGGCCTCCAGCGCCGCGGCGGTTCTCCCTCGGTGGGCAGCGCCTGTGCCGGGGGCTCAGGGCCACTGTGGGAGCGGGGTTTGATGGAGCCGCTGCTGACCATCTGCTCCCCGATCCGTGGTGTGAATGAGCCCTTATCCCCCAAAGAGCGCGAGAGGCAGTTCTTCTCGTCCCGTCCCCCCGGCAGTATTGCCCCGTGGCTGCAGTGCTGCGGGCACCCCTCTGCTCCATCTCCCGTTGTGCCTCGGCAGCTGGAGCTGCAGCACCTGCCCCATGCTCAGGACCCACGGACCTCGCAGAGACCATAGGACTTTGCTTTTTTTTTTGGAGGGGTTGTCTCCCTCTAGGGAATCTTCCAAACAAATGTCTCATCTCGCATGTTTTTCTCCCACAGCTCAGTAGTGATGGAGTCACCAGGGCAAAACCCTCGGCAGTTTCCAGCCCTTCAGGAGAACATTAAGGGATGTTGGGGAGAAGCAGCGGGAAGGATCTGCGGTAGAGAGGGCGTGCAGGTCTTGACAGCATCACTCCAAAGCGCTCTGGGAGCCGGGGATGCAGCAGGGGTGGTCCTGAGCAAGGCCACGGCTGCGCAGTTGGGCTCCTTGGGGGGCTCCGCGTGGCAGAAGCAGGGATGCTCCCGGGGTCTCTCTTCCCGGTCCCCGGCAGCAGAGCCAGCGGTGCCACCAGCGCATCCCACCGGCTCCGGGTGCAGCCCCAGGTCGGCCCAGGGAGCGGGAATGTGCTCGTGGTCCCCGTTCCAGGGATGAACACGTCCGTGGGAGCAGCCCCTTGCAGCGTGAAAGCAGCCAGGGAAAGAACAGTTGTGGAAATGAAGCCAGAATGTTTTTTGCAAAATTGTAGTTTTCCACAGAAGCTTTTTTTCAGAAACTTCACAAAGTGAGGAGGGGTTTGGATTACGGCGTGTTTTCTGTTGTAGATTTGGGAGAAGTTTGTTTAGCTTTCAGCACAGGCTGTTCCTGCGATCCTGCACGCTGCAGCAAGGTACCCTCTGGGTCATGTTGGAGTTTTGCCTGTTTCATTTCTTCAGTTAAAAATACTTAAATTGGTTTTCTAGTGATGTTTTGTCAGTTAAGTTACTTTAAACAGGGGGGCACCTATTTCTGGGGCTGCTCTTCTTGCCCAGTGCTGGGGCCACCAGCTTCTCGCGCTTCACCTTAGTCCAGTAATGATCTTTCTAATGGAACAAATTGCTTCTCTCTTGAAATGTTTCAGCTGCGGTGTAGAGCATGTCCGGCTCCGAAATGGAGTTTCTGCCCAAAGCGGAGGTTGGTGCGGGCTGCAGCTCGGCCGTCGGGCATCGCCCCGGCTCGCGTGGCCCCTGCGGTCCCCAGCGCTTGCTGCGGGGCTGCTCCCGTGTCTGGCTGGTTCCCGTGCCCGGTTAGAAGCAGATTGCAAAGAGACTGGTGTGTGATGATGTCACAGCTGTTTGCAACTGGCTTTAATGAGATTCAGGCCATTAACCCGCGTGTCTGACACGTAGACGAGAAGAAAGCCGTAAGTAAAGGAGGAAAGAGGGATCGGGAAGCGCAGTGTCGCAGCCAGGCCGGTTCCATGCCTCAGCCTAAGGACCGGATCGAGAGTCCCTCAGGACTCTTCCTTCTCAAATTTAATTTCCCATTGAATTTCTTGCATCTCATCAGCGACAAGAACTGGAGACAAAGTGCTCTCGCCGTCCCAAGGATAACCGCTTCCCGGGAAGCGCAGTGCCGGGAGGTGAATCCCATCTCATCAGGGTGAGTGGATTATTCCTGTTTCTTTAATTGCCTGAACATGAACTGCAGAAAACTGAACCAGTGCTGTAACTTAATTACTTCATTATGAAATTGAATGGCTTTAACGTTTGAAGGAGTTGGCTGGCTCTTGCGGCGTTGATTCCCTTACGGTTTCGAAGAGAGCAGAGGCAGTCCTTACAGACGGCACCCTGAACTCACCGAGGTCGGCCAGACGAAAAAAGCCCCGAATCGACCCCCCCCGGCGCGGGGTGTATGGCCTCGTGCCGCGACGTTGGTCGGTGCGCGGTAAGCGCTCCCCGCGCCGCCGTGGGGCTCGGCGGGCGCCCTCGCTTCGGGCTGCGGCTGCGCCTTGTGCCCCGTGACTGCCACAGGTGCCTTTTTTATGGGTGTAATTGATTTAAATGGGTGCTCAGGAGCCCCCGTAGAGCTGGGGTATTTTTCTCGTTGATCGTTCCCCAGAGTGGTTTGGGACACAAAGGCCAATATAAAGCCGCTGGCAGGATGTCTTCCCTTTTTAATGTTTTATTTAGAAACGCATGGGAAAATGTTCTGGGGTCAGTCTAAGTTTTGTGGACAGCCTGAGTTTGAATCGTGTGTTAACTAAAGAGAAACGTTAATTAAAGAGAAACACTTTCTGCTCCTTACAGGGTGCGGTAGCGGGTGACAGAGCTGAGGGTCCGTGCCCGGGGTGGGTTGGGGACTGTCCCCCTATGCGTGTCCCACCGGCTGCCCCCGGCTGAGCCCCTGCTGATGCCAGGGGGTCCGGGCTCACCCTCTGCAGAAGAGGGTGTTTGCCAACGTGTTTGTGTGCACACTTTCCTTAATGAAGGAGAAATAATTCAAAGCTGCCATGCATTATTTAGCGCGCTCTGACGTGGGCTGCCATCCGACCGTGGGCTCGCGGGGACCATGACCCGGCCACGGACACTGGAATCCCCGCACTGTTATTGCCCCGGTGGAACCTGCGGTGCCAGAGGGGCAAAGGCAGCTCAGCGCGTTTCTGCGCCGTGGCCTCTCGGTCCTGCGCCTCTGCCCGAGGTGGTGCTTGGCTCTTGTTCACGCAGCACTCACACGTTGGGTTTTACACCCAGGATTTACGTTCTTGTGCAGCTTTTATCCTTTGGGTACGCTTTAAGGTTTACCCTGGTGATTCAGTGCTGCTACTGCGGTTTGCTCCATTGTTGGTGGGTTTTTTCGTTACGGTTTGGGCAAGGTGACACGTGACAACTAAGCGCCCAGCTTATCTTTCCACGTCTGATCTGCCTGGGGCTTGCCCTGCTGTCCGTGTTTCTGGGTGTGGAGGTGGGATGCTGCACAGGGCATTGGGAATGCACCGGGAATTGGTGGGGTTTTAGAGAAAAACCCTGAGGTTTCCCTGCTGACCACAGCCCCATGAGGCTCTGAAGAGTTGTGCACCCGCTCCCGTGGAGGTCCAGACAGTGTTGGTGGCTCCGTGGTGGACCAGGGCTGAAGCAATCGCTGGAGCTGTGCAGGAGGGAGCTCGCCGCTCCGCGCTGCATTGCACAGGGGGGGGACCGGGGGGACCGTCCCCGCGGTGCAAAGGGGGAGGTGGCAGCCTGGCGGGGACCCGGCACTGTGCACGCCCGGGTTTGAAGGTGGCTGAGTCAGGGTTTGGATTCAGGACGATCTTTTGTGCTTTGCAGAGCCGGCGTTTATTTTTAGTCCCTTCTGTAGCGCTGATTGCCATGGTAACGCCACGGCATCACACGGGTTCTCCAAAGGATGTGCTGGTTGTGCTGCTCCGGCAGCACTGGACCACGAGGAGCAGGCGCGGGGACGGGGCTCCTGGCCATGGGTTTTGGGGGGAAGGTGGCAGCTCAATGTCCCATGTCTGGTCCATCCCATGGATTCGGCTTACGGTCGGAGCTGGGGCTCGCTGCCACCCCCGGTGGGGGCTTGCCACCTCTGGAAACCCAACACAATCCTCCAAAGCCCACAAACCTGTCCAGGAAGAATTTTAAATGCATCCTTGGAGCATTAAAGCTGCTCAGCAGGGAATTAACCGCTCAAAACCTTGTCGACTAAAGCCGATCAGCCTTTTTGTCTGAAATTTATGCAGAAAAGTAAAGAACAACGTGGGTGGTTCTGCACCTCTTCGTACTGTTTGAAAGCAGATGCTGAACGATGGGGGGATCGTCAGCCTTCAAAGGCTGCTGCACGTGTCCAAGAGCAGAGCCAGACACCACCTCCCTTGCCTGCCCACCCTGGGCAGCCTCTCGCCTCCCAAAAGGGCTGGACATCCGAATTCCCCCTGACCTTGGAACATCTTCCCCTTTCCCATCATGGACCAGTTGCTCTTGATGCAATCCAGAGCGCACCCAGAAAAGCCACTCGTCAGTGATCTCGCTGAAGACTCAGCAAGGAGGAAATAGTATGTTAATTAACATACCCTGGAATTTTTCTTTTTGCTTGGGTGTGATAGCGCCGGTATTTGGCTCCAAGACTACAGCTAAAAATTATTTGAGGAGATAAAAGGCTGAAGGGAGCCTACTTCCACTTCAGTTTTTTTTAAATTTCAGCGGATTGACTCACTTGAAGCTGAACATTATTCAGCGCTCTCCGAGCTGCCCAACGCCCTTACGCCCTTCAAGGGGGCGGCTGGGAGCTCTCCGCGGGGCTGCCTTCGGGATTTATGGAGTACACTTCCATACGCAAGTGCTCCACCTCCCTTTCAGGAAGAAATACAGTGCTTTTTACTGTCTGTCACTTCTCATTGCAGTGGTGTTTCAATCAGATGGCGCGTGGTCCATCGCAGGAGCTGGGCTCGCTCGGCCCGCGCGGGAGTGCCCGTCCCCGGCTCTGCCAATGGCACCGGGTTTCTGTCCCGTGCGATGAATCCAAGGGGAAGCAGTTCACCTCCGGTTCCCCCATGTGCCAGGGAAGGTTTGCCAGCAGGTCTGGGAAACACGGAGGAACCAGACGCCCCTTCCCCAGGAGAAACACCTGTAATGGTCTGTTCCTGGGTTGAATCATAGAATTGTTATGCTTCGATGGGACCTTTAAGATCATTGAGTCCAACCGTTAACCTAACACTGCCCAAACCACCGCTAACCCACGTCCCTCAGCACCATGACCACCTGTCTTTCAAACACCTCCAGGGATGGGGACTCCACCACTGCCCTGGGCAGCCTGTTCCAGTACTTGACATCCCTTTCCAGGAAGAAATTTCTCCTAAACCTCCCCTGGCGCAACTTGAAGCTGTTTCCTCTTGTCCCATCGCCTGTTCCTTGGGAGCCGAGACCGCCCCCCCCTCGCTCCCCCCTCCTGTCAGGGAGCTGTAGAGAGCCAGAAGCTCTCCCCTCAGCTCCTCTTCTCCAGGCTGAACACCCCCAGGGCCCTCAGCCGCTCCTCACAGGACCTGTGCTCCAGACCCCTCACAGCTCCGCTGCCCTTCTCTGGACACACTCCACCACCTCAATGTCTGTCTTGTCATGAGGGGCCCAAAACTGAACACAGCACTCGAGGTGGGGCCTCACCAGTGCCCAGTACAGGGGGACGGTCACTGCCCCGGTCCCGCTGGCCACACTGTTCCTGATACGGGCCAGGATGCTGTTGGCCTTCTTGGATGGGACCAGGGCATCAAAACCTGGGGCTCGCCCATGGGCCAGGAGATGAAATGCTTTTGTGCTCCCTGCCAGGAGATGGCTGGATACATGGAAGTACACTAACACCAATACTGGATGTTGAGATTTCTCTGTAAGACCTGCAGTATATAGTTATATCTAACTCTTGGTTATCCAGTACTGCCTGTAGTTCAGCTCTTTTCACCCATTTCCCTCCCAAATGCTGTTCCTATCACCGTGCCCGGCTCCTCGTCCCGCGGGGGCCGTGTCGGGGCAGTGTGGTGCCCGTCCAACACTCCTCATGGGCAAAGGGCTGGAGGGGGAGCGTGTGCTGGGGGGCAAGCAACACTGCTGCCTTAGAAATGTATTTCACATCACTGTGGGCTCTGCTCCCCGGCAGCCAGGAGGGCCCTGGCCCCCATCTGCTGCTTATTTAGGGACTTTTTTTTTGGGCCGGTGACCTGCAGAGGACAACCTGCAGAGCTGGCACGGCTGGGGAACCACAGCGCCGAGGGGGGAGCCGAGGAATAGTCTTAAAAACTAAATGAAACCTGCTGCAGATATATATGTAGCGTTTTCTAAACATCATTTTGGACCTGTTCTTTGTTTCCCAGGTCGTGCCTGCTTGCCGTGAACAGAGGAACGACGGAGGGAGGGCTGCTCCTAGACCCGGTGAGGGCTGGTGGGACGCCGGATCCCTTTCCAGCTTGTTCCAAGGGAGGATGAAAACAGCAGGGAACGCTTGACCTGCTACGCCATGCCTATATTTGGAAGCACGCTGAAACGGCTGATTTGGGATCTTTCCCCTGGCGTTCAGGGATGCCGGTATCGACCGGGGCACAGGGGCTGCTCCGGCGTGCTTCCAGAAGTTAAGAGACATGAAGGTGGATGAGGAGAGGCGTCGGAGGTGTCCCTCGGGCTGTCTTTGTGGGCGCTGCGGGGAAGCAGGATTGCTGAGGATGCCCGAGCATCCTCTGCCCGGCGCGGGCGGGATTCTGCGCACAGCGCAGGGCGCAAAGCAGCGGTCCCGGGCACGACGCCCGTTGTGCTGTCTGAGCCGCGCGGGAGGGAGTCGAGGTTCTCCCCTCGTCCTGCCCTGCATCTGTCAGAGCAGGGTGAACCACTGGCAACCAATTAAGTACCTTGATGAATCTTTCCCTGCTGGAGTTTCAATTACCTTAAGTAGAAGACAGTATGGAGCAGGAGTACTGTTAGCCTAAGGGCTATCGTTTAGACTCTTGCTAATTGGATCGAGCATTTGGAAATTAGCATGCTCCTATGGGGTGAAATCTATATGTTTACTGAGATATCTCTTACAGATATTTTCCAGCTCAATCCGTACCTGCGGAAGGCTCGCATTTTTCTGCCTAAAAACCTCTAAATAACCTTCCAGGTTGTTAACTGCTGCTAACTTACCCTGCTTGAGACGAGCTATGCCTGGGTATGCAAACAGATTTTTACACGTCTGTATACAGAGCTGAAAAAATTTGGGGAACGCTTATTAAGAGGTTCGTGTGGGATCTGGAAAGCTAGGGGGGGTTTTAAGGTCATTTTAAAAAAGGATGAATTTTAAACGAGTTTTAGTAGAACTGCTGGATTGAACTGCTGGATCAGAATTCGCATCCCGCATTCCTTTAGTTTGGAATGAGGCAAAATAAATTTGTTGGGAAGAAAATCGGGACAGACTTTCCTTGTGTAATGGTGCGAGGCACTTGTCGCCCAGCACACACATTTAACTCGAATGGCACATCCTGATGGAAAACTGCGTAGTAGATTTAAAAAAAAAAACATTAAAAATGCGAACTGTATGAAGCGTACTAATTCATCATGGGAACCTAATGCTTTTCTGAGCAGAGAACATCTACTGGAGGATTTTAGAGTTGTTTCTCTTATTTACATCTGAAAAATAGGAGGTGTGACTAAAACGGTGTCTGAGCCAGAGGACAACGTATTAAACCCATGTCCTGATCCCGGAGGTGGTGAGGTCGGGTATTACGGGAATGTTCTGCTTTAAAACTGGCGACATGAGCAATATTGTTTGTTTTTTTAATGGCTGCTCTGTACCTCTGCACTTCTCGTTATTGCTGTAACCTCCCTTCGCTCCAGACAGCCCGGGATTGTGCGTTTAATACAGATAAGTGCAGGGCATTATGCTGGGCAGCAGGAGATTACCCCACCCTGGGGGGCAGTCGGGGCCTCGACGGGGGCCAGCTCAGCCCGGGGGCCACTGGCCAGGACCTACCGAGCCGGGGGGGGGCATGGGGGGACCCCACTGGTGGGTGGGGGTGCTTCTGCAGAGAATGGCGCGGAGATGGTTTCCATATCGTGTGTGGGGACAGCAGCTGGAAGAAAAATAAAATTTTATAGAGCGTTTTAAGAAGAACTGTAGACATTCTCAAAGTCTGGAGTAAGAGTGTTAATAATCATAGAATTGTAGAATGGTTAGAGTTGGAATGGATCTTAAAGCCCCCCCAGTGCCACCCCTGCCCTGGGCAGGGCCACCTCCCCCCAGCCCAGGTTGCTCCAAGCCCCGTCCAACCTGGCCTTGAACACCTCCAGGGATGGGGCAGCCACAGCTTCTCGGGGCAACCTGCCCCAGGGGATCACCGCCCGCACAGGAGAGAATTTCTTCCCAATATCTCATCTAAATCTCCCCTCTGTCAGTGTCAAACCGTTCCCCCTCGTCCCACGGCTCCCCTCCCTGACCCAGAGTCCCTCCCCAGCTCTCCTGGAGCCCCTTTAGGCACTGGAAGGGGCTCTGAGCTCTCCCCGGACCTTATAATAAGTTATAACTTGTAATAAGTTGCAAGTACAGAGCTCATAAACATGTTTTTATAAATGTGTACAGTGTACAATAAGTTAGAAATAGATAATTGTAATAAGAATGGCTTGTTACTTTAACCAATAACTTTACCAATTACTTTACAACGGTTAATTACAACAATTACTTTACCAATAACTTCAGCTTGCCTAGAAAAAGCCATATAAAAGGAAGGCGGTGCCCCCGGCCCTCAGCAGGGATCAGTTTGCAGCTTCACTGGCCACGGCACTATGCCCCGGTCCCGCAGCCCATGGCCCCCGGCCGCTTGCCCCCATGGTGGGTGTGGGGTGAGATATCCCCCTGTGACTGCCATCTCCCCCTTTCCCTGCAGACGGGGAGCTCGTGGAAAACTGGTTAGTGATTAATCACCAGCCCTCAGCTGGGAAATAGTATAGGGGCTGACTCGCCGCCCCGCGATGGTCACGAGTGGGATGTTGGTCTGTTGGCACATGAATGGGAAAGGATTTTGGGTGCTGCGGAGGGCTGGGGGAGATGCTCCGGAGGGTCCCCGCTGGGAGATGCTCCCGGAGCCCCCGGCTGGATGCTGCTGGGTGCTGGTGGGTGCTGCTCCGGCTCGGCGGCGTCACCTCGCTCGGGGAGCTGCCGCGGCAGCCCGGTGCCTCGATACAGCCGCGGAAATGCGGTATCAATATTTAAAGCCAGCTGGGTAGCGTTGCTTTCAGGAAAGCAATCTTTCTGCATTTTTTATAAGGTGAGCCGGGGTCTCCTTACCTGCCAGAATATATAATCATCCAAGAGACAATATCCGATAGCGTTACCTACCTAAATGGGACATTACGGGAACATCTCCCCTCACAATAGCCTGCTGCACGACCAACAATGCTCCATTTAGAGAGGAGCAAATTGTCGGCATCTGCTTTTAATTTAGTTTACTTTTAAGGTGACTGATACCTTTTAAGGTCTTCGGGAACAACAGGGTGTTTCTGTGGTTAAGGAGAAGATAAACACGGAAGGCTGAGTAAGCACAATATGCCTTTTATACAGTTGTTTAAGAACCGCATTTTGCTTTTGTTTGCCAACTTCCAGGTGAAAGAACTTGAAGAATCTTATAAGCCGTGAAAGTTATGTCTCTGTAAAATAAGTATGTATTACTTCAGCTGCTCAGGGCTGAGTTAAAGGCTTCCTTCTGGAGTTGCTGGAAACCCTTTCCTTTTTGGGAAGTGCTCGAAAGCTTAATGACAAATGAGGTAACACTTTAGAACAGGGTCAGCACTAGAATTTGTTAACAGGTCAGATTTTGAGTCATTTTTGTAGATTTTTGCAAAATTTCCAGAGAACGTTGCAGTGCCATCTCTGCTGAATAGGTTGGATAACAGCGGTTTCTGTGCAAGGTAAATTTTATAGGACTTCTTCCCAAAGGGAATGGAATGACTGACTTAAAAAGTGCCTAAAAAGGTGGATCCAAAGTCTGCTGGGGAATGGCGGGTGGTCAGGCAGGGGACACCGGCCACAGCTTTGGAGCTTCAGGATGGACCGTGGGAAGAGCTTTTTTTTGGTGCGGCGTGGGCAGAGGCTGCCCGGAGGGGGTCGGGGGGGTCTCCAGCCCTGGGGGTCCGCAAGGGCTTGGGTGGGAAAACTCATCCAGGGCTGGTGACAGACCTGCTGTGAGTGGGACACGGGGCCGGGGATCTCCAGAGGTCCCTTTCCCTGATTCCATGAAGTTCTTCGTGCAGCCCCCGGTCCCTCTGCAACTGCTTGCCAGTTGCCTGCCCCTGCGAGCCACAGGCACCCTCCGCGCAGGGCACGGGTGGGCCATTACCCTTCCTTTCTATGCCATGGCTTGAAAATCCTGCTCGTCTTTAGAGGGCTTTTCATCCTCTTTGCCTGCCTCTCTCTCCAAACAAGGGTATGTTTGTGCTTCTAAAGTGGCTGCTGTGATTAGTGCTGTAATCTCCGTATCAGCTTTTACATTTCAAGCCAGAGAGGGAAATTAATTCAATTCTGGTGTCTGCTCCTTTCACGTATTTTCCCAAAACGCCGTTTGCTCAGCAAGCAAATGAATCGGGAAAAGTCCTAACTTTGTTCTCATCTTAAGGGTGATCAAATCCCTGAATTTCTACAAATCCTTTGGAGGATGGAAGCTACTGCTGGACGGGGCGATCCGAGGAGCTGGAGCACTGCTCGCGGGAGGAGGAGGAGGAGGAGGAGGTGGAGGAGGAGGGGGGATGGAGTGGCCGGCTCAGCTCCGACACCACCGTGGTGGCGTGGACACCGATGCTCTGAGGCCGCATCTGGCAGGAACCACGCTGCAGTTTGCTCGGATGAGCCCACGTGGCCGCGGGTTTGCCATCGAGGGAGCGCACGCCTGACTTCACCTCCGCCGGCTGGAGACATCCGATCTTCACAGCTTCAGTGACCTCCACCTTCTTTTCCCGCTACCATCCACCCACATACCTTGTTTTGTACAAGTCCAGTTCAGGTGTGCTGCTCTGCACGCCGTTATATGTTGTTTTTTAAGAACTGCCCTCCTTATTCGTGGCAAAACGAAGCCCGCTGGCCAGCGGGAGGCTGCTACAGATGTTTCCATGAGGAGGTTGCAGCTCTTCTTTCTGGTTAAGCTCTGCCGACACATATCTAATTACAGCTTTGTGGCCGGCATAAGGTTATAGCGGGAGGAAAGCGCGCGCTGAAAATCAGTTTACATGATTTGAGGCAGCGACTTAGCGCGGGGGGTGCTGCCTTCGCACCGGGGCAGGAGGCGAAATGCTGGCGGCGCGCACGGGGACCGTGGGGAATAAAAATGCCGAGGAAGCGCTGAAGCTGAGGAAGCAGTCGGTGCTTTCCCTGGGGACCAGGGAGCGAGCCCTGAAGAGCTCCTCGGAAAGCGGGAAGGAGGGCCGGGGCCGGGGCGGGCAGCCGCAGCAGCGTGCGCGGCGCCTGGCTCTGCTGCGGGAGCTGGAGATGAACTGGTACCTGCGGGTCTGCGAGCTCTCCCACGAGTACACCATCGCCTACACCACCGGGATGCCCCACAGGTACGTACCCCGCCGGCTGCTCGGGCGGCCGCCATCTGCACTCCAGTTATAACCATAACGATGGTGATAACAATAACAGAAAGCTTTTTGGCTTTATGAGTTGACTTTTCTGATTATTCAGGTGGGTTTTTTTCGCTGCGCCACAACGGATGCGCGTTACAGAGCTGAAAATTCTGCAAACTTGTTGCTTAGTTTCTGTAGCTCCTTTGGCACAAACCACCTGTGGTTATTCAGCCTTGTTTCTCATCGGCTGTTTTGTCCAAGTTTCATGCGAATTTAGCTGAAAAGCCGTTGCTGATGTGCAGGGGCTGCGTGGGTGAGGGGAGAAAGGGGCAGGAAAGCCTTTGCAGT
>NW_009648255.1:1747265-1751460 GCF_000708025.1 Charadrius vociferus
CCCCCGTGCCCGGGGCGGCGGAGAAGAAGCCGCTCCGGAGGGGAAACCCGCAGCTGCTGAATTCCTCATTCCAGCGATCTTAAATGTCACAGCCTCCAGAAACTGATCTTGCTCCTTTAAAAAAAATATAAGGGGATCTTGGTATTAGTGGAAATTAGACGTGCGACTCTCTAATCTCCTGTGCTGAATAAGACCCTTAATGAAACAGGAACCTAAATAGGAATTGCCTGGTGTTGCGGGCTCAGCCCCGCCGGCCCCAGACTGCGGCATCGCGGGGACAGGGCGGCTGTGCTGGCTCAGGGCGGTTTTGGGGACCGGCAGAGGGAGGATGCGGGTTTCACTCACCTCAAGGGACAGCACTGCGCCCAAAGGGGGTTTCAGCGTTTTGCCCAGCAATACGCAAACGCGGCGGTAACAGCGGGATTTCAGCTGAGAAGTCGGGTGAAATCTTCCCTAATCCCGGACAGAAGTGGGGTGCCCGAAGTGCCTGGCACAAACCGAGATCTTGCAGATACGTTGGGGTTAAAAATTAATAAAAACATCATTAGGAGAAAAATTAGAAACAGGGTGACTGGAAGGAAAACAAGGTAAAACCCTGAGAGACGGAGTGAGTAGTTATGAAGTGCAGAAATGTCGAAGAAGCCCAATGAAGGGAACAGGAGTGGGGCTGCAGACGAAGGCTGAGCAGTTTTTCGGGCACAGCGCTCACCGGCCACACCAGCCCACGGTGCTCAACGGCCCTATAAAAGCAAAGCACTGGGGAATAACTTTGGGGAGAACTAAATTTCTAATGACGCTGATCTGTTCAAGCCCTCAAAACGCCAAACCAGTGAAACTCTTATGTCTAAAAAAAATTCAGAAGAGCTTGTGGAAATGTTTCTTTGCCCTTGGTTCACCTTGCATTACAGATGAGGAGCGAGCTGGATCTGACAGGAGGTAAAACAAAAGGGGGAATTTATTTTAGGAGACGTGGAGAGTGAATAAAGGGAGAAGTCAGGAGTCCCAGCCGGACAAACCGTGCTCAGGTAAAGCGTGTCGCCGCAGACATGTCCACGCCTGCTGTAAGGCAATTGCAGGAGAGATCACAGCTACAGCCGCCGGCGTTACGCTGCTGGGAGGGAAAAACACGGTTCCTACAAGGCATGGCTGCAGTCACACAGCGTGTTTTATTCCATTGAGTGCACTTGTGTTGCACAGAGTAGAGCTTGAAAGCATCGCTTGCACCCCACCATCGATGGCTGGGCTCGGTCAGCACCATGAGAATGGGATGCCCCATCTTCGGGCAGCGGTGTGTCAGGGTGCCACAGGTCCGGGGGACCCCGACCGGCAAGGCAGGACCCTCCCACCGCCCCGGCCCGGCACATCGGGGTCCACTGGTGCCCTCGGGACCCTGACACAACAGTTGCAGAGAAAGAATCACTGGGTAATCCAAACATCCACGCCAAACTCCCCTCTGTGACATTGAATTATAATCTTTTAAAATATGTTCTGGGTTTGGGATCAGTCCTTGTTTATCTGCTTTGAACGGTTTAAGGATTAGTTGAGTTCATGATATATCCATCACTTGATTATTTAACTTATTTTTCCTATGTATTTGGGATTGAAATGACGGTCAGAAAATGGGTTGAGTTTTTAAAACAGAAGAGTCTCAGAAATCTGCCTCCATGGTGTCTATCAGACATTGTCATGATTTGTTTGCTGTGGGCTGGTGTTGGCCGGAAAAGGTTACGGTGGTCCTCCTGGATGTTGGGTGTCCGTGGGCGCTGGCTTTGGTGATGCTGTGAACCTCGTGCTGCTTCTCCTGTCACTCCTCAGGGATGAAGACCCCGAGAACCGAGACTTTTTGTTTGCGATTTAGCAGTGGTGAAATAACTGTTTGTTGGTTTTGTACATTTATTTTTTATTTATGCACCGATGCCCTCATCTGCTGCCCTGTGCCAAGAAGCAGCAGGTTCTGTGGAGCTGGAGGTTTTGTAGTGGCTGGTGGCATCTCAGGGCTTTGCCAGCTCCCCTCCCACAGCCCCTCTCTGTCCGGGCTCCTGAGGGAGCACACAGCCTCCCAAAATCTGGTGCTCATTCTCTGCCCTGGCTCCGATGCCCGTAGCTTGTTCCTTTCTCAAGTATTTCCCTTGTCTGTTTGGTTTTAGGTTATGTTTTTTTTTTTCTTCTCGGTGTTTGATTGCTCCATAGCCTTTGTTTTCTAATTAATTGTCGAAGCCCCGGGAGGCTGCAGATACTGGGGAAGTTTACAGACCACGTAACCTGAGCTGTGAGAGTTCACAATGGACTATGAGAAAACAAAATGTTTTAATGACTTGCATAAGAGATGCTTGCAGCATTCATCTGTCCAGGCCAAGGCCTGAAATAAACCCTGTGAGAATATTTGTTTTACGTTTATTGGCCTTGGATTGAATCCCAAGCAAATATTTCTCATTATCTAAATATAAGACCTGGGAAACAGGGTCGGTGCTCTATTCCCACTGGCAGTCCTTATTCCTTGGAGTACTTGACCATTATAGGTCTCAGCAGCCGAACAAGATTGCTGATCTTGGCCAGAATCCATCCTGGGCATCAATTAAACTGAGCCAGTTGCAATAATATAAAGAATGGCTGGGAGAAAAATACCGCTCCATAGTCCTGTGGTCTTCCTGGGCAACACAACCCAGCTCATACCGTCTTGTACTGGTGGGAGTGTGATGGCACTGGGCTTTCCTCTCAGCGGACTGTAGGGTGGAAGCTCTTGAGGACGCCCGCACTCCGGTATCTGCTGGGCATTGAGGGTCTCTGCAGCTTGTGGACCATGCATTTGTACAAGCCCAGCTGTGCGGACATCCCGCCCCACAAGCCAAGCCTGCAGAAGCCGAGCGAAGCCCTCCTGAAAGGTAAAAAGCAAAGCGTGGTTCCCAGAGCCGGCCCTCCCGCGGCGGGCTGGCCGGGGCAGCCGAGCCAAGCCGCCCAGCTGAAGCAGCTGGAGAAGTTCCTGCACCTCCATGGGCTGTCACTGCAAGAGACCGTCCGAGCCGAGACAGGAATGAAGTACAGGTACTTCTGCATGGCCCTAGCTGAGGGACTTGGTGGCTGGCTCTTTGTCGGCAAACAGCTAAAACTATGGGGAACCTGACTGAGCAACCATCTGACATCGTGGTCAGCCTGCGCCCGCCCATGCGCACCTTCGGGCACGCTTACAAAATCTGAAGACGTTGTCTGCTTTAGTAGCTTTCCTTCTCTAAGTTTTCTGAGCACCATAAGAATCAGCAAGACTTTGAGCAAAGAAATATGCACGACCTTTTCTCTTAAAACGTTGAATTTGATCTTTCTCTTCTACCGTTAGGTGTTTGCGTATGTCTACTGAACTGCCTCTTTCACCTTCAGTGGAAATATTTACTCTTTCCAATGTTTTAATGAAAACTCATTTATTTACGTGCATTAGAAGGATAACAGCTGACCAGTGAAACAGAAAACATGAACAGAGGTGTTCTGACTGTGTCTGGTGCTTTGATGTAATGTCTGTCCCCGCTCTGCCCTAAAACTGGAGCAATGGGAATGAAAGCCCAAGAAGCAGAGTCTGGCTGGGCTCAGACTGTGAAATACGTGGCTCATGGGTTAGAAAGAGCGTCCAAGGGAGAGGGAGAGCCTGGGGAAAGAGGCTGTAGGCTGGGGGACGATGGGTGAAGAAGACATCGGTGTGCTTAGTCTGCCGGTTGTCATTTTGTTTTGTTGCAAAAGAGATTCATTTAAAAGGATAACATTCCCTACAGAAAGTAGGTACATTCTCTGTGCTTCTAATAAAAGAAAATTTTCTTCAAAAATGTTTGCTTTCCCGAGAGGTTGACTTTTGCCCACGGCCACTCTGAGTTTAAAATTGAAATAAGACAACTTGTTAACTATTTTTATGGAAAGAGCACAGTTGTGTCACAGCTTTAGCTGCTGGCTGGGGAAATTTGTTGTTGTTTGGAGACCCTCTCCGGGGAGAACCGAGTGCACGAAGGAAGTGCTTTGGAGCCGGCATCAGATGAAACGGCAAAGGGCTTCGTACCTCTGCTCTGCCCGTGCCGGCTGGCAGTCCTTGGAGCAAGTTGGGGTTACACAGCCTTGAAAATAAGTAGAGAACTGAGCCCACAGTGTTCAAGTGATGGAAAGGGAAAATGTCCAAAGGCAATGGAACGGCATCCCAGGGATGCCATGCTCCAGGCGG
>NW_009648255.1:1751529-1755587 GCF_000708025.1 Charadrius vociferus
TTTGGATCTGGAAGCTTGCCTCCCTTCTAATGAGACATTCTTTTGCTCCCCTTCTGATGATCCTAATCCCACGTGGCAGTTGTGTTTGAAACAGTTGGTGTCAGTACACACACGAAAATTTCCATTTGTCTTATTTCTCTGCTAATTCTTCACTTTCTATGGTGTTGGTCCACCCAAGAAATAGTTTAACACTTACCGTGCCCTCGCTGAGAAGCACAAGTGACGTCGGAGTCACGCAGTGCTCCCATACAGCAGTTATGATCTGGTGTCTGAGGTTTCCTCTGCAGGAGGTTAATGTGATGTGCAGAGGCCGCCCCGGTACTGAACCTGGCTGTGACATAGCCAAGAAGGCATTGGTCAAAAAAACCCCACTTCAATCCCCAAAGCTGCTGGAGATTCAGTTTTTAAGTCGCAGAAAAATGTAGTTAATGAGCTATTCTGGGACCACCGTGTGCTGCAGGAGTAGTTGGTGTTGGGCGTCAGGCTTTGCCCAGTGCCAAGGGCTGTGGGCGCCTGCTCAGCCCCGCCACGGGCTCCATGCAAACAGCTTCATACCCTTCTTGGCTTCGAAAACGGCGTGGTCTTCATTCATCAGAGCCTTTAGCTATTGTTAAATATAGTATGCACTTAATTTCTGTTGAAGCTGATGGATTCGAGCATATGCTTAATTTTAAGTACGTGCATTTTTCCCAGTTGACAGAAACAGCTATAACATATTGCGTTCCACCTCCATCACACCCAGGGGGAGGAAGACTTCTGCAGGAAGACTGTGCGCAGGGCTCTGCCGCAGGGCGGGAGGGATTTTCCAGCGGGCATCTCTTGCTGCTTTCCACAGATTTTTGCTCTTCTGGCTTTAGAAGTACAGAGGCTCTTCTAGTCTTACTGTGAGCTTGAAGGTTTCCCTTTCCAGCATGGCTTGTTTTGCCTTCCGGACCTTTCTTCAGACATCCATAGGTCTAGTCTAAAGACAGCCCAATAAAAAACTCCTTTTTTATTAAGAGCTATTTAATTATGTGTGGAAAGTAATGAATTGTTAACAAGAAACACTTACTAAATACTCATAAGCTGGTTTATTTATAGGATGATTAGTTCATTTTCCCTTTCATTGCTTTAGCAAATACAGCTTAGTTCAGCCTATTACTGAGTAACCCAAAGTGCAGCAGTGCATGAGCTTAGTTTGTTTCTGACGACAATAGCACTTCTCTCAGACGAAACGCCATTTGCAAAGCCAATTTGGCGTCTTATTCTCCGACGAGGTGCGCGTTGCACTGCTTCCTTCCGTGCACGCTTCGCTGGGGTTTGAGCTCTTAAAGACCGGACGCTGAGCGCCGGGGCTGTCCTCACGGCCGGGAAGCCGTGGCTGTAAAACCTCTCAACATTTTGCTCATGCATGGTTAAAATCACTTCTCTGGGCTTGGGCAGCTGCAGTTTGGGAGCCCGGAGGTGAAATGTTAGATGTATACGTCTGCGAAAGCACCCAGGCAACTTCTGCAAAACACGCTGTTGGCGAATGTTCTATGTGGAAGGTATTTATGGAGGTCACGGAGTCCCGAGGCGCTGCCAGATTAACCCACGCAGCAGCGTTTCGAGCTGGGGGTATCGTTTTTCTATTTGAATTTTATCTATTTTATATTTAGTTGAGGTTTTGTTCAGGGAGGGTGGGTTCTCTCCGCAGCACACAAGCCCCCAGCAAACTTACTTCGTTTGGAGCGAGCGCCCCGAGGCGGGAGTTCCCACACCCCAGGAAAGCCCTGGGATGCTCTGCCCAGTTTATATTGCTTTTGTTGGTTAAGCTAAATAAAAACTTGAAATTTAGGATTGTTATGCAGAAGCTCTTGTAGGAAGACTGGCCAGCAGGTAGCCCTTTGCAGGATGGGCTGCTTTTTCTTTTTTTTTTTTTTTCCCTTTTCTGCTTGCAATGGGAAACGTCACCATCGCAGAGCGAGCGCTCAGCCGGCGCAGCAGGAGTTGGGCACGGTGACCGCGGGGAGGAGAGAGCACCTGCAAATCGTCAATATGACAGTAAACCCACCCTCACTCAGCCTTTCCTTTTTCCCCAAATCACTTGTGGCCTCCTTTGACGTGTGAGGAGGACAAG
This sequence comes from Charadrius vociferus, assembly GCF_000708025.1. NCBI lineage: Eukaryota > Metazoa > Chordata > Aves > Charadriiformes > Charadriidae > Charadrius > Charadrius vociferus. Next base: position 1,753,628 of record NW_009648255.1, read on the forward strand.
GAGGTGGCTCGTGCTGCTAATAAAAATATTGCCGTGACCAGATAGCCAATATCTCTTAATTCAGAAAAAAGGAAAATACTTATTGTGGCTGAATACAGCAAAAGGAAATGCCAGAGAGCTCGAGGGACAAGCTGCTGGCTAAAGGGCTGTGATTTCTATGTCTAATTTGTTGTGTGTCTTATGGCGGTACAAGTCTGCATCAGGAAAAGCAATAAGGGAGTGAAATACGCAGTTGCAGCACCGGCATGAATGTCATTCTTCAGCTACATCCTTACTTGCTTTCTAAGTGTTACTGGAGGTCAAACATGCTAAACTTACCAGAAAGGTGCTCCGGTTTGGTAACCGCACTGAGGCCATTGTGGCACGTGGGGTAACAGGATCAAATCCTGAAATAGCAAAAGGCTTTTGGTGAGTACACAGATTTTGTGGTGACCACTGGAGGCACTGACCAGCACAGGCAAAAAGATAAATACTCCGGCAGAAGAACTATTGCTGGAACGTCCCCCCCTTGTCCTTGAGTTATGTCAACTCGTGGTAGACACAAAGGCAAACACTGTGTTAGGAAATGTAACATGCAAAACAGCAAAATACCAATTTTTAAAATAAATTTCTAGGAGCTGACAAGTCAAATCCTGCAGTCAGTGCCGGCCGTGCCATCGCAAAGGGACGCAGTAAGCTGGGCTGCGGGAAACAGGGGGCTCTGAGAGACGGGATTGTCCCTGCACCGGGCGATTAAACAGCCTTTCGGCTTAGGAAAAAAATGATTGACAGGGATTACAGCAGATGTGTTTAAAATCAGCCTGTAGCGAGTAACTCACTGTCTCCCGTAACGCGGGAACCAGGGGGGAATGCAAACCAAATGTCCGGACAACGGGTTTAAAACACAGGGAATGCTTTCCCTGCGTCTTGTAATGAAATTGGGGATCTCGCTGTTGGGGGATGTTTTGGACACTGGAAGTGTGATTGTGTTCAAAATGTTACGGGGTATTAAGCAAGGCCGTCGAAGGCTGTTGGATACAAAGGGGCAGGTTTTCCCTCGCGCACAGCGCATTTTTAAAGGGCAGATGGCAGAAACGCGAGGTGATGTGTCGGGAACGGCATTACTGTATTTTTATTCAGTTCCTTTACAGTCTCAGCACCCGCTCCAGGGCACCGTCGAGGATGTTTCGCTCCACGCCGGTACGGCCGCGCTCGCGTGCAATGTGCAGGGACTGAGCAGGCAGGTCGCACCGTTCGGTCCTCCTCCCTTCTTCTGGGGTCGTTTTTATACCCCCACAGGGCTACTACAGAGAGGGGGATTTGGGAGCGACGGTTTGCCATAGCTGCTTCTCCAGGCTCCCTTGGTCAGGCTCATTTCATGCACGGAAGCTTTAAAATATCTAATCTTTAGATGGCAAAATATATGAGAGCACTTGGTGGGGACCTATAATCCTGCACTGTAATCCTGCCCTAATCTGCTCGACTCAGAGCACAGTTGCATTATATTTATTGGGATATAGCTTACAGCGTTAATGTTTCCCCTATTTCCTGTGCAGATTGATCTATAGAGCCGCCTCCAGCTGTGTCCTTTTTCTAATAGCCAGTGTAATTTTTCCGTAAGTGGGTTTTTGTTTCTTTTTCTCTGTTCAATCCACAGCGCCTGCCATCTAGTGCGATGGTGACGGCAGATATTCCCATGACTACCCTTTTTCCCAATTATTTCCCTTTCCACTTGCTGCTTGTCGTTTGTGTGATTTTTGTAGGGTTCTCGCCGCGGTTCTTTGTCGGGTTGCCCCGTGCACGAAGCGGGGAGGACGGGATGCGAACAGGGGACGTGTGTGAGGATGCGGACAGGGCATCCGCACGGTGTTTGTGGCGCGGTGTTTCCCCCTTAAAGTCGGAAACGCCGCTGTACTCCTTGGGGAGAAGGGTACCCATGGCCTATGCGCAGCGTGAGCCCCATCTCCCCAGCAGCATTTCA
>NW_009648255.1:1755630-1761053 GCF_000708025.1 Charadrius vociferus
CTGCTGCTTTCCGCCATCGCCTGCAAGAAACACACGTGTACGCGCACACACGTGTGCACACACACACGCACACACGCTTCCTATGGCAGCGTAAGGTGCTCACCGACAGTGACAGGCACTCACACCTTCCCGTAGGATGCTCCCTGTGCCGCAGGTGGAAGACAAACCAAATTTCCCCCCCTCACCCCTAGCTCACCCCCGCAGCAGTCAACCCCAGCCGCCCCTTAGCTCCTGCCGGTGCCCGGCAGCAATTTGCACGCCTGCGACTGCTTTTCACGCGCCTTCTGCTCCCGTCAAACTCCAGCTTGAACGCCTGCGCCGCCAGATGCTGAGCGACCCCCCAGCTCCGTGGGCAGCGCGCTGCCTGCTGAGCCCCCTCGCCGCCCCCCGCCGCGCCATCGGCCGTGCGGAGCGCATCCGGCACCTCCCCAGTGGGCTGACTGGAAAGTTTGGGGTATTTATGACTATATTTATATCCAGGTTTGAAATCTGCAGTCTGTGCATGTGCCCTGGGGTGAAACTCAGTCCGTGCTGTTTCGGTTTAAACAGGTTTTATCTGGGAGCCTTTGGGCTGACTTTGGGAGCTGCTGAGATCAGGACCTCGCCGTACGTTGCGCTGACACAAGCTGCTGAAGGGTGGATGGAAAGGGGGCTGAGTTTAGGAAAATGCCAGCTAAACCTCCTCTGGCAGCTGCTGCTGCTTTGTGTCAAGGCTCCGTCCTTCAGGAAATGATGATAACCCCAGGTTCTGGGCAGGCTTTGAAGAGGCTGGCTCTGACGGCAGGCTGAGAGCGGGACCCTGTCTCAGCAGCCGTGGGTGCGCTCCGGCGATGCTGACCCTGCGCCCGGCATCGCCGATGGACACGGTTCAGGTGGAATAAAAATGCATTTCAGTCTTCAATACAAATCCGATACTGATGGAATCACAACCTTTTTGCTTTGCTTAATTGAAGTAAATAAGCGAACGCGATGGCAGCTGCTCTTCCAACACCTCCCTGCGGTTCCTCCTTCTGCCCCATCCCCATCCCTCCCACTGCACATCTCCCACTAGGAGCAGAAAATGCCCCTTTTCAGCCCCGGCAGCACAGGTGGATGGCCCAGTCTGTGCTTAGAGAATTACCTTGATTTTCTCTCTTGGTTAGTAATCCTAGTTTGTACACTAGGGGTTATTATTGCATTATTTCATTGCATTCGGAATTTGCAGGGCGTGCCAGCCTGGGGTAAGTAAAGAGGAAACTTTTCTGGAAATGTGATACTTTGTCCAATCCAGCAGATTCCAAAGGTAAAAAAACATGGAGAATACAAAGTGCCCTTCTGAGACCTGGGGATATCGGGGAGAATTTAGCAGAACCAAAGAGTGACAAAGTGTCTGAGAGGAGGCGAAGCTGCAATACGATTCCAATCAAGCTTAATTTTAACACGGAGCTGTCGGGCTCAGGGACCCCCCATCAGAGGACTGCGGTTTTCTCCTCTGCCTCAGAATTACTCCAGCATCAGGAAATCGTTGCCAGCCCAGGGAAGCGGATGGAGATTGAGGTTATGGTTGATGCCAGCCCCGGAGGAGGGGGTGCCGGCTGCCGGGGTGCCGCTGCGGGGCTGCCCCATGGCACGGCCTCTGCCTGCGGCCGCCTCCCAGGACCGACTCCAGCGCATAACACGGGAGGGAGAAATCTCCCACGGGACAGAGCTGGGGTGGGGAGCTCCTGGGGCTTCTGCTCGGGAAACTTCTAGGTATACTTTCTTGTGCTGTCTGCTGTGAAGCACTTGGTGTAGCTACAGTAATTCAGGATGCTCCTTCAATCAGTGACTCTCCTCTGGGCGCTCTGTCGTGCTGGTGAAAGTAGGAATGGGTTCGACATGGTCTGGGAGGACCAGCGTCAGCCCTGCACGCTCGGCAAACGATGGAGCTCAGCAGGGCGATTCTTTGCATCGGTCTTTGAATCAGAAGTTGTTTATTTTACAGTTTAAGCAAGCTGAAATGAGCAACTGAAAAAACGTATTTTTATTATTCTGTGTTTTTCCCCAGATGGAGGTGACCACCTTTCTATTTCGGCGTCTCCCCGCCAGGCAGAGCCCCCCGGTGGCACTGCGGGCAGCCGGGCTCCCCCCGGCTCCGCTCTGCGCTGCTGCCCGGGGAGGCTGACTTGAAAGGCAGCTTTTCCCATGGCTAAACTGGTGCTGCAGACCTGCTGCTGCCTGATAAGCTGCTTTTTTTTTTTTTTCCTTGTTTTCAGTGTGCATTTTTATAGCTGCTTGGCTTCATCCCTATGCCAGAAAGACTCCCGAAGACAACACAGTGTTTCTGTAATTCCAGGAGTGCGGTCGCTATTTTTTTCTGGGGTTTTTGTGGGGTACATGGGGGTCCTTAGTGTGTCCAAATAGGCACGGTGAGACCTTCGGGGGGAAGTGCTTGTCCTGGCTGTCCAGCTGCAGGGGGGTAAGCTGATCCCCCCGACAGCCCTCGGTTGCCCATCCCGGCTGGGGTGATGAAATGCACATTTTTTCACTGCAGAAGAAGACACCCCATAGATGGCAAGCATAATTACGCTTTTCCCCCGAGGACCTAATGAGTGGTTATGCATTTGGCAATAAGTAACGATCCTCTTGCGAATCCTTTTGTTAATTAAATGGGCACCATTCCAGTATGAAAGTGGTTGGTCGATACGCTTTGGGATGTGCTCGGAGAGCAGGGACTACTTGCCTGGCCAGCACTGGCCCCGGGAAGTACAGCGGATCCTTGGCTTGGAAGTGCTTGGCAGTGCTTGGAGATCACCTGAAGACTTGACAGCGCCTTGTATTTAATTTACTAAAATGACATTATGTCACTCTGAGGTACATCATGCTCCTGCCTCCAGTGCAAAAATAAAAGTTAAAAAGTCTTTGCAGAGGGTTTTGGAGGTGAAAAGAGCAATATTTTTCCCCTTAGTCCAAAGGGAGTGGAGGGAAAATTAGGGAGCTCAAGAGTTCCCGCGGTCCTGGCTTTTTCCCGGCAGCAGAGCGCTCCGCCTTCACCCCTGGGCAAACACGAAAGGGTCCCAAAGCCAGCTCTGGCAAGCCCTCCCGGTGGGAGAAGCCGCCCTGTTCAGGTAAAAAGCAGATTCTAGCAGACCTGAAAGGATGATTTTTTTAACTAGCGATGTAGGCTAGTAACTTAGCTGCAGAGGAAGTGCTGACGCAACAGTTTTTGCTGTATCACGTTCCCTGAAGAGGAGCCTGGCAGTGTGAAAAGGCAATGATAAAATTAATTGCACTGGAGATCGCTTCTTTGTAATCTTCTGCATTTCAGCAAATGACATTGTTCTGGGTGATGTGGTAATTCTCCTCAATGACTAATTCCAACAGATGCTTCATTATTTTGGGAGCGCTGGTCAACGTGAAGTTTTTTCTCCAAGGCAGGGAGGGAGGCCTTGTGCCAGTTTTGCTGGATGTAGCTGATGGGATTCTCACCCTGTGTCGCTCGCTTTAATAATTAGAAATGTTGTCACAGCTGAAAAAGAGAATCTCAGGAGAAGAATTAAAATGACTTAAAAAAAAATACTATTTGGGAAGGGGATATTTTAATAGCACTTATTATTCAGTATTGGTTTATATGAGATAATCACTGATGGAGACACTCAGCTTTCGTTTAGTTTGCTGGCAAAGGACCGCTGGTCCCCACGCTGGCTGGAGAAGGATGCAGCTCAAGTGAAAGCTGAGGGCTCCCGGACGAGTGGGATGTTTGCTGAAGGGCTCTCTGTTAGAAGAAAGTTTTGCAAAAACCACAGTCTCCGGTAGCTCGTCTTTATTCTGCCCCTCTGCCAGCTCATCTCAAAGAGTCAGAAGTTATTGCACAGTAATTAGTCATCCATCTGCTATAGCGTGTCCTGGAAAAGGGCAGAATGGAGTTGTGTACTATTCAGCATCCAAGACCTAGCAACATATTTCTCCAAATAAGCTAATTGAGAGTTTTAAGCTGTGACAAGTAATGGTGATATTTGGGTGATATTTGACATGTATAGATAACAGAATAATATCCATAATTGCCTAAAATCTGCTATTCAATAAGCACAGACAAGCTGGAAGAACTTGGGCTGACCTTTATTTGGAATAAATTTATCAGTCAGGTTGACCTGGGAAAGATTATAGAACCACAGAACAGTTTGGGTTGGAAGGGACCTCAAAGCCCCCCCAGTGCCACCCCCTGCCCTGGGCAGGGCCACCTCCCCCCAGCCCAGGTTGCTCCAAGCCCCGTCCAACCTGGCCTTGAACACCTCCAGGGATGGGGCAGCCACAGCTTCTCGGGGCAACCTGCCCCAGGGGATCACCGCCCGCACAGGAGAGAATTTCTTCCTCAGATCTCATCTCAATCTCCCTTCTTCCAATGTAAAGCCATTCCCCTTCTCCTATCATTTTCTGATCATTTTCTATCTACCCTTTCTGTACATGTGGTCTAGAATCTGAGTACAGCAAGATGGAAACCCGCTTGTTTGCCACGAGCTGCCCACCTCAGTGAGTGTCTCTAACTCTTCCCCTTCCTTTAGCTATTTCATATTTTCATAGCAGAAATACTGGCTGTAGTTGAAAATGTTCAGTTGCCGTTTAACCCCCGCTGCAGGAAGGCTGGTTTGTGGCCGGCAGCCGCGGGCTGTGCTGGGGGCAGGCGTTGGGGCCGACACCGCTTCCTTCGGTGCCCCTGGACCGGGCTCTGCCGCGCCGCGCGGCCCCGGGAGAGAGAGGATGTGCGGGGCCTGATCCGCCTCCCTCGTAAAACCCCTGAAATAACAACAGAAGTGAGAAAAGTGGTGAGTAACCTGCGGCCACGCGCTGTCTGGTGTCCCTGAGCCTGGCACGGAAATCCTAAGGATATTCCGGGCTCCTCGAGACCACGCTGCTGCTGGGGATGCTCCTCTCCTCCGGGCCCGAGGAGCATTGCTCAGTAACTGGGATATCTGTGTCATGGCTCCAGCCTCACCTAGAGAGGGGGAAATAAAGCAAGAAAACCTCTTGTACTGTGCAGTGGAGCTTTGTGCAGCTCTAAGTGCTTTAATCATGTTTAATCGTGTTCGGTGTATTACAATACATTAATATAATAGTAGTTTCTGGAGCCCATCTTGTAAGCCACTGGCTTTCAGTCATCTGAGAAATGAAACAGATAACATGGAAAAATTAAATTACCTGGTTGGGAGCGGGGGGTAGCGCAGCTAATAGGGCGGTAGGCGACACGCCGGTGGATGCTTTCCTTCTGCAGGGATAAGCGACTGATTAATTGAATCGGGTGCCCAGTAGGTTACGTCCCCTTTGTAAGACACGGCAAGCTCTGGGTCTCCGTTTCAGTATTGATTCTTTCACATTACATTAAGCGACAATTTATTTCATATTGCGCGGAGCTGGGTAACTATTGCAAAGAATAGTAGCAGGCGGCTCCCTGGGTGCCAGCCTGCTGT
>NW_009648255.1:1761205-1767966 GCF_000708025.1 Charadrius vociferus
AAAAGGAAAAAAAAAAAAAAAAAAAAAAAAAAAAAAAAAAGAGGGCTCTGAAACTGGGTGGGTTTTGGAGGTCGGAACAGGTGAATTTTCTCCTTTGGTGCTGGTTATTTTTAAGCCCCCGTCTCTGCAGGGCGCCTGGCGCAGCCCTGGCGAGGCCGCAGGCGAGGGTCTCTGCTCTGGGGCTCAGCTCCCCCAGCCCAGAGCAGAGCCCCCCGGCGGCGCTGCCCGCGGGAAAGGCGGCTCACCCATTTATCGCCCTGCTGGCGTCTGCCTCGATTCCAATTAGAATTAAGCAAAGCCAGTCTATTTTTCATGCCAGTTTTGATTCCGTTATCGTTTCATCACATCCCGAAGAACCTGTGACGTGACCGCGGGGATTATCCCTGCGCAAGAGCAGGGCAGCGTCGGCAGCTCCGCGCGGCGTCTCTCCCCGGGGCTGGACGATGCTGCCTTATTTATACCCCGGCCTTAACGCATGGCACGTGTCAGCAGGGCCACCAGCCTGGCCCCGTTTGCCCACGCTCTCAGTTTCAGTCCCTGCGGGGAGGATGGAGCCCTCGGGCACGAGGCGGGAGCTGATAACTAATCTCACGTGCCATCTGGAAACCCGCCAGAACGGCGCGTTTTAACTAAAAAACATTTAGTGGGAATTTTGATCAGTCTTCCTCAAGTGCATTTACAAATGCAAATTAAGTTTTTCATGTGAAACCGGTGAAAATATGACGACTGTTTGCTAGATAAGCGCAGCGCTTTTTGTTCTGCAGCTCATTTCCTTGCCAAGCTTCCAGCTTTGTTATCAAAAAATAAATGTTCCTCGTGGGCTTAGATACGCCCTGAAAGAGCTACAGATCGCTGCGGGGTTCGTCGCTACGGATTCAGGTGGGACCGCTCCTCAGCTGAGCGGGTGAGCATCCCGCCGCAGCAGGGCCTTGGCTGTTAATTGAAATTAAGACCACGGAAGCCCCTTTGGGAGACACGTCCTAACGCCAGCTCGCTCCAGGGCTCTTCTCCGCGCTCTCCTGGGTGGCAGCGCTCGTTATCTCACCGGTGTCCGTATCAGCCCAATTTACGGAGATGTAACGGAACTGCTGCCATCTTAAGTAATTAGCCCAGCAGGAAACCTGTTTTCAAACAGCTATTGAGATGGAGCGAAACGGCTGAGATGCGCGCGGGCTGTATTTATAATCAGAGCTTTTATGGCCCAATGAAACTTTTATTGGGACATAAGACAGAATTTCCCCGAGTGCATCCCGTTGCGCCGCAGAAGAGTTGTCGTGTGGAAGTCTGAAAATCGAGGATTTGTGACAGTGTATTAAGATAATTCTCATGAAAGGCAGTCTTGGAGACTACTGCCTCAGACCTCTGCTCTGGGTTTTGGGAAGGCGGCTGTGGACAGCCGCTGGCTGCAGTAGCGAGGTCTGGTCTGTTAGGCAAAATAAAGAAGGGCTTTTTTTGGATGGAAAAGCTCCACGGGCAGAACTCTGTGTTCCCCAGGTCCCACTTCTGGAGCAGGATCCTGCCATTGTGGCACTGCCCGATGAATTTTTGGTGCTTCCATGCAGCTTTCCGAAGTTTTGCTGAACCCATGATGTCGCATGCAAAGTCCTGCTGGGCACCTGTCAAAATGTCCAACATGATTAAAACTCTATCGTGAACGCTAAAATCTTAATTTTTGTGAGCCTCTAGCCTGGAAGTGGGGACTTTTTCTGTCTGGGTGCATCTCACCAGTCCCTGGTGCTGCTCTGGCCACGGGCGCAGAGGTCCCTTCCCCATTGGGAGCAGAGGGAAAGCCACGGGGGTAGAGGCGGCTGCTGGGGGATGCAGCAGCCCGTACTGTGCCGCATTGTGCAGCCAAGAGCCAGGTTAGCTGCTGGTTTTGCTGGTGTGCAGGGTGCCGGTGAGATGCTCGGCTGAGGTCCCATAAGTTGAGGTGGTGTCAGTCCATCCGGGGCGGCCGCCGGTGGGGAGAGGCTGCTCCTGCCGCACCGGGAAAAGGCTCCAGACTTTGCGTTTAATGTTGCATGTAATTATGCGGTGGTGATGCAACGCCGATCGTTTGCACTGCCGTAGTGAGCAATGATAACCGTGAACTTCTGCTTACGCGCATCGTTGCGGCGGTGTCAGGAACAAAAGCAGTTTGAGCCTCACCCCCCATCCTTCTCCAAGAGCGCCCCATCCTTCTCCGAGAGCCCCCCGTCCTCTTCCAAGAGCTCCCCATCCTTCTCCAAGAGCGCCCCATCCTTCTCCGAGAGCCCCCCGTCCTCTTCCAAGAGCTCCCCATCCTTCTCCAAGAGCGCCCCATCCTTCTCCGAGAGCCCCCCGTCCTCTTCCAAGAGCTCCCCATCCTTCTCCAAGAGCGCCCCATCCTTCTCCGAGAGCCCCCCGTCCTCTTCCAAGAGCTCCCCATCCTTCTCCAAGAGCGCCCCATCCTTCTCCGAGAGCCCCCCGTCCTCTTCCAAGAGCTCCCCATCCTTCTCCAAGAGCGCCCCATCCTTCTCCGAGAGCCCCCCGTCCTCTTCCAAGAGCTCCCCATCCTTCTCCAAGAGCGCCCCATCCTTCTCCAAGAGCTCCCTGTCCTCCTCCGAGAGCCCCCATCCTTCTCCAAGAGCCCCCCGTCCTCTTCCAAGAGCCCCCCGTCCCTGCCCGCAGTGCCTCGGGGAGCATCCCCGGCCCGAGGGATGCCCTGGAGGAGACGGGGCTGATGCAGCCAGCAGCCCCCAGCGGGAAGAGCACACGGCTGCTTTGTGCCGGGGGGTAAATGCCCTTTGCCTGCGCTGGGAGCGCTGCCCGGGGTCAGCACAAGCTCCAGCCGCGGGCTGGGGGCACACAGGCAGGGCTCCTCCGGATTTGCATCCCAGGCTCCTTGCTCGGGGGCAGCCGCTGTCCCCAGCGCCCAGCGGGGACACCAGCCCAGCCACGGGGCTTGGCAAAGTCCCTCCACGAGCCCTGCCAGAGGCTCATGAGGGGACTATCCTCAAGGGAACTATCCTTAACCATTCCCCCCTCCCAGTGTATGGTATATACGGTATATGGTATATACGCAGACACAACGGCTGGGTGGTCCCAGTTGCTGGCTGGGGTTAAACCATGACACGTTGCTAAAAAGGTGGGCGTCTAGCAAAGAGACTTTGCCGAGGGGCTCAGCTGACATTGCCGCTGACGGCTGCGACGTTCGCTGCTGTATTAGGTTGCTGTCTTCTGTTGACGTTGAATAATTTCAGTTAAAGAGCTTAAACCGGCTGAGATGGCATCATTATTGGTGACCTGGATTGCTGGTGAGCGTGCAGGGCTGCGGGTTTATGTAACTGGCTGCGTGTGGTGGGTGTCCAGCTCTCCTCCCTACCACAACCTGCAGCCGAACACCACGGGCTGTCTTCCACGGTGCACAAACCTCCGGCCAAAATAAGGTGAAAACATGCCCTAATTATGTTATGATTCATTGAGAACATCCCGGGGTCACCACCCAGCTCATGGCCCCCACGTGTCCTTACAGATGTGCCAATCCCACTCCTTTTAGAAGCAAAAATGGGCTTAAAGGGGAGCTGGGTACCTGCCGAGGTCCCTGCAGCGGTGAGGGGGGTGCAGAGAGTGGGGCGGCTTTCCCGGGCGCTCCCCGCTCGGGCACGGAGCCGCGCTGCCGCCACCCAGGAGATAACTGGGACGGATTTGTTTCATCGGCTCTCCAGGTTCGTTTTGTCAGCACTCAAAATTTATAAGCCAATTTTGTAAGAAATTAAGGTTAAGACTGAGAAACACTCAGATTCTTTATGTAAAAGATGAGATACTATACAGATGAGTGAAAATTTCCCACTTACATTTTTAGGCAGAAACACGAACTCTCCAGCTGGTGATGAAAAAAAGGGTTTTCTTTCATAAAAAGGTTTTGCTTGGTAAAGCACGAACGGCGCAGGGATGGAGGCAGAGGCGATCTGCTCTACCTTTTGTCCCGTGCTCACCAGCTGGCGTGGCCTCGTTGCCTGTGCAGCGCGTATTGTTTAATTAACATCCGTGGCTATCGCAAGTACCGCCCGCTGCTTAGGTCTGAGCACAAGAGGGGCATGAAATCAAGACCTGCCATCTTAAAGGACTGACAGAGCCTGCCAGATTTTATATGCAGCGTATCGGTGTTACCGAGAATACAGGTTTAGCTGGCCATCAGCTTAAATTTAATGAAATGAATAAGATGCTGATGGATATTTGTCCAGCGAAGTGCTCTGCTTGGTAGAACGGCGCGGCAGAGTAATTAGTGCGTGCAGCCCGTGACTGCAGCCATCAGGGGGCAAAGTCTCAAGCCAGACTTGGCATAAAGTTTCAAAGTTGCTTCACCAGAAGGTGAAATTTAAAAAATAATAATAATAATTAAAAAAAAAACAAGACAGAAAGAAGGAAACTGTGTTCAACTTGAGCCGTGCCAGAGGGCCGGATCTGCATCAGCTTGAAATGTTTGATCCAACCCAGACTGAAGGACTTGGCTTTATTTTTATGTTTTGGGCTGCAGGAGCACCTCTTTCCCCGCTCCTTCGCGCGAGGGCCGTGCTGCTGTCCGGCCCCGGGAGCAGAGAGCCGCTGTGCCGCGGCGCTGCCAGCCCTGCCTGCAGGAGCACCGGGAAGGGCTCGTCCATCGCCTGTGGGGCTGCATGGCTGTGGCTCCCCCCGCCGCCCCCGCCCGGGGCCGTGTCTGAATCAAGTATTTTTGCCTTTTTGGAGGTTTCCATTCTGCTTGCCGCAGCGACGCTCGTCATCCCACCCCTGCAAGGTCCTGGGCAAAGAAACAGCCCGTGCAGGGCGCTGGGATGTGTATTTGTGTCGCAGCAAAACATCTCTTGCCTTCTGCGCTTGCCGAGAGCATCCTGCTTGTCTGTGTTTGGCTCTTGTCTGTATTTTGAGCCCCGGGATGGATGCAGCAGCTCCTGGGGGCTAACGGGGATCGCGGGAAAGGCAAAGCCAACGTGGTCGCGAGCATCTCTGTTAAAACAGATTTGTTTGATGAAGCATTTTGAGCAAGTTGTTTAATGAGCGATTGCCATCTTCCTCAGGGGGGGAAATGCATTCGTACGCCTTGGCAGACAGCCGCGTCTGGGGCGGTTTGGTGGCACCGAAGCGGCACGGAGAGCCTGGCCAGAGGCTCGTGGCTCAGCCTCAGCTGCCACCGCACCCCAGCACCGTCCTCCGCTGAGGCTGTCACGTACCTCTTGTTTTATAAGCTCGGGATTGCCGTGCTACAAAATTACGTTATTCTAACATTTTAGTCTAGAAGTGATTATCTTGTTCAGGGAAATGAAATAAATCCCATATTTAAATACATATTTCTTTGGCAGAGACTGTAACTGCTCTGAAGCTAAGCGGCTTGAGTTAATATGCTCTGTGGGATGTGCCAGCGCAGAACGTGACTGTCCCTTCCCGTCCCTCCCCGGTGTGGACACCCGATGGCGTGGGCAGCAGTGGCAGCGGGGACAGTGACCGGGACCTGGGTGACAGTGCCCAGAGAGGTCCCCAGGACCGAGTCACACTGCTCGGCAGTGCCGTCAGAGCCAGCTGCTGGCTGTGCCGGGAACTCTTCAGACGTGTACAGAGCAAGATGTAAAAATTCATCTTATTTCTTGAAATATCCATGCACAGCAAGAGGATGCTGCATGTCCATCAGAGAGAGAAATTATCCTGTTTTTGTCAGTCTTGCTTTGGTCTCAGAAAGACAAAGCTGGGCTCCAAAAGCCGAGCGGGTGCTTAGTCTGTGTTGTGCTGGCCGCGCTGCCGAGGCAGAGCCCCATGAGTGCCACCCCCGATGCGCCAGCAGCATCCCCCAGTCCCAGGGAGACACGGAGGATGTCCTGGATGAGGCCCCACCATGGGGCACCATGATGTTGGCCACCCCGTGGCCTGTGTCCTCCGAGGCCACACTCTTTTCTGGGTATTTAACAGGCTTTATTTGTGATCTGTAATACCAACTCACTGATTCGATGTTTGGAAACTCTCAAAGCTGAATCTCGTGTCTGAGATGCCGCCTTACAGCGATTCGTTCAGCTAGTTACTACTTAATTTTCTGACTTCCACCTCCCCAGATCAGCCTCAAAGAAACGTGCTGCATAAGCCTTAATGAGCCGTTAGATAAAGAAATTGCAGAGCGATCGTCAGAAGCTGTTCACCCTGCCACCCCGGGCGGTGGGTGGTCTTGGCTGGCTGCCGGCCGCCCACCCAGCCGCTCTCCCACCCCCCCTCCTCAGCGGGATGGGGAAGGGGGGCGATGGAGAAAACGGTGGTGTGCCCCCGCTGCAGGGGAGGAAATCGGAGGTTTGTCATCCTGAGTTCAACACAGGTCCTCATCTCCACAGCAGCACCTCCAGCCTCTCTCCTCTTGCCACCGGTCCTGCTCCACCTCGGCATGCCTCGAGCGGGAGAGCCCAGCAGGTCACTGGGGAGGCTGGTGGGTCTCCAGCCCAGGAGATACTCGCATCCCCAAGGGGACAGGGTCCTGGGCAGCCTGGGCCATGGGCAGGGGGTGGGTGGGAGGACCCCCGAAACTGCCCCCACCCTCACCCCAGCCCTCCTGGGAGTCAGAGGGCAGATTTAGGAGTGGGGTGTGGGGAACCTCTGAGGACCATTTCCCACCGGCCCCGTGCCGGGCTGGGGAAGGGACAGCGGGCCCCCGGCCCTTGCCCCCCCGCCTGCTCTGCGCTGCCACCCGTGATCACCCCATGTGCCCCCTCTCCTGCGGGTCTGCGCCCCGGGGTGTGCCCAAACCACTGCTCACCGCCCGCCCCCCC
>NW_009648255.1:1769517-1772360 GCF_000708025.1 Charadrius vociferus
CGGGGCGGCCGGGGGGCTCCGGACGGCGACTGAAGGAGCACCGGGGGCGCGATGCAAGTGTCCATCGCCTGCACAGAGCACAACTTGAAGAGCCGAAATGGTGAAGACAGACTCATCAGCAAGCAGAACACCACTACCCCGAACGTAGTGAATGCAGCCCGGGCAAAATTTCGGACAGTGGCTATTATTGCTCGCAGTTTGGGGACATTTACCCCCCAGCACCACATTTCATTAAAAGAATCCACCGCAAAGCAAACGGGCATGAAATATAGGTATGGTCCCGGTATCGGTCTTTGTTACGTTGCAGTGTAATAGCTCTTTACTTTGCCTCTAAAGAATTGCCTGCCTGGATGCATCTCATTTTGCAGAGGAGCTCTCTACCAAGGTTATTAATAGATTTTTAAACTCGTGCGTAACTGAATAGCATTTGGGTGTTAATATTTTTGCAGGCATATATGTTTGTGATTTTATACAAAACCCCCCACTTGCCTGGGTGGCATATAGTGCAACATTGTGAATTTGTGACAGTGGTGTTAAGATGGTTTCTATTAAGTGCTCAGTATAACTTATATTGGTGCTAATGAGCAGAAAAATCAATTAGCAAAGCATGTCTGAGGCTGGACAGGAAAAGTTCATTTGCAGGATGTTGTACAGAGTGAAAAAAAGGATCTGCCTTGGGTACCATTTCATCATGGTGATCGCTTACTGACTTTTCACCTGGCGCACTAGATGAAGATGAGATCAAAGCCAATTTTAGGTGAAATGCAGAAAAAAAAAAATCACGGGCATCCTTGTAAAATTCCTCCTGCATCTTGTGGGTTTTTATTCCTCCTAACCTAGGCAGGAAAAATAATGAACGGCTGTGACTTCAGTCTGAAGTGCTCGATGTGGGCAGCTGATAAGCTTCTCTGTCATGCCTTCAGCTGAAAACGAGAGGGATTTCTATGACTTTGGCGGTTGGTTTTTGGCTGTTCAGGGTGTCCCTTTTCAGCCACTAATGGGTGATGTTATTGGGACTGGGAGAAGGGAACAGCCTGGGGATGCTCTGTCCCCGTGAGCATCCCCGCAGCCGGAGCGATGGGGTCTCCGTGGTCATGGGGAGAGCAATGAGGGGCGCAGGGCTCTGGGCAACTTTAGCCGTGCTTGTTCCCAGCCCATGGAATCATGGCCGATGCTCCTGCGGAGCCGGCCGTACCTGCTCCAGGGGAGCGGCGCGGGGCTGGGATGCGGTTTTGCCATTACGCTGATTTTACGGTCATGGGGGCTGATGCAAAGCCAGGCTGTGGCACCGTCACACGGAATTCAGGCGTGCGTGCAGCTCAGCGCAGGGCTTGGTTTAGGCGATCCTGCAGTTCTGAAAATGTCAATATTAACTCTCCGGGAACTGCATAGACGGGGCGCGTGGAAGCAGTGTGAACGGGATGCTCAGCCGCAATTTGCTGCGAGTTGCCTGAGCGGTTGATAAATAACATGGAGGCTTTGCCCGCGCGGAAGCCCAGCCTTTCCCACTGCTCGTTCCTGCCCTTCGGCCATGACCAACTTTTAGCAGGAGCGTTGCACACTCCCGCCACTTGCTCCCCGGCACGGTGTCGGCAGCAGAAGCAGTGCGGGCAGCGCTTGCGGCGAGAGCAGAAATGCTGATTAATATCTCCCAGGGCCAGTTCCCAGCCGGAGGGGCGCTGGGGGGGCTCCCGGGGGAGGGGACGGTGGTGACAGTCCCGTCTCCTGGCTGTCCCCAGCTGTGGGGAGGGTCCTGCCCGAAGAGAGGCAGCTCTCAAAATCAATATAACTTGTCCTTTAATCCGATGCCCTCAGCCCTCCCGCTGGCATAGGGGCTGGTGGAGCGGTGGCAGCGGGGGCTCCCTGTGCCCCCTCTCCCCTCCTGCAGCCCTCTCCAAGCCACTGCGCCTCCCTGCCTCAGTTTCCCCCGCCAGCACCTCTGAGGGAAACGTGCCTTTGATCACGTCATTCTGAGATGTGACCTGTTACCAAGTCATGCCTTCTGCTCGTTAGGCTAACGGACGCTGTGTACTAATTGTCAGAAGTTATCTCTGCTGATTTCCCACGGGCTCCCGGTGCTCTCCGTGTACCGACGCGCTGGGTAATTGCAATTCTTTGCTGCCCACATGACACAAACGCTCCTGCAACCTCCAAAGTTGGGCCTTTGTAAATCCTTTCCGGCTTATTTCTAGATAAGGTCTCGGTGCGGAGGGCTGAGTTCTCCCGCGGGCACTCAGCACGGCCCTGACGGCTCCCCCGGCGTTGGCTGCCCGAGACCTGGGGAATTGCATCAGGAATAGCATCTCGTTTGTGACAAGGCTGATATTTTATCTTTATGACTAATCCCTGTTTCTGCTCCCAAATCTCTCCATATCTAGAGCTGATTTCTCCCCCAAGAGAAGAAGCGAAGGGGAATTTGGAGGAAGAGCTGACTAAACCTCCAGGCTCAGCTGCGATGCTGCTGAATTGAGATAACCTTTAGTTAGGGAAGACGCCTACCAACGGCGATGGAGCTGATATTTCGTGTTCATCTCCGCACCGGGTTCCTCAGTCTGAGGCAAACCCAGTAGCCGGAGGAGCCGAGGGCTTTTCCCAACGGCTGCAACAATAATCCTGTGAAGTCCTCAGCTCCCTTACATTTGAAGCCGAGGTCCTTCCCAGTTCATTTTCTGCTTGAATTACGTCCCTGATGCTAAGCGACACAGCGCGTGCTGCTTAAGATGACACGCTGGGGAAGCTGCCCCTTGTTTCACGCTACGAATAGGGATAGCTGTCCCCCCCCATTCGACCCTCAGGGCTGCTGCTGCCCCCCTGCCCGGGCTCCCCCCATCCCACCCGACCCC
>NW_009648255.1:1772741-1781225 GCF_000708025.1 Charadrius vociferus
TTCGGGTGAGCAAACCTCTGCTCGTAGTTGGCCAAATCCCGTGTCGCTGCCTCCCCCATCGGATCGTGGCATCCGCCGGCTGGGACCCCCCCAGCCATCACCTCTGCTGTCACCACCGGGGACAGCCTCGGCTGCCTCCCACACGCAGAAGGCAACGGCGAGAGGGACCGTTCCCTCTTATCCCTTTTAACGCTCCAGTTCGGTCCCGCTGGTGAGCCTGCCCAGATGCTTGGGGAGAACATCTGGGATCACTTCAAGTCTTTCCTTGAAAATGATGTAGTTGTGGTGCTTGGCTTGGAGAATTGCAGCCTGCCGCACCGCTGCTGGAAACAAAGGATGGATTTTTGCATCCCTCTGATGCACAGCATGGGAGGAGGGCTGGCAGGCTTTGGACCATCAGAAGATCCCAGCCTGGCTTCTTCTGCCTCCTAATTTGCCATATTTTTTAAATAATTTAATGCAAGCCCAATTCCGGCTGCCAGGAAGGTGGATCCGGCCCTGATCCTGGCACGGGGCGATTTGGGATGGGCTGTGGCTACCGCAGAGAACAACTTCTCGAGCTGAGCCTTGTACCAGGCTCCCTGTGCTCATCCTGGCATCCCTGCCATCGCGCATGCCGCAGGGCAAATCCTCGCCCCGGAGCACCCCCGTGAGCCCACTCCGTGACCAGGACGTGGGAGGGAGCTCAGCCACAGAGGACTTGGGGCTCAGCCCCCCCTCCAGCCGCCGCGCTGCCGATTCGGGGCCGTCAGCAGTTCAAAAATAGCCCTTTATGAGAGCTCTGCCCGCACGCGGGCACGAGGGACCCAATTTATGAAGCTCAACTATCTATTTGTGTTCATAAATAATTGATGGTGGCAGCTTTGACCATTAACTCCAGTGCAAGCCTAAACAAAAAAATTTTAACTGCAAAGGCAAGGAGGCGGAGATAATAGTCCGTGCTGGTCCTGCAGAGCCCAGGGCAAGGTGCAGAGGGACTGGGAGATGTCCCGCGGAGGGGAAACCCATCCCTCCCACCCCACGCGATGCGGGATGTCCAGCCCTGTCTCATGAGCCGCTCGTGGCCACCATGCCCGTGCCACCACCTCCTGCCTGCGCCGTCGGGGGTCTCTGAGGATGGGCAGCTGTAATTAAAGTGTGGGGAGACCAGCGTGGGAACCTCGTCCCTGCTCGGTCAGGGCTGTGAGGGGACCTGCTCCGCTGCTGCGGGCGCTGGAGGGCAGATGGGGCTTCTTGCAGTTGGTGAGCAGTGGACGTGCAAAGACCTGGGGGTGTTGGTGGACAGCCGGCTGAACATGAGCCAGCAGTGTGCCCAGGTGGCCAAGAAGGCCAATGGCATCCTGGCCTGTATCAGGGATAGTGTGGTGAGCAGGACCGGGGCAGTGACCGTCCCCCTGTCCTCGGCACTGGTGAGGCCCCACCTCGAGTGCTGTGTTCAGTTTGGGCCCCTCACTACAAGAGGGACATTGAGGTGTTGGAGCGTGTCCAGAGAAGGGCTACAAAGGTGGTGAGGGGTCTGGAGGACACGTCTTATGAGAACAACTGAGGGCCCTGGGGGTGTTCAGCCTGGAGAAGAGGAGCTGAGGAGAGACCTTCTCCCTCTCTACAGCTCTCTGAGAGGAGGGGGTAGCGAGGGGGGGGCTGACCTCTTCTCCCTGGTGACAAGTGATAGGATGAGAGGAAATGGGTTCAAGTTATGTCAGGGGAGGCTTAGATAGGAATTAGGAAACATTTTTTCACTGAAAGGGTGATTAAACATTGGCACAGGCTGCCCAGGGAGGGGGGGGATTCGCCATCCCTGGAGGTGTTTAAAAAAAGAGCAGATGTGGTACTTGGGGACATGGTTGAGAGGTGGTTTTGTCAGGGTAGGTTAATGGTTGGACTTGATGATCTTAAAGGTCCCTTCCAACCTCAGCGATTCTATGATTCTATGATTGCCTGTCGCGTTTTGCAGGGTCTGGAGCAGCTTTAGCTACCAAAGACCTTTCCCAAGCTCTCCCCGGTGCCGCAGTGCTCATCTACCCACTGCTCTGGAGGGCAAAGCACCGGCACGAAGCCAAGCGCTCACAAAGGGTCTGGAGGAGACCAAGCTGGCAGGACATGGTGCTGCTGCCCGTCCGCTCCCTTTTCCCGGAGGAATGGGCACGTCTTGGGTTTGTGGGCACCTGCACTTACAGCCAGCCTGGTGCAGGGTGGTTTGGTCAATCCTTGTCTTACTAGGGACTTTTTTCTGGCCCGTCGCCTGGATGCTGCCGCTTGCCAGGCTGCAGGCTGTGGGACCTTCCAGCGTCCCCGGTGGCACCGAGGCCGTGCCCTGGCTGCGCTCCAGCCGAGGTCATTACATCCTGCCGGCTAAAAATCCATCGGCAGTTCGCAGGCATTTTTTTTTTCATCCTGTGCCTCAAATTGTGGGTTCTTGAAGCACGTTACTAAAATGCCGCTAATGCACTGCAACGTGGCGGTGGGTGTGCTGCCCCGGTGGCTCTGGTGGGGTGTCTCCCTTCCCCCCCCTCCGGCAAGGTGGCCATGGGCTTGACTTCGCCGGGGTCAGAGCAGCACTCCGTTGGCTCTGCACACCAATTACAGACATTAAAAGGCACAACAAAAATACTACAGCACAAAGAATTCCTTGTCCCTCTTTTCTGCCTAAATAAATATCCACTGGCAAACGTAATTAAGGTACGTAAGAAGCACAAAACTCTCAATCCTATGGTTAACTCAAAGCTTTCCCGTGTTGCGGGCTGGCAGGTTCCAGCCCCAAGGGGAGCGATGCTCTGGAGCATCATCCCTCCCAGGCTCAGCGGAGCGGGGAGAGGAGCAAACCTGCTCTGGGAAACATCCCACAGCCGTTCCCCCTCCCCGAGAGGTTCCCAGCGCAGCTGCTGAGCGCTTGCAGAGGAGGAGGAACCGCTGCCGGTGGGGGCCGGAGCCCTGCAAAGCCCCAGAGCCGCGTCTGAGACCTGTGATTACCATCAGGAAAATGACTTTTCGCCTCCGTGACCGTCGGCGGTTTCTTCCACTCCGTTGAACATACCCCGGGTGACCCGTGGGCTAGAAGCAAAAATTGCAGTGCTTTTATGAAAGTGCAGATTTCTTAGGTAGAAGCGTGGCATTATTAACGCTAGAATTGCACGGAGGGGCACATTCTGTGCGCAACGCGGGCGGCTGGACAGCCGGTGGGAGCGTGGGCTTACAGCAGTCAGAAGCAAACTTCCAAGCCGCCAGGTTTGGAAACGCACCCGGGTCGGTTTGGGCTGCAAAACTAGTCTGGAAACAGAAGATAAAGCTCTTAGGCTTTTCGAGGGGTGCAGGTGAAAGCAGGTATTTCTTAGCAGTATTTCAGGACTTGTGTCTTCTTTTTCCTTGCATCGTACTACAACCATTAGCTGTAATAACTACCTTATATATTTAGGAATCCACGGTTTATTTAAGTCTTGCTGCAATTATGAGTAGTTTTAAGCACTCACACGCAAATGGCACAATTATTTTGATATAAAATTACGTATTATTTCAGTAGCTCTCCACATCAGGTTGATTTTTATGGCTCATCATCTGATCTTCATTTTATTGCTGGAAATGAAGCCCAATCCAGTGAACGGAATGGATTTAGATTGAATTCACAATGCGTTTTCCCCCAGGACTGTAGCTTATAATGGCTACAAAGAAGGGAGGAATAACTCAAAGAGGGAGAAAAAGGAACCAGTTGAGTAAACAAAATCTGCGCGGATTTGCGCTGCTCTCAGATTCCTAATGGTTCTCCGGGAGTTTGTAGCTGGTAGGTACGGCTGCGGGATCGGCGTGGTCCGGACTTTTCTTGTCCCATTACATTGATGCAGAAGCCACGTTGAACACGGCAGTGTTAAAACCAGTGCAGGCAAGGTGAGCTTTGGATTTGAATACCCATTTACTTCCAGCGTCACCTCTAAGGATATGATAGCGCATGGAGTTTGTCAAAGGCGTATTCGCTCCCGGGCTTTTGCCTCTTCAGTCAATGAAGACTTTGCAGGTGGCTGGGCTGAGTGTCAGCGCTGAAAACGTGTCTCCTCTTCCCGGTTTCGGATAAAGCAAAGTCGTCTCGTGTTTTTAAGGCAGTCTGCCCAGGTGGTGCCTGCCTGGCTGAGCACAGCTCCTTCCCCGTGCCCCCCGCCTGGCTTTGCCACCAGAGGAGCGATGCCCAGCGCTGCGGGGTCTGCGGGCTCGGCCCGGCTCCCCTGCCTGTAGCCAAGGGATTTCTTCAGCTCAGGGTTTCTCCTTCTCCCCCAGAGACCCAACCAGGCCAAGAACCTCCTACAGCAACTTTAGTTCATTGACAAATGGATTTTTCATGTTATTTTTACTGATAGGACGAGGGGGAATGGCTTTAAACTGGAAGAGGGGAGATTTAGGTTGAATATTAGGAAGAAAATTTTCACTTTAAGGGTGGTAAGGCACTGGCCCAGGTTGCCCAGAGAAGTTGTTGAGGCCCCATCCCTGGAGGTGTTCAAGGCCAGGCTGGATGGAACAGCTTGGAACACGTTACCCAGGGCAGTGGTGGAGTCTTCTTGAGGTACCTTGAGGCACCTTGATATATGTAAGGTACCTTAAATAACTTGAGGTATTTAAGGGTGGTGTAGATACAGCGCTCAGGGACATGGTTTAGTGGTGGGCTTGGCAGTGTTAGGTTAATGATTGGGCTAGATGATCTTACAGGTCTTTGCCAATCTAGGAGATTCTGTGACTCTGGATGGGGCTTTGAGCAACCTGTTCTAGTGGGAAGTGTCCCTGCCCATAGCAAGGGGGTGGAACTAGATGGTCTTCAAGGTCCCTTCCAACCTAAACCATTCTATGATTCCTAAGATTCTTCCTAAAAGTGTCTCTAATTTATTAGGAGTTTTGGAAACATCTGTCCGCCAGCTTAATTATATATCCTCCAGTGAGGTCTAGCTCATGGAGAAATACGCAACCGGTGGGAGCAGTGCTGGCTCGTGCGGGGGATGGCTGTACAGCGGCCGGGTGTCATCATCAGACATCACCTCTGCCCAGCTGTGCCGGGAGAGTCCCCACTTCCCTGGCCAGCGTGGCACGCGAGCTCTTTCTCATCCCCCATCGTGGTGTCCTGGACCCCGCAGAGCAAGGTCTGGGGATGCCGGATTGCCTGTCCTGGCGTCGGTGTCCTGCTGGGGACAGGAACGCTGTCCTGCGGTGCTGGTGGCACTGGGGGGGCACAGCAACAAGGCAGGGTTTGGTCTGCCACCGGTTCCAGCTCCCCCGGCTTTAATCCCAAGAGAGAGCGGTGAGCTAAGGAGAACAAGATTGAATTCAAGGACAAACGGTGTTTTAAAGAGCACGCTTTTCATGTCGGGCGTGTTAAGCAGAAGCAAAATGATGATGTTCTATGGAAGCTTTTAAATAATGCAACTGTGTTCCAGTGATGAGCTGCGCAGGGCGTAGGGCAGGGGTGCGAGGGCATGGGAGCAGCTGGGGTGGCCGTCCCCATCACCGGTGGGTGGCTGTCACCGCACCGCTGCTCCCTGTGCCACCCGTCACAGGGGTCCGCTCTCCCGGGGCAGTGGTCCCTGGCACGGGGCGGCGTGGGGCAGCTCCCGGCTGGCGGCGGTGGCTGACACTGGTTCCTGACCGACCCACCGGCTGCCAAACCTGGTCCTGCTCCGCTCTGCTCGTCCCGCACCATTGCCCGCAGCGTGGTATTTTCCATTTAGAGATCTGCATGACAACGTTAATCTAATGCTTAAATGGATGGAAGAAAAGATGTAATGCAGAAACACTGCTAATTTAATTACTTGTGAAGCGCACAGTTTAAGATATTTAAAATGTATTATTTTAGCATGGCTGCTTTGGCAAAATCCAATTTGAATTTTGAGCACGCTTATTTTTGACTAACGTTATAAACCTCCATCTGTAGAACATGTTTGTTAAGAAATTAATTCTGAGCAAGGAAGAGAAAACGCTCTGCGTGAGACTTGGTGTGAGCCCAGAGGTTAAAGCCGGGGTGACATGTTCACCGCTGCAAGTCAGTGGAGGTCTCCCCCGTGCCCGGGGGTCAGCCCGTGCTGAGCACGGCAGCAGGGGAGGGACGGCTCCTGCAAAGCCCCCGTGCGTTTTGGTATTTGGAAAACATCCACCAACCCCAAATCTGGTGGCGCTTAGTGGTGGGTACATACCTGATGGAAAGTCAGCGGATGGTTTGGATGGATCTTGCTAAGGCAAAGAGGGATTTGGCTACCGTGTCCCTTATCCCAGCCCCGTTCCTCAGGGTGGTCCAGGCGATGCTTCCCACCCCCGCAGGAGTGAGAGCAATGATTGGTGGGAGCCTCTGGAGATGTTTGAAGGTGTTTGCTCCTGAACAAACCCATTTTAGAAGTTGGTCAGAAGCTCTCCATGTCCTCCTCTGCTGTGCTCACTGCACACCCTGCCAGAGGAGGCAGAGAGGGTGAAGGAGCCCCTGTGACAGCGTGGTGGCCCTGGGGTGTGTAGGAGAGATGGCAGCTTTTTGGGGCAGGCTGGGCCCTGTCTGCCGTGTGCTGGGCTCGCTCCAGTGGCTGGTGGGACACACGGCCCCGCCGTCCCACCATGATGGCCCTGCTGTTCCCCACAGCAGCATCCCCTGCGGGAGATGCAGCATCGTCCCTTCAGCAAACCGAGACTCGCTCCTCACGATATCCAAATGTGTTAGAAATGTTTCCCAAACTATTTTTGTAGCAGGAGAAGACCTCCCGGCAGGCAGGAGGGAGCGGGGAGCAGTGCCTGCTGTCCGAGATGCCTTGCTCGGGGCGGCGGGGCGCTCGGTCAGGGCTCTGCAGGCTCCGCGCTAAAGAGTTTCGGGAGGTATTTTCTGGCAAAGCTCTGCTCGGGGAGCAAACAGAAATAACTGATGGGACACAGGGCTTGAGAAGCAGAGGCAGCACATTGAAAAATAAGGTCCTGAAGCTCCTGGAAGCTCTTTGTATGTGGAACCCCAATGAGGTCCTGCCTCCAGCAGCTCCCAAAGAGGAAAGCTGGCGCGTGTTTGATGCCTGGTTTTTGCTCACAGTGTGCAACAGCAGCGTGAGAGTCTATTGCAGGGCCTGCCGGCGGCTTAAATTCAGCTGGATGCAAGGCAGCTGGAGAACCTCGGGCTCCGTAGGGGAGATGACGGCCTCCTGGCAGGGAACGGGCAGGAGAGAGGTGGCAGCGGGGCTGAGGCTATTGGGATTGCCTGCGCGTACGCACAGCTCCCACGCCGCTCGCAACGGGGTTGTGTAAGTCACCGTAAAACATGTGCCCTGTATGTAAATGAGCTGCTTTAGATGTATTTTGGGTAGGAAGTTCTAAAACTTTCATGGCGTACCTGTATTTTCCTACGTTTTCCGGAAAAACCCAAGCGCCGCCTGGTCACAGCGTCGGCTGCAGCAGCTGTGAAAACTGCTGCAACTTAGTTTCAGAAGTACTTAAAATCCGTCCAAAATGTCCTTTCTCTCTGAAAGGGTCAAAGTCCCGTGCAGTAATTAAAACAAAAATTCAGTTATTTTTCACGGAGGTCTCCCTGCCCGACCCTGCTTATTTTTAGAACAGTTCACGCAAATAGCGTTTACCTAAATATTTATCTGGGAATAACTTGCCCTTCCAAAGCTAAAGATTCCCCTTCCCGGTGTGCCCCCGCTGTGGATGCTGCCGGCTGCAGCCGCCGGGGCAGACCTGCTTATGGCTGTGCCGGAATGAAAGAGCCTCTCCTGCCTGTGGAGAAAATGTGTGTTCTCCAGTTCCAGCTTATTCAATCACTTCAGCTTAGTGACTAATACTTTCCAAGGTGGGTCAAGGGACGGGGAAGGAAAAACCAGTGATGGGGGTTTTAAATTTTTTATTTTGCTTCTTTCAGTCTGAAGTAGTACCGAAATGAGAGAAAATGGCATCTATTATTTACAGCCCTATGGGATGTGTTGACTGGTGACAGCACAGTCAGCACCCTACGCAGGGGTATGATTTGCTTACTAATTTCCGACATGAATAAAGTGGAATCGACCTGAGCATTGTAACAGGGTTGGGCACGTGTTCCAGGTTTGCCGGGTCTTTGCCGCGTCTGATATCTGTAGCACCGTGGGGTCGGGTACCACTGAAGGGTGATGGGGAAGCTGCGGATTAACCCATGCACAGGTGTGATGGAGAGCTGCCCGATCCTCTCTTATTTCTGGAGATAACTTGATTCATTCAAATCCTTTAGGAACAGCAAGTTTGTGTTTTGTTGGTTTGGGTTTTTTTTGGTTTTTTTTTTTTTTTTTAACAAGGATAACGTAATTCCCTCAGACGTTTGAAATTCTGCACTTTAAAAGCATCACTGCAGAATGACAAATATTTTTTCTTTTCCGCTCTTTCATCCTTGGGTCCCACGGCTGACGAAACGCGGTGGGGGCAGGAGAGCCGTGGGCTGTGCACCGTTCCAGGATGCGGTTGATGGAATCATGTTCCCCATCCCCCCCCCCCCCCAGCAGAGCTATTCCCCCCGGGAAC
>NW_009648255.1:1781313-1798836 GCF_000708025.1 Charadrius vociferus
CCGGCCCAGGGCCGGGACCCCGCGCGGGGAGGCTGAGCGCGCCGGCACGTCTGCCAGAGCCACGCGCGGCAGCCCCTGCGCTTGGCTGCGGCCCATCTATTTCACCTTATCTACATTTCAGTGCGTCATCCGCAACTTTTCGGAGGATGCAGCCAAAAAAAAAAGAAAAAGAAAAAAAAAAAATAATCCTGGGGAATTTCAGCTGAAGCGACCGCCTACGCACCCGGTGGCCCTACGAGTATGGGAGATGAGTTGGAAAGTGTGAGGAGAGCCAAGAAACAGGGGCCAGATGCCATTTAGGCACCTGCAGCATGTCCCCTCGTGCCGTCCGTGCCTGGGCTGGCCGCCCCTCCTGCCGCAGAGCCGGGGTGTCCGTTGCCCAGCACCCACCTCCTGACTTCACCGCTCTTGTTTTCCAGCTGATCAATACTGCTCTGTTTTGCCTCTGTAGCTATTCTACAAGTAACGGGTTTTTTTTTTTCCTATTTTGTATCATTGACTTAATACTTAACATCACCGCTGCAGCGGTGGGGATCGTCGCCAACTCCCCCAAACCCCGTTTTACTGTGGCGGGGACCAGAGGGCAGCCACCGACTGCCGCGTCACTGCAGAAACCCGGATGGGAAGGAGGATGCTCAGAAGAGCACATGGGACTGTGTCGTCCATCCACTGCCACTCTGAAATAGCTTAGAAAAGCAGCGTTGCTCCAGGTGCACCTTCACCACGCTACGGCGGATGCGCATGATTAAAATCAAATTCTATTTTATTTCTATAACATCTCAGGTAGAAGAGATTACAAAGCAGTTTGCAAAGCAGCAAACGTAAGCATGGTCAAACACTGCAAGTGTAAGATTGAGTGTTAAAGCAAATTTAAGAATGCACGTGCTCAACCAGGGAAATAAATCTGTGTTCTCAGCTCGCTCAAGTATCTGTTGGGCCGTCTATGCTGGTCCGGCTTCTGCTACAGCTTTGCATGTTCATCTCTGCTGCTTGTCATTTGGAAACAGAGTTGAAAATTTCCTGAGATTAGACGCTTTGCAGAAATGTCGGTACTTCATGATGGTACTTGATGCTCAGGGGGCTGGAGCTGCTGGGAGGACAGGCTGGGAGAGTTGGGGGTGGTCAGCCTGAAGAAGAGAAGACTCCGAGGAGACCTCAGAGCCCCTTCCAGTGCCTAAAGGGGCTCCAGGAGAGCTGGGGAGGGACTTTTACCAAGGGCATGGAGTGATAGGATGAGGGGGAATGGCTTCAAACTGGAAGAGGGGAGATTGAGATGAGATCTGAGGAAGAAATCTCTGTGCAGGTGGTGAGCCCCTGGGTCAGGTTGCCCCGAGAAGCTGTGGCTGCCCCATCCCTGGAGGTGGTCAAGGCCAGGTTGGACGGGGCTTGGAGCAACCTGGGCTGGGGGGAGGTGTCCCTGCCCAGGGTAGCGGGTGAAGCTAGATGATCTTCAAGGTTCCTTCCAACCCAAACTATTCTGTGAGTCTACGATTCATCAGAGCCGGGATTATCTCTGCCTTTGCTCCAGCTCTACAGCTTGAAGCTGTCCATGTCTCCTGCCCACGCACGGAGCATTTGCTGGGATGCAGTGCCTTTCTCTGAGCATCCGCAGGTCCCGTGGCCGCGGGCTGTTGGGCAGGAGACAACCTGGCACTGGGGCACAGCCTGGCACCACGGGTCCCTCTCCACCAGGGGTGTCTCTGGTGGGTGTCTCCGGCACCGGTGCCTGGCGTGCCCCGGCTGTGCCGGCCGGGCTGGGCTTGCCTGCAGCCTGCCTGGCACCGCGCATGGTGCTGCGCCCAGAGGAAACCCCAAAGCCACCCCGTCCCCCTTGGCCACCGTCAGGATGCAGAAGTGCCACCAGGAGCCACCGTGCTTCTCCGACATGCCCATATGGGACAGCTCGGGTGGGCTTTCAACTTGTATCAGGGCCAAACAATTTCCATTTAGAAATGGGGAATATTTCTGCGGGACAAAGAGGAAGGCAGTTTGTGGTAGAGTAAGGAAAGATACTCGGTAGGACTCTGGTTGAAAATCACCATCCTTGCTTTCCAAGGACTAAGGTTTTAAACCCCACCCTGTAACAAACCCTGTTGTGGGTAGGGCGCGATGCTGACCTGACAGGCGGCTGAAAGCAGCAACAGAGAGCAGCGAAGGCGCCGATTTTTGTGGCATTACCCAAAACGAAGCCAGGTACAGTGGTTTGCACCTGCCCGTGACCAAAGCTTGCCGAGGACGTGCAGGTGTCCCGGTGGCACACAGAGCTCCCTCACTCCGCTCTCTCTGCTCAAGTAAAGGAGTTTAAAATACATAAAACAGTGGCAAGCTGCAATTCTGCATCACTGCAATTACTGCTAATGCGGGCGGTAATTTAGCGGAAACTGCTGTGTGTGTTGTGAAGTGTTTTGTTCGCCAAATGGGAGACAGAAACCATTATTTTTCTCTCTTCCCACCCACACCACTTAGAGACAACCTCCTGCCACGGGAGCGCGCTGAGGGGCAGCTACTGCTTGTCTAAAACCCGCAGGTCTTTTCGAGCTGATGAGACAGAATGAGATCCAGCCTTCAAAGCAGGAGACCACCCAAGTTAATTAAAGAAGAGAATTAACACCTCCGTGGTGCCTCACCCTCCCTTCACACCATGACTGAGCGGCGCTGGGGGCTGTTGCAGCCCGACGAATCGTGACAAATAGCGGCTTCGAAACGTTAGGAAGAGCTGAGCACGCTTTGGTGAAGGAATTTGCATCTTCCCCTGGGGAGGCAGGGAGCTCCGGAGCCCGCGCAGATGCTGACAGGTCACCTTAGAAACTTGTGAGGAGAGGTGGAGATGGTGTGTTTTCTCAGAGCACTTGGAAATACGGAGTGTCTTTGCTCCGTATCCTCTCAGCTCTCCAGTTTGGCATTGCCAGGCCGAGGAGATGTCTGCCCGGGTGTCTTGGGAGAAGTTCAAAGGAGCAAAAGCTCTGCAGATGTGGTCAGTGCTGGAGGGGTAGGTGTCTCCAACACCACCATGCTTGAGAGACATCACCCAAAAAGTCCAACGGTTTTGGGCCAGGAAGGCTGGGGAAAGGCTGGGTGACGGTGGAGAGGAGAGCTCAACCGGGCGGGAGGGGGATGGCCGCTCTCCTGCCTGTCCCTTCCCTTCCCGGCCACGTCACGCTGGTTTGCACAGGGCACCCCGTGTCCTGGGGACCCCGCAGATGTTCTCCTGGGGTGAGGGACAGCCCCTTCCCCATGGCACAGGGATGGTGGGTCCCACCCCACCTTACCGGGTGCAAGAGGGGAGATTTTGGGGCCCTCATGGCCCATTTTAGAGCAGGGGATGGGGTGGGGGTTTGCAATGGCCACCAGCACCCTTTCTCAGGGGGTGCAGGGTGGCTCGCGCTGGCATTTGAAAGGGGAGAGAAGCGGGGTGTGATAAGAGGGTTCACCGTGACGGGAAGCAGCCCAGCTGAGGGTTTCGTGCGGTGCGAGGGCTAAGCCCAGCGTCGCACTTTGTCGTTCGCCACTCTGCAGGTCACAGGTGAAGGACGTCGGAGGTGCCACAGCGGGAGAGGGCAGTTGGAAAGGGTCTCCACTTTTGTCAGGTTTTTGTTGTCACTTGAAACAGCCTCTTTTTTTTTTTTCTTTTTTTTTTTTTTTTCAGGGAACAAATTACATATTTTATTCATTTTCTGTGCAGAAAGGAACGGTTCTGGAGCACTAATGGGGATGTTTCTAAGCAACGTTGTTTTCCCACCGCCAGCTTGGGGAACAGTGACTTTTCTTTTACGTTTTTCTAGCACTAAGCCAAACCGTCGGCAGTTCATATGCAGGAAAAACCGTGTCACGGTTTCCCCAGTTTTGCTTAACTGGTTGCGGGGGGTACTGTACCACCGCCTTGGGGCTCACCCCCCAGCCGGGAGGGTGCGTGCCAGGGGGTTTGCGCCGTGCTGGGGCTGCCCCAGTCCCTCCTTTCTGGTGGTGGAGGTGGAGGAGATCCAGGAAGACACCTGCGGGCAGGTCTTGTAGCTGAAGATGCTGATGCCTCTCCCCGGGGCTGGCTTTGTGCCCTTCCCCGTTCCCCCTGCTCCACTCAAAGCCCCTTTCTCCCCTCCCACCTCCCTCCGCCCCCCATCTATTGCTCTCTGCGTGTTTTTCGCATGCTGGAATACTTGGAAATGCCTGGGGAGTGCCGGGTTTTGCCTCCCCCGTTCGCCTCCCTCGTGCCGAGGCCGTCGGCGTGGCCGTAGGCACTGCGGTGTGGGTGTTGGGAACTGGTGGTGCCCCCACGGACCGGGGACCCCCACCCACCCTCCCTCCCTGGCTGCCCCCGGGGGGTTGTGAAATGGGGTCCTGGGGGGTCACCTGCCACCGGCGCCACTTCGGTAGGACCAACCCGCGCAGGATCCATCTCCACAGTTTTGCATTTCTGGTAGAGGTTGGCCTCTGTAGGCAAAACCACCAACACAGAGCAATGAAAGTGGGGTTGGAACAAGCGAAAAACAGCATTATCTGATTTCTGCCGAGCTCTTCTAAGCCTGATGATTCTTCTGTGGGTGTGGAGTCGAAAATGTTTTAGTCATTGTACGTGTTATTGCAGAGATTTTATTTAAAACTTTTGTTTTTCCTCAGAAAAAAACTCTCACTCTTTCTCTCATTCCTGATAGATAGATGGATGGATGGATGGATAGATGGATGGATGGATAGATGGGTGGATGGATAGATGGATGGATGGACAGATAAGATGGGTGGATAAATGGATGGATAGAAGGATAGACAGATCGATGGATAGACAGCTAGATGGATGGATAGAGAGGTAGGTGGATAGAAAGGCAGATAGGATGGTGATCCTGCTCCCATTGTACAGATGGGAATACTGGAAGTAGGTAAGTTTAAAGCAGGGTTTGCTCAGCGCACCTCAGACTGAAGCAAAGCTGCTCGGCAGCTTCATCTTCCAGGCAGCCCAACCATCACTCACCGCTTTAAAAGCTTGAACTCTTTGTTTTTAGCCTTTGCCAAACACAAGGCTGTTTTGGAGATGTCTCCAGGCTGGCTGGGTGCAGGGTGGGGGCAACTGTCAGCACCCAGAGCTGGTCCGGGCTGGGGTCCCGGCCGGGATTGCAGAGATGCAGGAGGTAAGCATCTACGACGCAGGAGATAAGCTCAGCCCGGTGTTGGGCACTGGGTGAAGTTTACCCTGTACGTGGAAGCAGATGGTTTTGGATTGAACAAGACCCACCTCCCCTTCTGCAAACCATCAGGGACCCGGTGGGGTTATGGAGGCAGAGGCCGATGCAGGTTCAGATACCCGATGGGGTGGCAGCCCTGCTCGGCGTCAGAAATGGAGGGTTTGGGCTAATTTGGGTGCATGTTAATCGAAGTGATCGAACCCAAGCTCTTTCCCCTGTGAACAGCTAAGGACAGCAACAAAGCAAATCTCCCACCTGGATAACCAGGGTGTATTTGCTAATAATTGCTTTGTCCCTTAACAACAGGAGGAACCACTTGTAGGTTAATGAGTTGCTTAAGCAGCGCAGGTGGCTCAGAGCATAAATCCCCGCCGGGAGGGTGCTGGGGGCTTGTGATGGGACTCAACCTGCTGCTCCTCTTCCAGCTGTGTGTGACTGGCGGCGTCTGGAACCCAGCTGATGCTCTGCTGTGATGGGGCTGGAAGGTTGATGGTGAAGGTTGTCTGAAAGAAGGGAATTGCTCTTCCCCCACTGCTTGTTGAAGGGTGAGGTGGGGAAATGGGTTTGCTCTGCCCCAGGGCTGGGTGCTGGGGTAGGTTGGGGTACCTGGGGAGCTGTCTCTGTGTGGTTTTGGAGGCTCCCCTTGCTGGATGTGGCTGTGGAGGGATGGGGAAACCCCTGCCAGGGGTGACCGAGGAGTGCTCGGTGCTGGCAGAGTGTGGGACTGAGCTCGGTGACCGGTTGTGGTTCCCTGCGGTCCAATGTTACGGCTGCCTCCAGTGCTGCAGCGTTTGCTGCCATCAATGGGCTCTCTTACCCATTCCCATACACTGGAATTAATTAAAAGTGAATAATTACAATCGCTTTCTGCCCTGTGCCACAGGAGACAGATACCATTCCTGCCATATGGCACAGGCTGCTTTGTAGACACGTTTTCTCCCCCGCCTTCTCCCCCTTTTCTCTTAATTAAAGACTTTCAGCTCTGAAAATCCCCCAGACCCGACTGGGCACTGCTGTGCCATGACATTGCCCACACGGTGCTGGTGGCAGACCTGGCCGTGCCCTGCGGTGATGCTTTGGTGCTGGGGATGGAAGTCCTGCCAGTGGTGTGGGAGGATGTGGGTGTCTCTGTGTGTGGTTTTGGGGGTCCCCTCTACCCCAATGCCTGTGGGACGTACCCGGCACCCATGCAAATGTGGGGCTGCAAACGCAGGAGCTGCGTTAGGCACTTAATTAAAGCCCTGTCCTGCAGCCGCCTGGGTGCACGGACGCTGGGTTGGAGCAGGGGGTTCAGCTACTGCCCATCTTGGGGGAGACTGAGGTTCTCGGCCATGAAATGAGGACCTTCCCCACTGAGGTGCCTCGCTGGAGGGGTGTGAGGTCTGGGGGTGTTGCGAGGAGTGCAGGGCTGTGCTGTTGTGTGTTGCCTCATCAGTGGCTAGTCATAAAATCGTAGAATCATAGAATGGTTTGGGTTGGAAGGGACCTTTAAAGGCCATCTAGTCCACCCGAGCCCTGGCAGGGCCACCTCCCCCCAGCCCAGGTTGCTCCAGGCCCCGTCCAACCTGGCCTTGAACACCTCCAGGGATGGGGCAGCCACAGCTTCTCGGGGCAACCTGCCCCAGGGGATCACCACCCGCACAGTGAAAGATTTCTTCCTAATATCTCGTCTCGATCTCCCCTCTGTCAGTGTCAAACCGTTCCCCCTTGTCTCATGACTCCCCTCCCTGACCCAGAGTCCCTCCCCAGCTCTCCTGGAGCCCCTTTAGGCACTGGAAGGGGCTCTGAGCTCTCCCCTTTTTGGCCTTCTCTTCTCCAGGCTGAACCCCCCCAACTCTCTCAGCCTGAGACAATGTCACCATAGTTTGGGTTTTTGTGGGTTTATTTTTTTGGGTTTTTTTTTCCCCTAAATCTTCTCTCTGGATACCTTCTGCCAGAGCCAAGCCTCATCCTCCCCAGCCCTGCTGCTCTCTAGTTTCCCTCTCGGCTCCCCGGGATCCCCATTCCCGCTCCTCCTGGGAGCTCTCTGCTCGGGGCTCATCCCACCCACCCCCTGTTCCCACCCCTCCTGGAGCTCTGCCCTTCCCCAGGGGGGACGGGGGGCTCTGCCGCAGGGACAGCCGGCTCAGCCCCGGGATGCTGCCCCGAACCCGGCGCGGAAGAGCAGCAGGGGGGCACGGCGCGGGGCTGCGCGGGCTCCCGCAGGCTGGTTCGGGTCTCGCTGCTGGCAAGATGTATATAAAAACTATATATTCATTGTGGCCGCGTTCAGCTCTGACTGCACTGTCAGCACTTACGCTTCCGAGGAATTAATTAAACGAAAAGTTACCATAAAAGCCATTAAAGAGGCACTGGGTGAGCGCAAGAGGCAAAATGGGGACCCGGGAATTTTTCAGGTCTTTAGCAATCCTCACTGCTCTCCCTGTGTTAAATGGGGTTTAGGGGGGGCCGGACTGGGCACCGGTGGTTTAAGGCAAAGGCTGTGCTCTGCTTACCCATGTGTGATTCCGCTTGAAAAGGTGTTTCTCAGCTGGTGTGAGCTGAGCCCTTAATGACCGTGGGATTATAATTGGCCACCCCCCACCTGCCCTGTGAGCTAATTGGGACGGCAGCATCACTGGGAAAGAGGGGTTTTTCAGCAAGAAATGGTTTAGTGTTACTTAAAAAGCTGCTTAAGCAGAGGAGATGTGGAAGGGGCTTGCAAATAGCTGTTGCAGTGGAAAGGCTTTCCTAGCGGCGTAATGGAGTGGCATTGAGGAAATAAAAAGTGTTGGTTAAATACTGCGGAAACCTCCTAATGGGAGGAAAGAGCGGAGCGTGTCTGAAAGGGGAACTGGTGGCTTCGGCGAGCCCGGCCATCACCGCAGGGCTGGAGGGGGCTGTCCCTGCGGCAGGGGAACGGCACCCTGGGTCGCACCCTGGTCTCTGGATTTTGGAAGATGGGTCTAGCTCTTACGTGTTAGAAAACAGGAATAAACCCTGCCATTAGGCTGTTGTGGCTTCTTCACGCTCAGGCTCTGCGAGGCCGGGGAGAGCCCGCGAAACCCCCACCTGCAGCGAATTCCAAGTCTATTTTTTTTATAGAGATATTCCCTACAATTAACACTTACTTGTATTATGCTGTTATGTGCAGATTTACATTGATGAAGCGGTACCCACGCGTGCCCTGGGGCGCTGCTGCCGCATGGGGTGGTTCGGAAGGTTGCAGGGTAGCTTGAATAATGCTTTTAGAAGCAAAACTGGCAACAAGGGGAAAATGTTCCAACAGACTTGTAAGTCTTCTTTCTTTGTCATTAGATGAATGATTTCAGACTTGCAGGTAGCCAACGGTGCTCTGGGACGTTGTTCCCATCAAATAACCTTCCTGAGAAGGAGTTAAATGGGTTTAGAATTGCTGCACAGTCGAATTAGTCTCCTTTTTCACTGCCATATGTTCATCTCCATTTTAAACCTTGGGTTCCTGTCTTTTTAATCAAAATTAATGTTTTGGCCACAACCTAATCTTTCTACAGAGCCACATCACAAGGAAAAATCCCCTGGGAATGGATTTCCCCCTCCTTCGCTCCCGAGACTTGACAAACAGTAATATTTTCCCTGCATTTTCACTGTCAGGCTTTATTCCGGATGCCTCTCGTTGCTCTCATCACCCCTCTGTAGTTCTGCAGAAGGCGTTAGTCCCCTATTTTCCCTTTGTGTCGCTTTTTGACTTCTGGATACTGAACCAAAGAGCTCTTGAAGTCACAAGCTGCCACCTCGGCTTTTCTCGTGGGTGTCGAACCCTGACTCCTCGGACACGTAATGAGCTCTTCTTGCCCATCATTCAAATCTGATACATCTCTCTAGCATTTCACTTGGTTTTGCCCATAACTTTGCCCACAGCAAAGTGGCTAACAAGCAAAATGCATTTTTTTTTATTTTCCCCTCCAGCCTTGGGTAACTGAGGGCTTTTGCAGCCCCGAGCATGTACCTAGGGCTGGATCTATGCTCGTGGTGGCTGTTCTCCACATCCCTGCACGGACTGGTGTCAGCCTGAGAGCAACGTCTCGTTTAACCGCTTGTTTCCAGCAAAATAATTAACTCGGGCTTATTCAGCATCGCAGTTAGGTCCAGAACCAAAGTATCTTTTCTGAGTATAGTTTCTCCCATGCTTAAAAACTGAGCTGTGTGGTGGGTTTTGGTTGCGTTTTTTCTCCCTGTTACTAAATGAGCAGCTGCGGTGGGACGCAGAAAGCCCCGCTTGGTCCCCAGCCTGCAGCCAGGGCTGGAGCCGCAGATGCGGAGCGGTGCGTCTGCTGGAGATAAGGGAAATGGGAAGTAGGCACCGAAGCGAATCTGAGAGCACTTGCGCCCTCGAGTCCCCATAATTGCTGCCCGGGCAGAGGCTCTGCTCTTGGCTGGCAAGAGGTGCGAGCAGTTGAGCACAGATTTTTCCAGGTCTCTGCGCAGTTGAACAAAGCCTTCACCTGCGGCCCCGATGCCTGCTCAGCCACGGCGCTGGGGAAAAAAACCCCATCCTAGGCAAAATCCCTCCGGCACTGGGGACTGCGGCTCTGAGCCTGGCGATGGTGGAGGAGGATGATGAAGGAGCAGACGTGGCGTATGTGCAACTCTCTCCACTGGCAAGAGAAAACGAGGACTTGGTTTTTCTTGGTGGAGCCCCGCCAAGCGGCAGAGGGGTTGGTAACCAGGAGCCCGGTGCTAAAGAGTTTCGCCAGACTGTGGGGACCTCTAGTTTTGCTTTATTAACAACCCAGAGTTGGGCCATCACCTCAGTGAGTGGCAAGTGGCTAACAAAATACACCTTCTATATATATGATTCTACGCAACATTACATAATTGATATTTCTGTCTGGCCAGCTCTTACTGTTTCTTTAAAGTCTCCCAGTTCTTCATTCTTCAGTAGTTCCAAAAGTTCATTAGTTTTCAGCTGACTCTTATCATTCCATTGCAGTTCCTCTTCTGAAGTTGTAGCTCAATGGTCATATTGTCTTTAAGCACCTGCATTCTATGAATCAACGTTACACAAGTACATGTGTTCTTCAACCATTCTATGATCATTCTCTCTCTCTCTCTCTCTCTATATATATATAAAAAAAAATATAACAAAGCCTAAGTTACTTAAATCACTTAAAATCTTATTTCTTTTACAATTGCTTATTTCTTTTACACCCAGGTCCTGCTGCTGGAGTCGCTCCTTGCCAGCGGGAAGGTGCCGTTCCCCGGTTAACGCCTCCTTCCCAGCCTTTTCCCCGCCGGGGCTGTTCACACGCGCTGCCTGGTGCTGGCTGGGGGTTGGCAGCGGCGGGCGGGGGGGGGGGGGCGCCAAAAAGGGTGCCGCCGCGGGTGCCGGCGTCTCGGAGCTGTGCTCCCGCATCGCTGCCCATCGGACGTGGCCAAGAACCTGCGCTTCCGCAGGGAAATGGATATGCCTTCTGCTTGGAAAAGCCTAGTCAAGGGAAATGTCGTCCTTCCCCGCGCGCTGTTTTGGTACCTCGGTGTATTTTTAACAACATCTCCGAGTTGCAAGCTGTGTTTTCAATGAATCAGGCAGTCATCTCCCGCGCTCGTTAACCCAGCGCAATCTGGCGAAGCCGCCGGTGCTGCGAGGATGGTTGTGTTAGCTCAAACTCCCGGCTGCGCAGGCAGGGAAAAAATGTCACCTTTGGTTTACGGCAGGAAAGGAGAGCTGTGCCGAACCGGCGTGCAAGGCTGGGTGCTTTGCGTCCCCACGCCTTCCCTGCCCTCCTCAGCCCCCGGCGCTGGGACAGGGCAACACCTGCTCCCTGGAGAAGGGAACTGGAAAGATTTAAAATTAAACTTAAAATACATCTTTCTTAGAGCTACAAAGAGCAGAAGCGGTGCGGTGCGTCCCTTCACAAAATAAGGTCTTCAATATGTTGAGTTTGGCTACAAATGTCCTTTATTAAACGTTTTGGTGAGCCGGGCGCTTTCTGTGAGGTTTGCACGGCTCCTGCTGCGGGCAGGGTGAGGGGGGCTGCCCGCAAAGAAACCCCATCCAGTGGGGGCTGCCCCATCTCTGGTGCACCTTTCTCCATCCCGTCCCCTTGGGGGTTTCCTCCAGTGCCTTTAGCTCTGCTCTGCCGTGTCCCGGGCTTGGGCAGCATGCCGGCACGGTAGCGCTTGGCTTCGGATTTTGGTTTTAAAATAAATTCAGGGGTGAGGTGGTAAATACCTTTGGGTCTTGCTTGTGGCGCAAGTCTGGGATAAAGGAAATGAAGGCAGTTTCAGACTGGGAACTAGACACAGTTTGGAAGGTGCGGCTGGAGCTGCAGGGACGGGGTCCGGGATGTGGCCGTGCCGGGGTGGGGAGCCGCGGGGTGCTGGGAACAGCAGCAGATAAAACTCTCGACGCTTCCCGGCGTGCGGTGATCTGTGGGGAGCGGTGCCATTGCTCCTGTTTGCAGAATGAGAGAGTGGTGGTGGTTGGAAGGGACCTTGGATGCATTTAAAAGCTGTGGTGCTCAGGGACGTGGTTTAGAAGTGGGTTCAGTAGAGTTAGCTAACGGTTGGATTTGATCTTAAAGGTCCTTTCCAGCCATAACAATTCTATGATTCGGAGATCATCTAGTCCAGTTCTCATTGTGCGTAGTGCAAGGGATGCTGAACATCAGCGAGAGGAGGAGCAAGGTAGCTGTGCTAATGAGGAAAACAGAGGAACAAAACCACAGACCATGCGGAAGAGAGTTGACTTTTTTTAATCAGCTGCTTCTAGGATAGGCAAAAGGGATCCTGGGAGACTGGAAGCTCCCGCAATGTCCTCCTTCCTATTTAAAAAGAGCTTTTTTCTTTTTTTTTTTTCTTTCTTCTGAAAGAGTGATTAAATAGTGACAGCACAAGCCCCCAGGAGCGGTGGTGGCAGGGGGCTGGGCTGCCTGGTTGGGCCTCAGAGATGGAATGGCACGCTTGGGACTTTAACGGCAGCAAACAGCCCTGCTGGTGCTGGCCCCAGCGTGAGCGGGACGGTGGGTACCACTGCTCGTGGCTGTCTGTGGGGGAACGCCGTCTCCACACAGCCTGGTGTTAGCAAATGCCGAGTAGGGACGGGCGACCAGGGCAATAACGCCAATAAACTAATCGATAATTACTCGCAAAATACTGCACGAAACATCACCTTTCCCTTTCCTCCTGGAGCCGAGCGCAGTGGTGGGACCTGGCTTTGCCCACCACCCCCAGTGAAGTCCACGGGTGCGTGCAGGGCGCCGTGCTGGATCGGGCCCGAGCGGGGAGGTGGGTGAGATGGGCCGTGGGTTGCGGGGGCAATGGCCTCCCTACAGCACCCCCCGGGGGGAAGCAGTCAGCTCGGCAACAGCTGAGTGCCAACTCATATAATTACTTTGCATAAAAAAGATCATTTCTGGCCTTGAAAATGTTGCTGAGAGCTTCCACCACTGGCCCAGAAAATCCCGAGCTGTCCATGACCGTTTGGGAGCGTGATGGCAGAACCCCCCCCACGCTTTCCTGGCTGATCCCACGCTGTCCCCCGCAAAGGGATCCAAGTGTGTCCCTGTGGAAGGGACCCGTGGCCGCCCGGCGGTGCTGTGCCCCGGTACCCATGGGCACAGGCGCTCCCGCAGCTTTGCCCAGGGAGGATGCTCAGCCCACGCAGCCGATGCCGACGGGCACCTCGGGCTTCCTCAGGGTTTGCTGGTCGTGGCGTCCCGGCGACTGTCCCGGGGCAGCCATCCTCGGGGTTTCGCTGGGGCTGCTGCCGGCGCAGCGCTGGGACTGAGGTGGGTCATTGTCTCGGACTTGGGAATCAGTGCAACGGAAACACAAAGAGCTTTTACTGTTTGGTTACTTAGAAACCGACCATTGATTTTACGTGGCAATTTGCAGATTCCAGGCATTGTGTGTCTATGTGTATATATATGTAAGTGTACTATATCTACACATATACATACACCTGGAAGCTGCAAAATAGATGTAAATGTATACATATATATTTTTTGCTGGTTGGTTTATTTCGGTGGTTGTTTTTTTTTTTAGGGGGCTGGAGGAGAACCAGGTCTTGAGAACTGTTGCTAATTGAGACAAATCACTGCTCTGCCTCAGGACCAAGAATCAAATCGGCATTTAAGCAGCACGCGGTCCGTGCTGGGAGGCGAGCCATCCCGAGCGGGATGAGTTTTTAGCTGGTTTGTGGCTCCATGCGTCGGCGTGGCCGCTTTGCTCTCACGCTGCCCGCCCGCTAATTAGAGCGTGCAGTTGAGGGCAGCGCTCGCGGGCAAAGGAGGGCTGGGAAGGATGGGAGTAGCTGGGGGCTGCGAGCCAGCGATGCTCTCCAGGCAGGACCGTGGGCGCGGGAAACCTCCTCCCGAGCAGCTTCTGAGCTCATTTTGCAAGAGGGGTCGTGCACTGCAAAGATTTGGCATTTTCAGCGTCGGCTCTTTGCTATAGACATAAAATTTTCCAAGTACCCGGGTCACGTGTGCTAAGTAAATGGCAAGGACAGCTTTGGAAATTCAAACACAATATTTCTGCCCAGATTTGTTAGTGGACCAGAC
Organism: Charadrius vociferus; assembly: GCF_000708025.1. Lineage (NCBI taxonomy): Eukaryota > Metazoa > Chordata > Aves > Charadriiformes > Charadriidae > Charadrius > Charadrius vociferus. The sequence goes on from NW_009648255.1 coordinate 1,795,010, forward strand.
TCTGCAAAGAGCTGGTTATCGCTCTCCGGGGCAAAGCCTGGTTCCTGTGCAGGTACGCTTTACCCCCCAAATCCCCAGCGTGCAGGGGGACGAGTCCTGACGTGGCTTTGTGGGATGGGCGCCCTGCGGGGAAGGAGGACTGGGACAAGCGGCCGGTAGCCGGGCTGAGACCCTGTGACAGACCCCGCTGCTGGGGGGAGCGGTGTGCCCTGGAAACGCATACCAACACCAGAGGGTTTCACTTACACCATATGTATGTGGGTATAAATGTATGCATTTATATAGGGATATATGTAAAAAGAGTTATATATAAAGGGTGTGTGTATGCATATACATATAAAAAGGGTATAGGGGTGTGTATATATACATATTTATATGTATGTAGGGAGAGGGGTACAGGTCCAGGGACAAGCTGTGGCCTCGCACCGTGTGCCTGCGCAGAGCCAGAGCCAGACTTTGAAAGGCAAAGAATAGCTTGGTGAGAACGAGGGCTTAAAAAACCAACCTCTTCTACATAATAAATGTAAACTGTTTGGAAATCATAGAATGGTTTGGGTTGGAAGGGACCTTGAAGACGACTTCATTCCAACCCCCCTAGATCATCTAGCTCCACCCCCTGCCCTGGGCAGGGCCACCTCCCCCCCAGCCCAGGTTGCTCCAAGCCCCGTCCAACCTGGCCTTGAACACCTCCAGGGATGGGGCAGCCACAGCTTCTCGGGGCAACCTGCCCCAGGGGTTCACCACCCTCAAAGTGAGAAGTTTCTTCCTAATATCTCATCTCAATCTCCCCTCTTCCAGTTTGAAACAATTCCCCCTCATCCTATCCCTACATCACCTTGTAAAAAGTCCCTCCCCAGCTCTCCTGGAGCCCCTTTAGGCACTGGAAGGGGCTCTGAGGTCTCCCCTTTTTGGCCTTCTCCTCTCCAGGCTGACCCCCCCCAACTCTCCCAGCCTGTCCTCCCAGCAGAGGGGCTCCAGCCCTCCCAGCATCTCCGGGGCCTCCTCTGGCCCCGCTCCAACAGCTCCATGTCCTTCTTGTGCTGAGGACTCCAAAACCAGTAGCACTTGGCTTCTCCAAAGAGCATGGTGCAGTGGGTGGGCTGTCTCCAGAAGCAAGGTGGACACCCCAGTCCCACAGCCCGGGCTCCCCTTCACTGCCCGAAGGATTGCGGCTCTGTCTGGAGCCCGCCGGCAGCTGCCGGGTATTTGCCTTTTGCCTTTCTGAGGATTATCCTTTGTGCTGGTGAGCAGGGGATGACTGCCATCGTTTGTGTTATTTTTTGCACGGACGGGTTTTGTTTTGCAGGGGCCCAGCTGTGCTTTCACTCAAAAAAAAAAAAAAAAAGGGGGGGGGGGGGATAAAAGGAAAAAAAAAAAACAGGGCAGAGGCGAAAAAAACCGATCCGTGCCGTGAGCCCGGGGGCTCGTGGCGCTGGGAATGCAGCTGCAGCGTTTCAAATAGCTACCCCAGGACTAATTCTTGTCTCTCCCAAAATTTTAAATTCCCCTCAGCAACGCTAAATTTTGAGTACAGCGGTGGTGTTAGGGGGCCCCGGGGAGAGGCGGGGGGGCGGGAGGACGGGCATCCCACGGGCTGCCCGCACCGCTCGGGCTGGCTGCCCTGGCTTCCCCGGGGACGCCTTTGGTCGTTCTCCCCCACGGGACATTGTGCCATACAAGCAAATACTTGAAATAGCCCCCAAATCAAGCGTGAAAAAAAAAAAAAAGAGCTGAAAGAGCAGGACAGGACCTGTGCTAATGTTGGGTGTTTTGTCCAACTTCTTTTACCATGGGGGAGCAGGGCTTTTTTTTTAATTATTTGACTTTAAATAATTCATTAGGAATAGTGAAAAGTGCAGTGACTGTTCACAGCGCTCTGCAGTGGAAGGTAGACAGAAGGTCCCAAAATTATACCTTGATCTGGCAAAAAAATTACACAGATCCAGCTGTAACGTAAAGGTTAAAGCAGGAGGGTATAATTAAAAGGGTATTTTGTACGGCAGCAATAGGTTTGAGTTAGGTTAGAGGTTTAATGTACGGCACATTTCATGGCCTCGGGGCTAATTATCTTGTCTCCAGCCTGGCTCCAGGAGGTGGGAGCAGGGTGATAGTTTTATCTCTGTGATGTGCAAAAGCAGCCGGCGTTAGGGATCGAGCTGCTGCCTCCCCTCGGGCTGGGAAATGACGGGGTTTTTTGTTTCGGGGGGAATCCGTGAGCTTGGGAGCCCCGGTGGTAACCAGACCAGGGGTCTGCTGTGATGGATGGGAATGTTTTGACAAGTGGATAAGGTGAATGCCTTAATTGGTATTATTACAATGAATAGTGAATGATGATCAAGCTCACCGTGAGCCAGTAATGCATGATCGCAGCCCAGAAGGCCAAACATATCCTCGGCTGATCAGAAGTGTGGCCAGCAGGGCGAGGGGGGCTTGTGACCCTCTGCTGCGCTCTGCTGCACGGAGATGCTGGGAGGGCTGGAGCCCCTCTGCTGGGAGGACAGGCTGGGAGAGGGGGGGGGGTTCAGCCTGGAGAAGAGAAGGCCAAAAAGGGGAGACCTCAGAGCCCCTTCCAGTGCCTAAAGGGGCTCCAGGAGAGCTGGGGAGGGACTTTTTACAAGGTGATGTAGGGATAGGATGAGGGGGAATTGTTTCAAACTGGAAGAGGGGAGATTGAGATGAGATATTAGGAAGAAACTTCTCACTTTGAGGGTGGTGAACCCCTGGTGTGGGTTGCCCTGAGAAGCTGTGGCTGCCCCATCCCTGGAGGTGTTCAAGGCCAGGTTGGACGGGGCTTGGAGCAACCTGGGCTGGGGGGAGGTGTTCCTGCCCAGGGCAGGGAGGTGGGACTGGATGCTCTTCAAGGTCCCTTCCGACCTAAACCATTCTATGATTCTATGAAAGTGAAGAGAATGTGTGTGCCTTATTCATGGGATCCCAAATGACATGAGATGTGAGATACATCTGAATGTATTTGGGGTTATTCCCAGCCCCACGAGTGCTCAGAGCTGCTCCCATGGCCTGGCGAGGCAAAGGATGATGATGGTGCATCCAACCCTCTGCGAACCGGGCAGCCGGCATCCCCGGTGAGGGAGAACGTGCCCCTTTTGGAGGACAATGGGTGATTTGCACAAAAGCAGAGGCTCATCTTCTCCGGCTGCTGTTTTCCCATGGGCTTAGTGAAATTGTGTGTCCCTTCAGGGCTTAAGAGTATTTTCTAATTATTTTCTTTTCCTTTTAGAAACCTTGGAAAATCCGGACTGAGAGTCTCGTGCCTGGGCCTGGGTGAGTAACCCCCGCGGCCGCCGCACTGGCTGCAGCCACTCGCCGCCCCGGCCTGGTGGTGCCTGCTCCTGTATTTCGGTATGTAAACCCCGCGCTCCCCCAGAGCCCCAGCCGGCGCTCGGTCTTGCAGACGGTTCCCGGCAGAGGCCCTTCGATGTGTTAATAACGGCTCTGTGCGTCAGCCGAGGGAGGTGCTTGCCCCCAGCGTTAGGTGATGCTTTCTGCCCATGGCACCCCAGTGGAACTCGATGAGGGTTTGTGTCATAAAATCTCCTTCTAATACAGCCCGATCCCCCCGAGGGACAGCCCGCAGAGACCACATCTGAGATGCCTGTGAATGCCCCCAAGAGCTCTGAGTGTCAGAGCTCCAGTCTCGGGGGATGGCAGTCTGCCTGGGCTGCCGGCAGATTCTGATTTTATTTTATCCAGTGTGTGTACCTTGTTATTTCTGTTCCGTTCTGGCTTGAAAGCTAAAGAATACCTTATCAATATTTTATCTTATCAATGTTTTATCACAAAGAGCATCTATAAGCACGGTGGCAGGT
>NW_009648255.1:1800090-1813086 GCF_000708025.1 Charadrius vociferus
GAGGTAACCCCCGGCGGCCGCCGCACTGGCGGCAGCCACTCGCCGCCCCGGCCTGGTGGTGGCTGCTCCTGTATTTCGGTATGTAAACCCCGCGCTCCCCCAGAGCCCCAGCCGGCGCTCGGTCTTGCAGACGGTTCCCGGCAGAGGCCCTTCGATGTGTTAATAACGGCTCTGTGCGTCAGCCGAGGTGCTTGCCCACAGCGTGAGGTGATGCTTTCTGCCCATGGCACCCCAGTGGAACTCGATGAGGGTTTGTGGCATAAAATCTCCTTCTAATACAGCCCGATCCCCCCGAGGGACAGCCCGCAGAGACCACATCTGAGAGGCCTGTGAATGCCCCCAAGAGCTCTGAGTGTCAGAGCTCCAGTCTCGGGGGATGGCAGTCTGCCTGGGCTGCCGGCAGATTCTGATTTTATTTTATCCAGTGTGTGTACCTTGTTATTTCTGTTCCGTTCTGGCTTGAAAGCTAAAGAATACCTTATCAATATTTTATCTTATCAATGTTTTATCACAAAGAGCATCTATAAGCACGGTGGCAGGTATTTGCTGCCCTGCAGGTCCTGCGGGGATGCTGCGGTTCCCGCCGGCTGCGGTACGGTGCTGTTGGCCTTTGGCTGCCGGTGAGGAGCGAGTGCGGTGGACTGGGCAGCTCCTGGTGGCTTTACTCACGCGAGTAATTTCTTTGATGGCTGTTGAACCGGTCATGTGAAGAGTGCTTAAATGTACATACATATATATATTAAAAAAGGCTGTTTTTCTCGCTGCAAGCCCCTTCCCGCGGTGCCAGGCTGGGGCATCGGGAGGGTGAAGGCACCGGGGATGCGCAGAGACCCCCCAGGGATGGATGTTCCGCTCTGCTGGGGCCCCTCCAGCCCTGTGTTAAAGGGGGGGTCTGTGTTCCCCCGGGGTCAGCGGTGCCGGCGTGGGGAGGTGGAGGCACTGGTGGCGTGGTGTGCGGGGCTGCCTCCCCTGCTGCTGCTCCGGGGGGAGCGGGTGAAGGCAGGAGTAGGCAAAGACCACCCCTTGATGGACATCCCCTTCCAGCTCCCCGCTCCGTCCCCGGCCAGTGCTGGTTGTGCTCACGGGGCAGGTGCCCAAGAGGTTAGCTCGTTTTTTTCCAACACGCTTTGAGATTGGATTTTAAAATAGAGCGAAATGTGAAAGTCACCCTGCATCACAAGTCATATAAATAAGGCCTATTCCGCCAAGAAGAGCTCTTCTGGTTAAAATAGACCCAGGCATTGAAAGGAGTTGTGTTCTTATCTGGTTCAGAGGTTTTATTTGTCGTCCTTAGAGTTCACCGAGAGCTAATGTTGCGGTGGTGGAGAAAAGCTATGGGAAGGAAGTCGCAGCAGAAAAAAAAAAACCCAAAACATTTTGCAGAGCTTTTCTTTAATTTCAAGCATGTGGAACTGCAGCAGCATCTAAATATATTGCGCCTTTGTGAGCGCAGCTGCGCGGGATGAGTGGGGGCTGAGGAGGGAGCAAGTGGCTGCTCCGGGCAAGGGAGAGCTGCTGGGCATCAATTCGGAGCTGAGCATCTCCGCCTGCTCCAGAAGCAGCGAGCCCTCCGGCCCTTGGCCTGTGAGCAGGAACTGGGGAGGGGAGAACTGGAAAGCCCGAAATTCAGTTGCCGCCTTCTCTTGAATGTACAGGTATTTCTTCTCTTGAATGTACAGGTATTTCTTCTGCGGTGCAGGTCAACCTCCCCTCCCACCGCAGATCCATCGGGTGTCTGCTTTGAGCACCGGCTCGCGTAACTTTTCTAAATAGCTTCTCTTTCGCAGTTCCCCAAAAGATAAATGTGCTTCCCTAAACTCTCTGCAGCATGAAAATCTAATTTAAGGTTTACTAAAGTTTCTGAAGACTCAGCGATCTTCCTTAAAAGCCTTCCAAAATCTCAGCAAGGTGGGGGCGTGCTCCAACCTGTAGTATGAAAAAGCGGAGAAAAATGTGAAGCGGGGCAGAAGTCAAAGGCAGAGAGTGTAAGGCAACGCGCACCCTTTAATCATGTCCTGCTTCTCCCAGCTTGCACTCTAATTAATTAATTTGCTGGGTTCTGCTTGCGGTGTGAGAAGTGTCGAGGGAACGTGTGAGGTCAGCTTCATAGCAGCGTGTTTCCCGAGCAGAGATTTGGGAAGGGTCGCTGCCGCGGGGGCTGAGCATCACTCCTGGGTTGCTGCACCTCCCTCCTCTCCCGCCGGAGCTGGGACAGCTCCGTGGGGCTGAGCTGCCCCGGGCTCAGCTCCTGCAGCATCCCGGTGCTGAGCCCAGCTCCGGGCTGGGCTGTCGCCTCTGGTTTTGGGTGAGCCAACGCCAGGAGTGGCTTTGGATGAGGAATTGGAATAGTCTGACCCTGGGCCGGCGCGAGGCCCTCTCTGTGATGCTGGCTCTGAAATGCGATTGCGATGCAGGGGGGGGGGAAATAATAATAATAATTCAGAGCAAATTCTGCCTGTAGAGGCTGCCTGTTGATTTTTTTATTTTTTATTTTTTAGAAAATGTAGAGACAGCCTCCAACAAGGTCCTTAGCCCTGACTCCAAGGAAACGAGCCGCAGGGTGCAACCAGCCATCCCACACCCCCAAATCCAATCCAATGTACAAAAGCACAGAAGAAACCTTCCAAACCGAGCAGTTCCTCCAGCCCCCGGCGGGACACCCCGCGCTCGCAGTCGGGTACAGAAATAGTTGTTTTGTCAGCAGAAAGGGCTCAGCTTCTGCCACGGCCCCATGTACTTTGCTCTGGGGAAAAGGTTTTGCAAACCCGGTGTGTGAGATTAACCCCACCCCGGGGGTGGGCTGGACAGGGACGGCGGTGAAGGGGTCCCATTAACACCCCAGTACCGGCGGCGTGCAGGGCTGAGCGTTCGCTGGTCACTCCAGCGCCAGACCAGACCAGACCCACGTGCCAGATCTCCGTGTGGCATCGTCCTCGCCAGCAGCAAGTCGGGGATAAAACCGTACTGGCAGGAGGCGAAGCTTTGGCTTGCATCCAGGATCCCTTTCTTTTTTTTTTTTTTTCTTTTTTCTTTTTTTTTCCCCCTGCAGAGGTGCCACATCTGCTGGCAATGACATTATCGAGTGGCGAATTTTGCATCAGCAAATAACCCAGCCCACCTTGCTAGGCTCTGGCAGGCGATGAAAATGGAGCCAAAGGTAGTTTTAAGACAGAAATTCCTCTGCCGGAGGTGAGGATAATCAAGCTGGGAAATTGCTTCCCAGTGAGAGGGGACAATGTGATGGAGTCTCCCCCTCTGGAGCCATCCCAAACCCGCCTGGACGCCGTCCTGTGCCACTGCTGGAGGTGCCCCTGCTCTGGCGGGGAGTGGGATGGGGGAGCTCCAGAGGGCCCTTCCAACCTTCACCAGTCTGGGATTCGGTGATGGGTGAGGAACAGGAGTGGGAGGTCTACCTGCCACTGCCAGGCTGAGTCGGGGGGGGAAATGCGTTTATAAACAGCAAACTGGGGTAGACAAGTGAAAGATGATGACTTGGTAAGGGGAAAAGTAATGATTGAAAAAATATATATCTTTCTCTAGTACATTTTTCTTCCAAAATACTCTCCTTGGCTGAGGTTGTGAATCATCCTCAGCCGTCGTTTGAAATGCCAAGTGCGCCTTGCACTTTCTGGACTCATTTTTTTACTTTATTTTATTTTATTATTAAAAAAGCGGCTACCCAGCTGCTTTGGGTGCGGGTGCGCCCCCCCCTCCCCACTGACTACCTGGGGACTCGCGTGCCGCCTTCCCTGCGCCCGGCCCCGGCTGGGACCCCGACACCCCATCTCGCTTTCCTGACCCCCTCTGACGCTTTAGACATCACCGTGCTGAGCAAACGCTCGCCTCCCTGGCTGGGTTTTGCAATTATCAGGGTGAAAATAATACCCCAAAGATTCTCCATCCCTGTGGTGCTGATGATGCTCACGGTTCAGGGGTGCCAGGCACCTGCGATCCCCCCTTGCCGGGGTCTGGGAGCACAGCGGGGGGACCGGCACGTGTACCCGGTATTGCATATATTTACTACTTATATTTAAAGAGGTAAAGTGCTCGTTGCTCTTACGTGAGCCATCGCCAGCTCTCAGGCTGCTCCCCGTCTGCCCAAACACGTGAGTGTTTTAATTCCTTTGCTTCTCACCTGCGCTGGGCACTTGTACTCCTATTTAAGCCAAAAAACCCCCCACTTTGGGATAAACAGTCTCAACACCTTTTTCAGTAGAAACGCATTTTAATGTATTGCTATAAAAATAACACTTCTGAAGCTTTAGCGTGGAAATCGGGCTTCGTTTGGATTTTTTTCATCTGCATCAAGAAGCTTAATGATACACTGAAACCTATTTTCATTTTTATCTTTATTGTGCAGAGCATTTTAATGATGGGAAAAAGTCCCTTTCCTGAGGTCTCTCAGCAGCAAGGTGCAGCCGGGGGGTCTCTGGGCTCGGCGGGTGCTGCTGTCGCCCTGTTGTTGCCCTTCTAGAGAGCAGAATTCAATGCGAAATTAGTTAGAAATACGTGTGCTCTTCACTCACTTTTATTTCGGTAGCATTATCTGAGTGACACACTTCTGATCTGTGCAAATTTGGCTTTTGCAGAGCTCGGGCTATTCTGTGGGAAATGAGGAGTTTCAGTTTAAATGCACAGCAAACCCGCATCTTTGGAAACAACTTTATTTCTACTCAGAGGAACCTGATGTATAAAAAAAACCTCAGGTTGACCTTTTTCGAGGGAGAGAGAGCAAGAATTTCCTACCGGAGCCGACTCTTCTTGTTTTGTTTTTAACCGGGGACTGATCAAAGCAGCCGGAGCGTTAGCAGCAGGCACGCGCTTCGCTTTCTGACTCCTGCTCAAGGTTCATCTTCCACGCTCGCTGGCAGCGATGAGCTAACCCATTCATTTTTAATGAAGTCGTGGGAGCGGTTACGTATCCATTGCACCAGGCCCTTTGCAAGTGCGAGCAGGCAGGCAGGGAGCACTTAATTTTTATTCCTCTTAACAGCATCAGAGCCCGACCCCTCCCTGGCATGGTGATCTCGCCTCCCTCTTGCCCAAATCGCACTCAGTTTTCCAGCTCAGGGCCTGAACCCTTCTGCCCTCCTTACGGGGGGGTGGTAGAAGGCAGAATTTTAAATTTTGGAGGATTTTCTGTGAGCTGCGTGAGCTTTGACCCATCCATTAAATGAGTAAGATGTGATTTTATACGTGGCTGGCGTGTGGCTCTGGAAAAGCGCGGGGAAAACCTGTGCTGTAAATCAAAGCGCCGTGGTGAGAAGCTGGCAAAAGGCACGGGGGGTGTCGCAGCCTCCTCTGCCGTGTCTCAGCATCGCGTTCCACAGGGTGCTTCGTAAGGTCGGATAAGTAGGGCAGGAGCGGTGTCTGCTGGGGCGAGGACGTGCTGTCCGATCCGTGTCCCATATGTGACCTGGCGCTTCCCCAGCTCCCTGCTGTCCCTTTCTTCCAGTGGCTTAGGAAATATGTATTCCTTATGTATGTGCACTTATAAAACATATATAGGAAATAATATCCCTATATCTTAGGAATATCCAGTTAAATCCACGTGCTGTTTCCACCGCAGGATATTATTTTTTATTCTTTTTTTCTTGAAGCAGTGGTGGTAAAGAAATGATGCCCCAAGTTGTTCCTAATAACAGTCCAGGGTCTGCTGCTGCGTCGAAACTGCAGCCGCTCTCTGAGCCAGCAGGGGAAAGCGCTGCTCGTCGGCCGCGCTGCTGTCGGACATGGGCTTGATGGAAAAGTTCCTGGGGAAAAGGCACTTGGGATGGGTTTTGAATACTTCATGTCAAGAGAAATACTTCCAGTTTGTTGGTTTTTGTTTTTTTTTTTTTTTTTCTTCCTAATTTTGACTTGTATGATGCTAAATGCTGAAGCACAAACTTAGGAAGAGTTTCATCCCCCAAATGACATGTTTCAGCGGCATCGTGAATTTTTTCCAATTTGTCAAATTGAAGCTTTGGAAAACGAACTGAGTTTTGCAAAGAGCTTCAGATTTCAATAAAACTGTGTATTTTGGCAGCACGGGATCTTACCGGCGCTTCCCCGAGCGGGGTCGCGTGCCAGTCTGGGGTCCGCACACGCTCCCCGGCCCCGCTGTCCCCCCCCAGGAGAGGGGGCTCCGGCGCCTGCCCCGCTCCTGGTCCTGCTCGCTCGGGGACGCAGCAGCCTCAGAGCCAGTTAACCCCATTTTAAACCCATGTAGCCCTAAGGAGCCTGAATTTTGGTAGAGCGAATTTTTGTCAGCAAAAACCTCTCATAGTAACAGATTATTTTGTTCTTTCTAGGGACGTGGGTCACTTTTGGAGGTCAGATCTCAGATGAGGTAAGTAACGCTTGGTGTAAGTATAATACATGAAGTAAAAACCAATATGAGATATTTTTAAAGGAAACCATGGCTACCGAAATCGGAGGAGCCTGTTTCTGCTCCAGGAAATGGCAGAGAGTTACTATGCAAAGCAATACAAAGCTCGCGCTTCTGCTACAAAAAAAACACCTTAATGAATCTGACATTTCCCCGGATCAACTTTAATAAAAAAACCCCATCTATCCCTTAAAGCGATCTTCTTTTCCATGCTGTTTGGAGCGATATTTCCTCCTTATCGTTGGCAGCGGTACCCTTCCTGCAGCTGAAATTGGAAACTATTTTTGCATCGTGTATCTAATCAGCAACAGTCATAAATACAGGCGGGGGCTCGGCTTACACGGAGCTGCCGGATGATTTATTTTTTACATAATAAGATGAAACAAATGAAAATGAGCTTGGGTTTCCTACGCGCTCCTGCCCGTACCAGATGGCTCTTAATCTCAGTTAATAATCCTCCCGAGCGCTGGGCAGCACGTGGGTTTCCCTCCGTCTCAGGTACGCTGCGGATGCTCGCCATCAAAAGCAGCGCGCCCTCCCGGCAGCCCTCCCTCTACTACACGGCAGAAACCCCAAAATAACTTTTGCGGAAGGAAAACAACCCAGGAGTCTCAACTTAAAGGTGTTTTTTTTTTTTTTTCCACTTTTTTCAATTCTCTTGATCTTTGGTGGTATTTCCTCTGCCGAGGGCGGATCGCTGGGTTCACTCCTGTTTCTTGGTGCCACAGGCTGAGGCGAGATGATTGTTTCGGGTATAAATTCGCTCCCTGGCTCTTCTGCCCCCCTTGTTTAGGATAAGTCAGTGCCAACTGTTCCTGCATGGAAAAAGAGGGCTGAAAAGCCGCCCCATCCTTGGAGTTGCCCACCCTACGGATGGTGGCCGGGCACCCGCGCCCCCGGCGCTGCCAACCCCCCTCTGGGTGCAGAATTTCCCCCCAGGAGCACCGGAACCCCTCGGGGCTCTGATGGGGATCGCATGAAATGACCTTCAGCTGTTTAAATACCCCGTGAAGTCTGCTGGAGAGCTGCAGGACAGCCTGTCGGGTAGCCAAAAAAAAAAAAAAACCCAAACTTTTTTCATGGAAATACCCTTTCTGGATCTCAAACTCCACAGATTTGCAGAGTATCTTCTATAACTCGACTAAATTCTTGGCTGCTTTCCTGTTAGAAAGCCCAGGACGTTCCTATGAAAGAGAGATTAATTCTTCCCAGGATGAGTCAAAGGGAAGTTGATGTAAATCTGTGTTTTGGCGCTGCTTGGGCCGGCGCGTGAGCCCCTGGGTGCCCTGCCGAGGGCTCTCGCCCCCTGGACGGGGGATGCTGCCACCCTCCCAGCCCCACTGGAGCCCCTTCAGGGGCTTCTCCCCGTGTGGGACACGCTGCTGGCTGCTCGGGATGCGCTCTGCCACCCCTCACCTCTCCGTTTCTGCTCCCTCGAGGTGGCTGAGCAGCTGATGACCATCGCCTACGAGAGCGGCGTCAACCTGTTCGACACGGCCGAGGTGTACGCCGCCGGCAAGTGAGTGCCCCGGCGTCCCGCTCCGCTTCCCCATGGGCCCCTCCACCCTGCCCTGCTGCTCCCTGTGACACAGGCCCTCCCGATGGAGAGGGCTCTGCTGGGGCTTGGGAGTCCCCCTTCTCCCCGAGGGGGCACAGAAAAACCTTTATTTTTGGAGCACTCTTGTTAAAAAAAAAAAATAATTTGCAAAAAAAAAAAAAAAAATTAAAAAATCAACCCCAAACCCCCCTTGCACCCAGCTGAAGCCGTATCACCCGTGCCGCTTGCTGTTGGCACGAGGAGGAAAATGCCCTGAATAAATGAAAAGTCAGTGCGCATCTTAATGGTGATGAATGGCCTGTGCCGGTGTCAGCGCCCGGTGCGGGGCACTGCTCCGGCTGCAGCGGAGCCACTGCGCTTAGCGTTGCTGCGGGACTTGGGGGGAAAAAAGTATCCATCCATAATATATTTGACTTTGGCTGATGTATACGGCTCTGTATTTAGCGTAAAAGGTGTCCTGGGACGTCACGTCCCTGGTGTGGGGATGAAGTGGCTCTGCTTTCCCGGAGGAGGTTCTAGCAGATGTAGGGCACAGGGGTGCAAGTCCGTCCCCACGGGAACGGGGACAAGGTGCTTTGTAGTGATGGAGGGGACCCGTCCCAGCCTGTCCTGGGTCACTGTCACTCGGGGAGGGGAGAGCTGCACAGCCAAGAGCAGCGCGGCAGGCTGGCGTCGGGGTGGCCCCGTCCAGGGGAGCCGGGGTAGGTGGCATCAGGGATGGTGTCCTGGCGCTGAGCATCCTCCTGCCTCCTCTCACGCGGGATGTCCTCTCTCTCTCACAGGGCTGAGGTCATCCTGGGAAACATCCTGAAGAAGAAGGGCTGGAGGTACCGTACCACTCGCTGCCGCCCCAACCGCGCGGCAGCCCTGGGCATAGGAGAAACCCTCCGGCGTTTAAAAATGGTGCATGTTAGGTGATGCCGGCCCAGGAGCCGGAGCTTGCGGGTGCGAGGGTCGTGCACGGAGCAGGGGTCCAGGGCTCCGGAGGCAGCCAGACCTTTCAAATGCCAAATAAAAACGCTCTCCTGTTTTTTTGGGAGCGTGCACCAGCTGCCATCATCAGCCTGCGGTGCTGCCCCGACCCTTGCACGAGCCCGTCGTCTCTGTGCACAGCACAGTTAACACAGCTCCTGAGCGCATCCATCATCTTCTCCACGCACGGTGTATCGAGGCAGATGATTTCCGTCTCGGCATCCTTATCCGTGTACATAAGACGGTGTATTAAGAATGCAAAGCTGTGATGGGCCTTCATCTCGGGTAGCCTGGTAGGAGATGATACCTAATTTAAATGATGCACATTAGCATATGTTGTGTAGCTTTGAGGGCATTTACATAATCTTTAAAGGCCTCCTGTGTGTGTCATATCCAGCCTTCAAGTGAAGAGTGGGTCCTAGCGGCGCTCTCACCAAAATCAGTGTCCCCTGTGTTAGCGGGATGATAATTCAGTAAGAAATATTTTGGGTACTGTGGCAGAAAAAAAAAATTGAATCCAACAAAAGCTGGAGAAATTGGGTGTTGTACACATACAGTTATGCAGCAAGGTAGTTTGCGAATGATAAATCTTTAATTTAATATCACTTCAGAATGTATAGATTAATTCAGTGACTGTATCGCTCCTGGGGTTTTAAAAACTCTGGGAATATTGTGTGACGATGAGAAGCACTGGCCTTGGACGGCAGGAGGGAGCAGTGCCGCAGCCCGTGGTTAAGGGCTCTGGAGACTGCTTACTCCGTAATGAAAAAATGCGTCTTGTTTTTGGTGACTTCGCTTGAATTAGCTTCGGTTCCCAGACACCAGCCTACAGTCTCTCCCTGCCCGCAGCGGACCCAAGCGTGGGAGGAGAAGTGGCCTCCAGACCTGGTGTAAAAAGGATGACAGCGATGTGCGAAGGCTTGCTTGGAGCCCAGGGCGGCCGCCGCCGCGGGGAGCCAGGCTGCGGCCGCTCGTCGATGGGCAGCATCCCGCTTGGTTACTCATATTATCGATTTTTAATTTTTTTTTTTTTTAACAATAGTAATTTTTCTGTTCTGTTTGCAGGAGGTCCAGCCTGGTCATAACAACCAAACTGTACTGGGGTGGAAAGTAAGTCTCACAGTTGCCCCTCATGGCGTGTGCTGCCGCGTGCTTTTCCCCTTTTACGGCTGTACAACCGGGTGGAGATTAGTGGCATCTTGGAGGGGGGGGGATTTCTTCCCGTCCTTTCCTTTCTCCTGGGTTTGCCAAGTCTTTTAAGGAGCCGGAGCCTGGCAGAGGCAGCAGCCCCCCGCGGGGTAACCAGTCCTGATGTCCAACCTTTAGAACCATAGAATGGTTTGGGTGGGAAGGGACCTTAAAGATCATCCAGTACCTAAAGGGGCTACAGGAGAGCTGGGGAAGGACTTTTTACAAGGGCACGTAGTGATAGGTTGAGGAGGAATGGCTTCAAACTGGAAGAGGGCAGGTTTAGATTAAACATTAGGAAAAAATATTTCCCTGTGAGGGTGGTGAGGCACTGGCACAGGTTGCCCAGAGAGGTTGTTGAGGCCCCATCGCTGGAGGTGTTCAAGGCCAGGCTGGAGGTGGCCTTGGGCAACCTGGGCTGGTGGGAGGTGTCCCTGCCGAGGGCAGGGGGGTGGAACGAGATGATCTTCAAGGTCCTTTCCAATCTAAACCATTCTATGATTCTGTGTTTAAACCAGAATATAAAATCAGCGCTCCCCGATCGTCAGCACCTCAGCCCTCTAATACCCGTGTTCCTCTTTTTCCCTCGCAGGGCTGAAACGGAAAGAGGGCTTTCAAGAAAGCACATCATTGAAGGTAGGTGTTGCGGGGTGGGGTGGTCTGGCCGTGCCCAAAACGCACCGAAGGATTATTCTGGCTTTTCTCAGAAAGTGCCAGCGAACACATTGCAGGCAAAAAGCCTTCTCTCCACCTCTATAGCCGATTTTTTATAACCAGCAATAACCTTTTGGGGTTTTTTGCTATAATAAGCAAGTGCGTTGTCCTTGGCCGGCCGTGTGTGCGTCGCTCGCAGATTTATCCCTTACCCGCGGTGGTGGGGGTTTCACCGCCCGCTGCCTCACGTGGGTTCCCGGCAGCTTTGCACCACCATCCTCAAGGATGGCCCCGATCCCAAGCGCCGCGGCGGGGTCGGCAACGGTCCCTGTGGCAGGATCACTCGGGTGGTCACGAGCCGCTGTGCCGATACATAGCGGGGACACCCCCACATCTCCCCCGGCTCTTTCCCGGCGGCAGCGCGTGGTGGGCAGAGGTGGGGGTGGCTGCGTGGGCTCCTTGGCGGAGCAGGGAGGGATGGGGACGTGAGGCACCATGTCAGCTGGCAGAAATAGCCCCTGGGGGGTGCCAGGTCCCAGCCGCCGGCTCGGGGGGGGGGACACACTGCGGTTTGTTCTCGCTGCTGCTGCTTCTCAGGTGTTCAGTTTTCGTGCACGTTCCCATGCCCAGCTCCTCGCCTCCCGTCCCGCATCCCGCTGAGTGATGCCGTGCGCTGCCTTACTCATCCATTGGGGGTTATTCACCCGGGGTCTTTGCTGCGTCGAACGCATTGCTCCTCATCTTCCTCCCGCTTGCCTTTTTTGTTCTCTCGGATACATTACTGTTGGAGAAGGAGTGAGAGCACATATATTTTTCTATACGGACAAGTGTGTTTCACCCCCTGCGGCTCTATCCGGAGGGCAGCTGGGTGTTGGGTCGGGCACGCAGGCGCAGTGACCAGGGGCATAATTATAATTTGCGCAGCATTTTACATGCAGGACACAAATAGAGCAGCTCTAACAAAAAGATGCATTTCTGTCATATCAAGGATCAGCCACGACCTTGTCCCAGCGAGAGGTCCCTGCCCGGGCTGGCTCACGGTGGGGGCCGGGGCAGACCCCGAAACCCCCCAGGAGCACCCTGGGGCTGACAGCCCTCCCCCCCCCCCTGTGCAGACCCTGAGCGGGTCCCAGAGCCAGAAAAGCAGCCAGCAGCACGGGGGCTCGGGTCTGTCTTCTGCATAAATCCTGAGTACGAATAGCAGAGGTTTGGGGAAAAGCTGCGTAAAGGCGCGGAAGGGAGTTACTGGGGGTGTCCGCCTCCTCGGGGGGGGCAGGAGGGGAGCATCAGGCTTGGTACCTGTGCTGCAGCTCCCCACAGAGGGGTTCCCACCGCCCGCCTCTTGCTGCTGTGCGACCCACTCGTGTCTGCCGCCGCCGAGGGATGTGCACAACGTGTTCTTTGGGCTCCTGGGAAATGATATGCACAGTGCCAAGGTCCCTGGGGAAGTCCAGGGCAGCGGGCCATGCTGCTCCCCGGGGAGCGTCTGCTCCTCACTGGGCGATGCCAATAACCCAGGGGAGCAGCACCCTTCCAACCCAGCACGCTGCCACCTCTGCAGCAACGAAAAGTGATTCTCTTCATTGCGCTGTGGATGCCGGGGTAATTAGCCTCCTCTTTGATTGATGAGATGAACCCTAATTGTTTACAGTGGTGCTTGGTTAAGCTAATGTTTGCTGCCAAGACAAATTAGAAGAGAAAAATTCCGGCTCATCTATATTACTCGCGCGCCGTGGTGTTGGTAGTTCGGTGGCACAGTGGGAAACAGCCTGTTGGGAGTTCTCACGGCAGAACAGGCGGAGGTGTGCTTTGGTCCTGCCTTACCAGGAGGTATCATCCATCTGCAACAAAGCGGGCTTGCCTGCTGGAAACGGCAGCTTTAACGTGCATTTGGGCAGAGAGGAACCTAATGAAGTTCAGCACGGGCAAGCGTAGGGTACTGCACCTGGGGAGGAGTAACCCCATGCACCAGTACAGGTTGGGGGCTGACCTGCTGGAGAGCAGCTCTGTGGAAAGGGACCTGGGAGTCCTGGTGGACAACAGGATGCCCATGAGCCAGCAGTGTGCCCTGGTGGCCAAGAAGGCCAATGGCATCCTGGGGTGCATCAAGCAGAGTGTGGCCAGCAGGTGGAGGGAGGTCATCCTCCCCCTCTGCTCTGCCCTGGGGAGGCCACATCTGGAGCACTGTGTCCAGTTCGGGGCTCCCCGGGTCAAGAAGGACAGGGAACTGCTGGAGAGGGTCCAGCAAAGGGCT
>NW_009648255.1:1813122-1830265 GCF_000708025.1 Charadrius vociferus
ACATGAGGAGGGCCTTCTCTGCTGTGAGGGTGGCAGAGCAGTGGCACAGGCTGCCCAGAGAGGTGGGGGAGTCTCCCCCTCTGGAGCCATCCCAAACCCGCCTGGACACCGTCCTGTGCCACTGCTGGAGGTGCCCCTGCTCTGGCAGGGGTGGCACTGGGGGAGCTCCAGAGGGCCCTTCCAGCCCCCACCAGTCTGGGACTCTGGGATTTGGCCCTTTGCACATTTTATCGCCACAATCTGCAATGACCCATTCACCACAACTTTCAACAACCAGGATTTGTTCTGTGTACATTAAAACGTAGAATATAATGGAAAATATTATTACTGTATTTATATTATCCACCCCTTGCCTGGGATGCTGCTGCCACTCACACCACAACTTGGCTAATACTGTCCCAAGCAGGTGAGGTGGGATGAACTGGGTGAGCAGGACAGCCTCCTCCTCCCTGGGGAGCAGACTCGGTCATCGTCCATCTCAAAGGAACTATTTTGCAGAGATAAGGAGCATCACCGGAGCGCAGCCAGTTTTGCCTTATAGTAACCAGCTTGTGCATCCTGGAAAGTTTTAATTATTTAGTATTTGCAGAATTCAGCTACATTAAGATGTGACTTTCATGTTAAGGTGATGCTGGAGCAAGTTTTTTAGCTATGTTTTTGAACTTTCATTTGTTGAACCCATCAGGTGGTGTCCCGGCCGCTGGTGGCACTAGACCCAGAGATGCTCGGGGGAGATGCAGCCATGTCACAGGCGGTCCAAACTCATCCATTTTCCATTTCTTCTGGAGCTACTTCATGAAATGATAGAAAAATACTGGCAGCAGTTGAAATAACTTCACAGAACACAGAGCAAATAATGTTAAGGTCAATGTTAGCTATTTTCTATAAATAGATTTGGTAAAAACGGCCATTTTTTTTTTCATCCCAAAATCCAGTGAACATTTTCAGACTGCTCTATTTTGGCTCCTTCTTCATGAACATTCATAAAAACATTTTGTTCCTGGGAAGATTCATAGAAAATAAGTGTTAGAAATCCTCTTCTCTCTCTCACGCACATATATATATATATATATATCTCTGTATGTAGGCTTTTGATGCCGTTTCCCCTCAGATCCTCATGGAGAAGCTGTTGAAGCCTGGGCAGTCCTGGACCGCAGCCGCCAAACGGTGTGGTTCCTTGCTCTGCAGAACCCTTCCAGCCCTGCGCGATGCGGTGGGGGGCACAGCTTGCTTTTACCCTGGAGAGAGGGCAGAGCCCTCTGCGGTGCTTTATCTGCTCGTTGCAACATATCTGACCGAGTGGCACCATCCTCCCCTCCGGGCTGGCGTTTCTGGAAGGTCTCCCCCAGGGCAGAGCTTCGTTAGGTGGGACGGGAGCCCTGGGCTTGCAAAGAAAGGCTCTGCCATGCGACGTGGACTTGGACATGGTTGGACTTGATGTTCTTAAAGGTCCCTTCCAACCTCAACAATTCTGTCATTCTATGACTTTGATTGAATTAACTCTGAACAGAAGCGGAGCGCCGAAGCCGGTCCCTGGCAGCTGCCTCCTGACGGGCTGGCCACGGACACGCTGGGAAACTGCTGTCTGTTCCAATCCAAATCTCAGCCTAATTAAAAAAAAAGATCAAACAAATTGTTGTGGAAGGGCGAGGAGGAGGAGGGGGGAGGGGACTTTGTATGTGGCCAAACTGGTGTTTTCTTAACATGGCTGCATAGATGTGGGACAACGTTATGCAGTGGCCTCCTCACATGCTATACAGTTGTGTGTATATAGAGCAGATATGTATATAAATATAACAAGCTCTATTTTTCCTAATTACGGTTTGTACCTGTCAGCTCTGTGCTGCCGCGCTCCTGCCTTGCTCTGACCGTGCAGGTTCTTGTCTCTGCTTTGCCGTTTCCAGGGCTAAAGGCTTCTCTCCAGAGGCTGCAGCTGGAGTACGTGGACGTCGTCTTCGCCAACCGCCCGGACAACAACACCCCCATGGAAGGTCAGTGGGAGCTTGAGACGAAGGGTTTAACGTGGCTGATCCTGGCTTACAGGCTCAGACTGATGATGGGAGGAAATGAAAAACATTTTTTTTCTCGAGTATTCAGGTGGGGCAGCTTAAATATGAAATACCTCATTTGTGATATCCTGGAGCCCTATATAGTTACACTGCAATGAAATGAATTTGAGTCTCATGGAAGGGAATTGGAGTTTCCTTTATGTCCCAGTGGTGGCTTTAATGTTGTTTGTTCCTTTATTTCCTTCTCTCAATTCCTTCAGATAAAGTGAAATTGCGTTTGCATTTAAGGCAGATCTCTGTGTCAAATGAAACTTGTACGTCCCCACCCCCGGTGCGGCCGGCTCTAGAGAGGACAGCGTGCCAACGCTGCCATCCCCATCCTTGTCTTCATCCCCTGCGCTGCCCGGATAGCACACGCTTCTCCCGGTGCTAAAACCAGGGGTGCGATCCAGTGCGTGGTCAGAAACGAGAAACAATTGGCAAACTTTAGGGCTTCCCGCCCCGAGCAGCACCAGCCGTGTCTGCGGTGGGTTCGGCCGAGGGGCCGGGCGAGGACGTGGTCCCCTGGGGCGCAGGGGGTCCCCCCGGGCAGGGAGAGCGGTGATGGCTCAGCCTCGTGCCACCGCTGAGCCCCTCGCTCCCAGGGGGGACGGTCCTTGTTGCATGCAGCCGGGGGGAACGAATGTGGGAACCGGCAAGATCTGTGACTCTCTGTGCACTTTATATTTCATTGCTGATAACTATATATATTCACGTTTGGTACATGGCCATAGAGCCCAGTTATCCCAGCAGCTTCATCAATACCTTTTGGGGTCAATGCCCTATTTGATGGGCACCGGCTCCCATCCCTTCTCTTTTCCCACGGGAGTTAACACAACCGTTCACACCGTGGCAGAAGATTGGCTTCACAGCTCAACAAAAAATAGCAAGAAGAAAGACTCGCAGGCTGCAGAAGCTGTCACGGATGAGTACATGTAAATCAAACCAACCTGGAGCTTGACAGGCCCCTCCGAAGCTCCTGCCTTGGCTTTCAGCTGGCAGGACGCTTATTTTCTTAACGAACGCGGGGCTGTGTGACCCGGCACGAACCGTGGGTGGGCGGCGGTACCGCTGCCCCGGCTGACCGGTGCCGGCAGCTGTGGGTTCAGGGAACTGGCCCCGGGGTGTTAGGACCAGGGCAGATTTTGGAGTAGCTGATGAGGTCAAGGAACATGACATGTCGTACCTCGGAGGGAGAAACGACCTCTCTGCTCAGTCAGTTGACATGTAACGAGGCAGTGCAGAATATATTTCCCATTCCCACGCCGCACAGCTGATCTCGGGCGTTTGCAGCTTTTAAGATGCTACAGATACTGCCAGCAGCGCGGCAGCTTGGCAGCACGGTATAAACCGTGGTGTTCGGTGAGATTTTGAGCAGGGTGAAAAAAGGGACGGTTTTGTTATGAATGGTGTGGTGGTGATTCTTTCTATATACTTCATGCTTTTTTTATGGTTCACCTACTAAGCCACTTCTATCCCAGAGCATCTGTTGAACCATCTGTCGGTTCTGCGCTATCTGGCATGCACAATAAGTGCTGAGCTACCTCCACGAGACATTCCATCCCCGCTCCGTCTCCTGACGAGCCTGTGCTTTGCCCGCGAGCAAATAGCTGCTCCCTCACTCCGTGCAGGCAGTGTCTTGCCCGTGTTGCGGTTGCAGAGGACTCAGGAGGGTGGAAGGGGATGCGGCCAAAAGTGTGGCTGGAAAGTTGGGAGGTGCTTTCGGGAAGGGCAGCAATGCCATGAGCTGCTCCGCAGTCGCTGTCGTTGCGTGGCAGTGACCTTGGGAAGGTGCAGCTTTCATCCCCGTGGCAGAGATTTGTAGGTAACCTTGAATGTTCCCTGCTTGTGCCACTCGTGCCAACATGAGGGTGGCATGAGAAGGGTGAGACACTGGCCCAGGTTGCCCAGAGAGGTGGGAGATGCCCCATCCAGGTCAGGTTGGACGGGGTTCTGAGCAATCTGGTCTAGTTGAAGATGTCCCTGCTCCAGGGATGGGGTGGACTAGATGGCCTTTAAAGGTCCCTTCCAACCCAAACCCTTCTGTGATCCTCTGTGAGGGGCCGTGCATGAGCAAAGAGTGTGGTACAACCAAAGAAATCAGAGGACAAACTTAGAACGTTCACACGCAGGTAGGTGAGGTTTCTCTGCTGTCCCTCGGGGTCCTCTGCCCGCTGTGCTCTGTGTGTCCGTGGGCATCTGCAGGTGATGGATCAGCCATTCGGAAGTACCCACCTGGCCCACCCTGGCCAGAGCAGAATCCCGTCCCCACCCCCGGGCTGGCCAGGGCCCAGCTCAGGCCGCCTTCAGCGGTGTGGGCAGAGGGGATCTCACAGGAGAAGATGAGCATTTGATACAGATTTCTTTATTGCAGGTGACTCTGGTCCCCAAAGCGGCAGGCAAAGCTTGCTTAATCTAAAACTCAGAAATGTGTTTACCTTTCTTAGAAGTCTCAGAGCAAATTAAAAAAAGATTTTCATCGTAAAAGCAATGCGATATTAGCTTCAGGAAAAGTCTGAAGATGAGTTTCTCGCAGAAGGGTCTTTGCAGGAGCCTGCAGGCAGGTCTGGTGGGTCCCTGGCCAGGACACCCATGTCCCTCCTCGCCCCTGACCCGCTCCCGGCTCTGCCAGGGCACGCAGGACGAGGGGCTGTCCTCGCTGGGGTCACCCACCCATGGAGGTGCTCCTGCCCCCGGCGCCCGGGCGGCTCTGCCCTCCCGCGCCCCCGATGGGGACCTGGGGAGACGGGTGATGGGAAGGGGCTGTGCTTCGCTCCTGAATTTCTGTGCGTTTCGTGCCTCATTAGTCCGGCTGGAGATCTGATCCCCCAACTGTGCTAGCAGATGCTTTTTATTCACGCCGAGCAGTTTTTCCAGCAGACGAGCAGGGCAGCTCCGGCGGCGGGGAAGGAGGGTGCCCCGGGTCCCCTGGGGAGACCCCCCGTGGTCACTGTGCCGGGGGACCAGGCGCCCGCTGCGCGGCCAGCCCCGATCCGCAGCCCGGGCAAGCAGGGAGGGAAGGTGACATGGTTCCTATTGGAGAACTTTAAGCTACTTCAACATTATTATTCTGCTGCTGGAAGCTGCTTTCTGGGTTTTAAAACATTCATTTAGATTTAAAAAAAAATAATCTCTTCCTTCTTAAGTGGTGCCATTTGTGCCACCCAGCTGGCAGACCGAGCGCTCCAGGCACACGTGCTCTTTACAAACCATCCCATCACCATTCCCATGGGAGCAGGCTTGGGTAAACGAGAATATATATATATATATTTATTTTTTTTTTCTGGGTTGACTTCAGTTTTTCTTGAAAGGAGTAGAGGTGTGGGAGAAATGAAAACAACCACGGACCGAAAAGTGTAAGAGGCGTATGATGAAACGCTTATCAAAATTCCTAAATGGTAGTGCAGCAAAAATAGAAAAGTAGACCCAGTGAGAAGGCGGCGCTGCCGAGGAGGGAGGGAGGAAGGGAAGGATTGCCACAGAGCTGCCTGTCGCACACAGCACGCCCGCAGGGAGCGGGGCAGTTGCCCGATAACCGGGCATTTTGTTGGAGTAGTATGTGCCTGAGAATAAATGTTTAAGAATAGAGAAGAGTATGGCTTTGGCCAAACTGAAGAAGAAATTAAAAAAATCCCAAACTCTTCATCGGGGGGAAAGAAGTCCTCACACCAATGTTTCCCTGGAGAGGAAATCTCCCTTTCCAGTGGGAAGGCAGAAACTCAGCACATGAGGGACGGTGTCTCTTGTACAGCCCTCCAAGGTTATAAACGGCGACTTCAACATCTTTAGCTGCCTGTCGCTGCCTGCAGAAATCTCACAATAACATCAAGATTGGCAGTGTAATCTCCCCTCTGCCAAGATCCTCTTTTTTTTTTCTTTTTTTTCCCCCCCATAAATAGGACGAGAATCCTTATGATCTAAAGGGCCCTTGATCTTGAGACAGCGGTGCCCGGAGTCACTGTCCAAGTGACAGCGGACACGCCAAGGGATGTCATAAACACATGGGGCTTCTCCACGCAGCCCTGCCTCCAACCGGGGTCATTCTGCTGTAGGTTGATGGGTCGGAAACTCATCAGATGGATGTAGACTGTCAGTTCCTCTGATTTATTACCGCAGCCAGGGCGGTTGTTTATCCTCTCATGATTGCTCGTTGGGACTGTGACTCCAGGCCTGCAGACCCCACCAGTTTCCAGCACCTCCTGTCCTGGGGACCCCGCTTGGCCCTGGGGAGCCCACTCCATCCTGGGGACCCCGCTCGGTCCCCGGCTCCTCTGCCGCAGTGATGCGACAGGCGCTGCCCGGGATCCCCTCCGTGCTGTGTCCACAGCAGGCTGCTCCCAGGGAGAAATCAGGCTTAAAAATGAATTACAAACAGTAAGCAGGGCTATTTTCTTTATAGCACCAGTGAGGCGTCCTACCAGGTTCTGTAACCTCTTGGGCGGCCATGAGGGATAATTTTTTTTTTTCTGCTTTTCTTGCAAACTGAAGTTTATGATGGGTTTTTTTCCCCTGCTACAACAAGGCAGGGCTGCTCGGCAGGCGGGTGATGGATGGAATTCAAAGATCCTGTCCTAGCACACGTAGCCTCGCAGGCTTCCATCTTCCCCAAGGAAAAGGAGGACCGTGGGACTGCCGTGCCGAGGAGCTACAAGGGGTTTTGCAGAGGAGCTGCCTGCTCCTCCCGCGGGTGGCGGGGCCCTCGGCGGAGCCAGCTTCAACCATCCGCTTTTGCAGCTTTATCCCCAGCATCCTAATATTCCTGGTATGAAGAAGCAGGAGCAGATATACCCTTTGAGTAAACAAATTTTAAAATAAATTTAATTTATCTTTTAGTTTATTTTTCGGCTGTGCTGCCCTCTTGTGTTAAATATTAAAAGGAATATTATAAGGTGGTGGTAGGCAATAGCCAGTTGGTGAAAGCAGGTTTTAAACAACGGCAGGTTAGAAGTCTTTACATTCGCACTGTCAATGCTTTTTCATCCACGCTTGAGAACACAGAGAGAACGTTCCCCAAGAGAACACAGCAGAAGTAGTGTTTAACGCAAAGCCGCTCAGGCTTGGCGGTGTACTTGGCATTTATAAGTGTCTTCGGGAGGATTTGGTGCTGAAAAATTGGCCTCTGTGCGGTTCTCACGCTTTTCTTATCCCCTCCTTTAGAAATTGTCCGGGCGATGACACATGTAATAAATCAAGGCATGGCGATGTACTGGGGAACGTCGCGCTGGAGCGCTATGGAGATCATGGTAAAGTGGATTTTTAGGAAAGCGTTGACACTCGGTAATTCTCCTTCCAGGCTGCAGGGTCTGCTGGAAGCCGGGCTGCGAGCCGGACCGCAAGCGTGGGGCTGGGCTGGGGGTGTTTGCCTTTTACTCCAGCCAGCATATTTTCACCTGTAATAATTTTAAACCCTGTTCTGGGATGAGCCCAATGTTAAGTAGGAGAAGATGGGCTGACGTAGGGGGTTTGGGTGTCTTGGCTCGTTTAATTGGGCGTTGTTTCATTTTGGCTTTATTTGGCTGACTTTAAGACTTCTGGCAAAGCTCCTGTTGGACGTCCATGCCTGCAGCCACCGATGCCCTGTCTGAGACGTGGCTCCTGGCAGCAGCTCCGTGACCCGCAGGACCATCAGAGCTGCTGCTGCAGTGGGAATGATCCCTGTGCAGGGGAGAAGATGGGCTTTAAGGTCCCTTCCAACCCAAACCATTCTGTGATTCTAAGAGATGCCAGAAGCATCCTGCTGCTGATGCCTGCTTCTTGTGGCAGGGTCAAAACACGGCAAACAAGCTCGGCACCAACCATCCCAGCGGGGAATTACAGAATCATAGCATCATAGAGTGGTTTAGGTTGGAAGGGACCTTGAAGAGCATCTAGTCCCACCTCCCTGCCCTGGGCAGGGCCACCTCCCCCCAGCCCAGGTTGCTCCAAGCCCCGTCCAACCTGGCCTTGAACACCTCCAGGGATGGGGCAGCCACAGCTTCTCGGGGCAACCTGACCCAGGGGATCACCACCCGCCCAGCCAAGAATTTCTTCCCAATATCTCATCTCAATCTCCCCTCTGTCAGTGTCAAACCATTCCCCCTCATCCCACAGCTCCCCTCCCTGACCCAGAGTCCCTCCCCAGCTCTCCTGGAGCCCCTTTAGGCACTGGAAGGGGCTCTGAGGTCTCCCCTTTTTGGCCTTCTCTTCTCCAGGCTGAACCCCCCCAACTCTCCCAGCCTGTCCTCCCAGCAGAGGGGCTCCAGCCCTCCCAGCATCTCCGTGCCCTCCTCTGGCCCCGCTCCAACAGCTCCGTGTCCTTCTGCTGGTGGGACCCCCCGAGCTGGAGGCAGCACTGCAGGGGGGTCTCCCCAAAGTGGGGTAGAGGAGAGGTTCTTTGGGTTGTTGCTGCACTGGCGCTGAAGCAGCTTTGGGCAGGAGGAGGCAGAAGGTGGGCATGTGCCCTGCTGCGGCGGGCACAGCCAGGGATGGGGCTGTGTTTCTGCCCCGGCGTGGTGGCGTTCACGGGGATGTGCGTGGCCTTGCTAAGGGATAGCGAAACTTGAGTTTGTGGGCTCCCACACACTCAAGGAGTGCTGGCTGGTAGGTTATGTTCTACTTCATGAAGTATTTCATCTACTAATTTCTTCCCTGCAGGAAGCCTACTCCGTGGCCCGGCAGTTTAACATGATACCACCTGTGTGTGAACAAGCTGAGTACCATCTTTTCCAAAGAGAGAAAGTGGAGGTTCAGCTGCCGGAATTATATCATAAAATAGGTAAGACTGAGACTGCTGTGCCTTTTGGCTATTTCATTTGCGGAGGGAAACACAGAGCAGGCTGCCCTGGGGCTCTAGGTGGGAACAGCGCTCTCCTTCCCGGGATCTGAAGGGGACAGACAAGTGTCTATCTAATGACCTAAAGGAAAACCTGGCTTGCCATGCCTCTGATAGAAAAAGGTGCTAATTGCCACGGCTGCTTCTTACTCTTTGAGACTGGCGGCAGCATGGGCAGAGGAGGCGCCTGGGCTGAGAAGCAGGAGTTCAGGCACAGGACGGGGCTGGAGGTTCTCGCAATAAGATTTTGGATGAATAAGCTACTTGGTGCCTTCCAGCAAGATGCTGCTGATCCATCGTTAAGTGAACATCACTGCCAACAGCAACAGAAACAAGCACCAATTGTTTTGCTTTTATTTTTTTTTAACTGAAAGTCAGAGTTTTGATACAACTCTGATTTCTCCCAGTCCCCTGAAATCTCCTTCTCTGCTTTCTCTGCAGGGGTGGGAGCAATGACGTGGTCTCCACTCGCCTGTGGGATCATCTCAGGGAAATACGGCAACGGGGTCCCTGAAAGCTCAAGGGCTGCACTAAAGGTATTTTGTTGTTGTTGTTGTTGCCTGTTTGAGGAAAGTAGGTGTGCTGCTTTTGTGAGGGCAGGAAAATAACAAAGGAGAACCGGGTCCCTCATGAGAAGGCTGGCCCGAGCGCTGCTGCATCGGTACATCAGCTCGGTTTCTCTGGCAACCACGCTCCGAAGGACGGGAGAATCTGGGTTACGAAGATGCTTGGGGTTCCGCGCTGCACGGGGTGATGGCTGCGAGCCGGCGGTGGGGCAGGGGGTGACCGGAGCCAGGCTCTGCGCAGGGATGCTCTCACCACCCTTCCATCGCCCGCACAGCATCAACGGGAAGGCGCCAGCCCGGGGCTTCTGTTGCATTCCATGCTCCCGGCCAATCGATACAGCTGCTGTGACTTCAAAACCTCTTCACCACACGCAGCTTCTCCCACAATTATCCCGATTTTATTCTAATTGGGTGTCCCCTCCCATACCGTGCCTGTGGCAGGCATGTTGTTTAACGGTGTGAAAAACAGCAGAGCGTTAAAAATACCACAGATTTGGAGAAAAACCCAACCGAAATGATATCTGAGGCTCTGCATGAGCTGCTGGGCAAAAGCCAATGCTGCCCGACGGGTGCCAGCAGACTGATCTTAGTCCCCTTGCGGGTTTTTGCTCGGCTTGCGGCTTTTTAAAGGAAAGGTGCAGCCTATGCTGACGTGCTTACAAAGGGCAGCATTTTAAAATTCGGTGTTTCATTGCATTTGGGATATTCCCCCCCCTCCCCCAAATAAAATACATTATTGATATTTGGTAAAGGGTAGCTAAGTGGGTAGCATTGCAGAGAGGGGTCCAAATTAAATTGATGAGCGAAGCAGAGTCACGTTTCAAGTCTGGAGCTGGGAAAACTGAAATCTCAGCTTCATTTAATTAATTTTCTAATCTTGAATGGTAATAGTAAAACTTGAACAAGATCAGATGTTCTCTCAATTTTTTTTTTTGGGGGGGGGTCTGTGTGTCAAAATCTTCTCAAGTTGACTAATATTTCATTTTCTTCCATCCTGCGATGGGATACACTGGTCCAAAAATAAAACTCAGGAGGTTCCATGTTCCAGACCGAGTCCATCAGTTGTGTAAAGCCAGAGAGACAGAGACGTAGGCTCTCGCAGGAGACATCCTGGTCCTGCCGTAATTGCTTTGGGTAGCAAAGCATTGTGTTATTCAGCCTCCGTTGCCTCCTGGCTTGGCTATGACTTTTTAAGAGCTGTTTATAATTGCCTTAAACGTTGCATTTCGGGAGGTTAAAGCTAACAGTCGATTGCAATGTAATTCCCCTGCAGTGCTACCAGTGGCTGAAAGAGAAAATCATCAGTGAGGAAGGCAGAAAGCAGCAGGTGAAGCTGAAAGACCTGTCGCCCATCGCCGAGCGGCTGGGGTGCACGCTGCCGCAGCTGGCCGTCGGTAGGTGATGGGGCGCGGGACGGGACGGGACACCTCCCCCCAGCCCAGGTTGCTCCAAGCCCCGTCCAACCTGGCCTTGAACACCTCCAGGGATGGGGCAGCCACAGCTTCTCGGGGCAACCTGCCCCAGGGGCTCACCACCCACACAGCCAAGAATTTCTTCCCAATGTCTCATCTCAATCTCCCCTCTTTGAGTGTCAAACCGTTCCCCCTGGTCCCACGGCTCCCCTCCCTGACCCAGAGTCCCTCCCCAGCTCTCCTGGAGCCCCTTTAGGCACTGGAAGGGGCTCTGAGGTCTCCCCGGAGCCTTCTCTTCTCCAGGCTGAACCCCCCCACCTCTCCCAGCCTGTCCTCCCAGCAGAGGGGCTCCAGCCCTCCCAGCATCTCCATGGGCTTAAAATGCCACATATTACTTTTCAGGTAACCCCTGGTCTGTTAACCTCACACAAAGTAACATTCATTTTTTTAAGCAGTAAAGCTAAAAATTACTTAAAATAAGATTGTGTCCAGCATCATCATCAGGCTTTGATTGACAGGAGGGCGCGTGTATCTTGCACCATCCATGGAGGTCCAACCCTCACCTGCCCGTTTCTCTGAACGGTCTCTCCCCGGGCGGAAGCCATCAGTTGTTCAGCACATTGGGCTGAAACAGAGAGGGTTTGTGGGTTTTTTTTTTCAATAATTTTCTTTGTGCTGCTGCTGAGCCAAGGCTGAGACTTGGCACACACGTCTGTTAGAAAAACCATCCCTGGTTCAGATAGCCCAGAGATGAATCCCTGCAATTCGTGATGGGGAAAAACCCGAGCCTGCAGTGAAGACCACCGCTGGGCTGGGGAGCGGGCTCAGGCAGGACGCTGGAAGAGGGGCTCTATGGTTTGTGCACCTTCTTCCTGGTAGTGCTGGAGGAGCAAAGTGAAGGTTGACAAATAATGTCGTCATTATTTTGCAAGTAGAGATAGAAGCTCTGACAAACTTTAGGGTCTGGAGTAATGCCGTGTCACGAAGCCAATGTTCCTGACCACCTTGTGACTTTGTTCTCAGCATGGTGCCTGAGAAACGAGGGAGTGAGCTCTGTCCTTCTAGGATCTTCCAACCCAGAGCAGCTGATAGAGAACCTCGGAGCCATACAGGCAAGTGCAAGTGGTGGTGGCACCTCAGCAGAAGTGGGGGGTTGGCTGCTGCCTGGCTCCCTTTGGGGGTGACACCAGCACACCTTGACTAGTGCCCTCCTCCTCTTAATATAGTTTTAATACTTCATATTGTGTTTCAGGCATCTTCCAGTTGTAGTTCTGCACGTTAATTAGGCAAACCTGTGGTGCCTCATCATGACTTCCCACCATTTGTGGTAGCTATAGCCATACCCAGCAACAAGAGGGTGGCATCAGCGGGTTTAATGTATAGTTCTACTATTTCTCTAAAAGCTCACTTGAAAAAGCAAGCGACCTGATTGCAGGCCACGTTGTGATATATTCTGCGCCAAGTCTCCCGCAGGGCACACGTCACCTGCACCCACCTTTATTATTCTCTGCTGCTTTTCACAACAAGAGCTTGCTCCCATGTTCTTGCCGCCAGCTTGCTTCCCACCGCGCACAAAAAGCTGAGGAGCACTTCTGTGATTCTCTCACCGAGTAAAGATGCCACAGTCGTTCTTCCTTTAAGGGAGAAAGGTCTTAGACAGATGTTTAAATATCTGTCTTGGAAAAAACGACAGAGGAAACATTATTTGATAAAATCTAGTTTTAAATTTGGAAAAACCTTTCACGGAAGCTTGATTAAACACGGGTTTTCTTCCACCCCTAGGTCCTTCCAAAGATGACATCCCATATTGTAAACGAAATAGATAATATTCTGGGAAATAAGCCCTACAGCAAGAAGGACTACAGATCATAATGCAATGCATGAATTACCTGGACTGCATGGTTTAAAAAGTGCTCTGTACAGAAGTACAGCCCCGAGTTAATATCCGGTCATGAGAATCATTCAGCAGCTTGCTGCTCGGTGTCTACTGTCACGGGATCCTTCGAGATGTGTGCTGTCGCTACTAATCTGCAGTGAAATTTAAAAGCACAGTTGATCTCTCTTCTAACCAAGAATAATCTTGTATTTTCTTACCTTCGACTGAATCCATTGATTTTTACTTTACTCTTAGCACCTCATGCTTGTGCTGTGAAAAACGCGTGTAAAGCAAAAAATAATTTATAACCTTCAGGTACTTGGTAATTAAAGAAGGATGTACAGATCTATTTTTTCAATGAAGAAAAGCCAGATACAACTTAAGGTTTTAATAAAACCACATTTGGGAAATCTCAACTATAAAGTTTCTTCAGGTTAACAGAGAGAAGGGGCAAGCTCCAATTTTCCGTCTTCTTTTTTACGCTGAATATATGCTTTAGATTTCGTTTGTAGTTGAATAAAGAATGTAAGACAGAGAATTAGTTAGAAATTAGATAGCTCCGCTCCTAACTATACCATTATTTCCGCTGGGGAGTGCTCCTGGGAAGTATTTCTGAGTACAAGCCCGAAGAGCACGGTTAGGAAACCCACACGCATGTCAGCTGAATAAGAACAACGGCTCTTTGCAAAATTCTAATTCTACATCAACCTCAAACCAAGAAAGCCATGATAAAATACTGGGGTTTGCACCTATAGAAACCTGCCTCTACTTCTGCCTGCTTGTAGACATAGCTATTGCAAATTTCAATATTTATGAGCTTTTAAGGATATAGATACTTATAAATATATAGAATATATAGCTGCTGAAAAATACCAGAAGAAAATCAGGTACATACTTTGGTGGAGGGCTACATTTGCTGTAACTTGTTCCGGAATCGGGCATAAGTAAACGCATAGTATTTTTAAGCCATGTCTTAAACAGGTAGGGGTGGTTTTTTTGGTGAGCGTTCAATCCCTCGACAGGAATCGTTAGTGAGCACTTATACATTAATTTGCCCATCTTAAGAACCACATCATATTTTACCATGAAATTTGCTTTGTAAAACGCACCTATGACTTCAGTAAGTATTTCTCACTCGTATCGACTCGCGTACTTTGGGCACAGGCTCCCTGGGGGTGCAGCTGCGCGCAGCCTTTGTAGGACCCCCGTGCTCTAGTCCCCTGAGCTGGGGGGCACCTGCAGAGCGCGCGCACTCCCGCGGGCCGCGGGGCCAGGTCCCGGCACTTGGGTTGTCTTCTCCTGTATTTAATCCAACGAGCTCTGGTGTGTGTAAATGAACTTAGCCGCTGTGTATCCAGAAATGCAGTCTGACTTTGACTTCTGCTTGGACACAATAAAAGCATTTTGTGCATCTCATTTTATACTTAGACCCGTTACTAAGCGCCAGACTGATTTTGAGACGGCGATGGTTTACGTTGAAAATGGATGCGTATGGTTCCAGAGGGAAACGCTAATCTTCAGCAGTACCCAGGTGGGACAAGGGACCGTGACCGCGGGCGGAGGAGCGGGTGCAGCCGGGGAGCGAAGGGCTGTGGGGGCTGCGCTTCTCGGAGAAGGTACTCCCAGGAGTTGGTCTCCTAAGGCAGACAGCAGTCGTAGACAACATTTTGGCCTGAAATAAACGCAACGTGAACGTCCTCTGGACAGTTCACTGAAACCCCACTGCAGTTCAGCCACCAGCCTCTCCGAAACCACCGTGGTCAGTCCCAGTGAGCCGAGGTGGAGACCGTTGCCCAAGCGCTTCTCACCTCCCCAGTATTGCTCTCGCTGCCCTGGGCCACGGCCCCCAACTTTGCAGTATTAGCTGTGAAAATTAACTATTTAGGTATTTTAAAATCTGCAGCACAGAGGCTTTGACCATCACACAGTTAAGAGCTTTATTATTTTAACAGTATAATTCTTTTCCCAGTAGCAGATTAGTTCCTTTAATGACCTCTGGAGGTACAATTTAATGTTTTGCCTTCCCTTCTCAGATACATGGGAATCCAACAACCTACTATAACGTAATATATTAACTCCCAAATTTATTTATTTATTTTTAATAATTGAAAATGAGCTGGCACTGTCCCTTACTTAAAGTCTTCAAAGTCAGCTTGCCCAATGCTCTGAGGGCAATGGGATCATAGAATCACAGAATGGTTTGGGTTGGAAGGGACCTTAAAGCCCCCCCAGTGCCACCCCCTGCCCTGGGCAGGGCCACCTCCCCCCAGCCCAGGTTGCTCCAAGCCCCGTCCAACCTGGCCTTGGTGGCGAGCAGCAGCCCAGCTTTACACTTCAGCATTACGCTGAAGAAATTGGGAGCAGCTTGTAGCAGGGATTGACAGGGAAAAACAACCAACCTGAAAAGGAAACAAAAATGAGAATAAAAAACAACCAACCCCCCAGTGTGTTGCTGTGAAGAAACGCCCAGGAAAGACTAGGCTTTCTGCAGAAAACAACCCACCCACCCGCTTTTGGTTCAGGTTGTCAATGCTGCGACGTTCTCTCCTCAGAAAAACTCCGCCACGCGCTATGCGCCAGGCCTCAGCAACCGTCACTACCAGAAAACTAAGGTAAGACGAAAAGCTGTTAAGAAAAGACTCGGCAAACCGACAGTAATAGCAGAAGAAAGCGCTGCTTCAAATCACTTCTCTCTAGACGGCAGATTTCCTGGAAAATACGCCTGCCACCTTCTAAAACACCCGACGGGGCAGTCTTACCCCTACCACTGCTGACAAGGAAAATGGGTTTATTAGCGCTGTCTGTTCATGTGCCCGAATTTCAGAGCAGTGTATTTTTGGTAGGAGCTGAGCAAATCACCAGCAAAATAGCAATGTTCGAGTCCCGTTGCCTACAGAGCGGCCAACTTGGCCTCATGGTTGATTCTGACCATTTATAGAAGTTTGTTAGAAATTTGTTTAATGTGTGCTAAATACTTAGACTAAAATACATGCAAATTATATCCTTTATAATAAGTGACAGGCCAAGGAAAGTAAAATTTCGCAAGGCAGGCACCAGCAATATGGAAAGTCTCCTTTCAGTAGTGAATAAGCAGGCAGAAGCAGTAAAGAAAAATCCACTTATTTTGAGGGAAAACAATCAAGTTAATTTGAAGAGTGTTAAAGAAAAGTAATTTCAATGGCAGTTCTAAAGTGCACCAAACCCAGTGGAATTTTCACGATGTAAGCACATGAACGGTATTGCCTTTACTGGGAAGCAAAATAAAAGTAAATCACGCAGTGGAGAGTTGAGATTGAGGACCCGCATCCGACCCCAACGCCAAACGATGCTGCAGAGAGGTCCTGTAGTAGTCAGCAGGCACAGGGCAATTAGGTAACAGTTTTGTGAGACTGCCCCGGCTGCATCAGTCAGAAATAGAGACGTTACAAACAACACGCTCTAAGGCACGCCAGACACACTGTCTCCTGCACTTCACAATCTTCATTTTACTATATTTTACATAAATACAAATCTTATTGAAGTAAAGATTAGCAAAGTAATTGTTACATTAAATCTGACTATAAGCTTTCTCTTTCTTCCCTGTTTAGGATTCCAAGTCTGTAACGGCAGTATCTGTAACTTCTACAATGTAATTCCATTAGCAGTAGTAGAGTTTAGCATTTACTGTACCAGCTGCTTTACTGATAGCATGAAAAAAAGGAAAAGGATTGTCTGATAAACCCATTATAAAAAGCCAGCTAAAGCATTTTTGTCAAGCTGTGCCAGGAAAACTAGCAGGTGGGTTTTTTTTTAATTTATGACTTTAGAGATGACTGAAAAAAAAAATAACAACCACCAGACCAGTAAATTCAAACCACTTCAAAAGCATTTTTCTAGGAGATTTAGGTTTTGCCCTGACTCCAAGTTACTGCAAAGTGAGGAGTATTTCCAACGAAAACAATACAGATGCTGACTTGCAGAATACTCCTCTCTTCTGGAAGCAGAGAGATTTCACAGACCTAGACACCCTGCTTGCCCATGAAAATATCAATTTTTTGAAAATTAAGAATGGAAATACAATTAACTGACAAAAAAAGCCTCCTTTTTATTAAAACTTTTCAAATTACAATGATAAATGGTGGATTGTCACTTTTTACGATCAGCAAGTTTGGCTCTTGTAGCAGTCACTTTCATTGCTAAGTAAAAAAATTAATTCAGTTATTGAATAATACCATGTAAAGATAGCAAAAGTAAATATAATTCATTCATTTTGGATTCGAACCCTCCCACCCCCCATACCCTCAAGCAGTCATGCTATAAAAAAAAGTATTCTTATTCCTCCCTTAAACTTTTATATGGCAGTTGAACCCTCTCACAGAAATAAACTGGTGTGCATTTTTTTGTCTACTTGGATCCTGTAGACAGCAGAGCAATCAGTCCCGATGAAGCAC
>NW_009648255.1:1830326-1832992 GCF_000708025.1 Charadrius vociferus
TCTTTTGTACAGAACATTTAGTAGAAATTTTATGAAAAACAAGGGATTGGAATGGTCTTTCTCTGTAAGACTTTTAAAATTGCATCGTCGTAACCTGAAATACAGCTTACAATCAAGACTGTTAGCAGGATGTTGAACGTACTTAACTTCAAAATTAAGACACCCATAAAGTTTAGCCTGTTCTCTTAAAAGAAGTTATAAATACTGTTAAATACTGCAGATCTTTCATTAACATATGCGGCCCTGACGGGCAGTACTTCAGTAACAAAACATTTTACTTCTGAAGTTACTGAAGCTAAACAATCCTGTAACATAAGAACACGTGGCAACTAACACTGACACACGTTCTCTAAGAACACGAGCTGCCGCCTCATTCCACAATTTCAATTGAAACGGCAAAGCCATAAGAATTTCTGTATATTGTCCAAGCGATATCCTTAAAACATCCTGTGTCAGATGTTAAACTTTTATGTGATTGGGACTTTATTTTTTTGTACTCTCTATTTTTATGTTGAAGTGTTTCTAAGCTGAGGAACTACAATAGGACTCTGGTCGTTTCAAGTGTGGTAATAAAGGATACACAGTGGGGTTGAAGTTCTTCAGCACAAAAAATGAAGCAATGATGACCAAGACCAGAAAGAGAGTATTGTTGTAGAAGATGGAGAAAGTTGTTGCTTCATAGTCTGCCACTTCATTTTTCTTCCACAGAATTCTAAGAACAAATAGAGACATTATTTCAAATAAAATAATGCACATCCCAACATACCCACCATTACGAAGTGACTGACACCAGAGGTGCAGTAAACCACATACTGCTGCTCGTGCTATAGCCAGCTTCTACAAGACAGAGCGCAGCAAGAACTACCAGTCAACTCACCAGTTGAAGACAAAACCCTGCGTATACGATGCACTTGGTACCTTTGAGTGACTTACGCTTGTTTTCCTACCAGGACATCGAACCTAGCGCTTTACAAATAACACTTTTTGTGAGTTGGTACCCGTTAGATGCGTGCCTGGGAATTACAAAGGAAGACAGAGCTTTTTGCTCCAAAGAACTGACAGTCTTTGGGTCTTGTACATAATGGGCATCTACTCTAAGTGCTTCCCCATACCCTCACCAGGCATAGCCTGGGTATCAGTATGAGTATTCAACTGGAACTCTGCATAATGACACGTGCCAGTTACAACCATGAGGGGTAACAAGTACAACCAGTGATTAGCAGTAAAGTCCAGCAGCATATGGAAATGCTGTTCTGAGGGAACTTCCGTGTCACTATGCAAAATACATCATGCTAGCCTGTCCTTAAGAAAAGGAGCTTTTTTTATTTCTGAAGACAGCTGTGATGCCTACTCTTCACAGAGTTATTAGAAGGCCTGTACAATATGTTGTTTTGCTTTGCAGCTCAAGGACGGAGAGGTTGCCTCATAGGGCCTTATCAACAAAGGTTTCAATGTTTGAGACCTTTCATTGATAAGTCGCCTCAAAAAGGCTTTACAGATGAAGTGAGAGCTGACAGTACAGCTTCTACTTACCAAAGTACAGAACAAACCCAGTGTACAAGCAACAGTCCCTAATCTGTCCCTAACCTAGTCCCTAACCTAGAGCCTTAGAGATACCAGGCAGTATTACAACAATGGAGAGAAAGAAGAGAACAAAGAGGATTACCTTTCATCCTTCTCCTTGCGAGACATCTTCCTATTGTCTGCCTCAGACAGCTTGCGAGTAACTTCTTTGGAAACAGCGTCTTCTCTTTTCTGTGCTACTCTGTAAGAAACACCATTGAAGTTGAAAAATGAAATGGGGTTATAGGAAGCTGTGTTTACTGTGAAACTTAGCCAGGACACTGAACAGTTTTGCCAAGTTGAAGGGACAACAAGTAATAATCAAATTACTAAAAGTATTAGTCAAATATAGTTTGTGGCAACGCCCACTGAGAATGAAGGTAGTTTTGGTATTTTGTCATACCCTCAGCTGACGAGACTAGTCTATTCCATAATTACAAGAGAGATGACAGAAACCAATTAGGAGATACTTCAGTTTTTGGAGTTACATTTCAGACACTCTTATTATTTAAAAAAAAAGGTTGTAAGTGTTGGTTTTGTTAAATTATTTAATAACAAATTCTACTTCCAATAGCCACCAAACTTACTTGTGTTTGAGAACAAACTTGACATTCTTATACGCAAAAGCTACTAGATAGGTACTGATGAGGGTCATTACGCTATACAGGACTGCAGACTGAACAAGATCCATATGCCATATCCTCCAGTAAAGCCCTTAAAAGAAAAAAAAAAAAAAAAAAAAGGCGACATTTTGAGTGGTTTCTTTCTCCGAGAAAAACGTCCCCACAGGAGTCCTGCACCGCTTATTAGCTCTGTAATTCAGCACTGGCTCTGCCAGACCAAACCCAGTTCCTGCAAAATCACTTGGCGGTTTCTGAACTGCATTAAAAACTACTTTCGAACAGAGAAATCCGCTTTGCTTTTGGCTGAAAGGGACCTGACGGGACCACGTCAAACTCGGCTGAGCAGCAGCCCGGCGCAGACAGCCTGATGCTGACACGTCAGTGTTGAACCTCGTCCATCTTTACAAACCACAGACCGACCACCCCGCCCGCCGTTCCAAGCGGCGCCGGCTTCCAGGCCCGATCCCACCCGCCACGCAG
>NW_009648255.1:1833812-1849303 GCF_000708025.1 Charadrius vociferus
CCACCCCCCACCCCCACCCCCCTGCTTGGGGAGCCACCGGCAGTGGGTCTGCACAGCTTTTAGTAACGGTCCCCCACAGTTTGTGATAATGGCATGTGGGAGCCCCCAGAAATTTGGGGAATTGACAGTAGTGTCTCGCTTGAAAGTGTGGAGGGCTCACCAGTGCGATCCAGCTTTAGCTAGGTTGCCCCAATGGTTTGGCATGACAGTTGCACTCCTTGTCTCTTGGGACAGTGCTTTTTCGGTTAACATTTTTGAGGAAACTTCATTTAACAAAGTGTGTTTCTTTTTAAAATTTAAAATTAAAGTAATTCTTCCCACATATTTCCCCCCAGTTACTAATATTTTTTGCTTGCAAGAAAAGATATGAAGTGCGTGCAATGAGGAAATGCTAGCTGGAAATGAAGTTAAATGTATAAGATCAAAAGTTTTATTTCATTATGATAGAGTTTTATAAAAAGTTCAAGTGCAGGAGGACTCTGCTGTTTGAGCTTGTACTAAATTTTCAAGACCAAACGGAACAGTGGATTTTCATAACGCGAAGTGTATTGAACAATGTGCTGGCAGAATGATGTCGCTAATATATTATCTACAGGCAACTATGGGAGTTACGCTTCTGCTAGCGAAATCTTCCTTCTTGGCTTGGAAATACGCCTACAGCAGGGATTCCCAAGCCAGGTTAGCTGACACATCAGCCGATCCGATGAAGTGCAGGAGCTCCGAGTACCTGCAGCAGCACCTGTGAGTACCCATCGATGGCATCCAGGGAACCAGCCTTCCCCCCTCACCCGGCCCCTGCTCCTCATTGCACGGGCAGTGATACCCACCTGCGGTCAGGAGGGATGCCACAGGTCACGTACCAGTGATGGGGATTCCAGCTAAAGATGCATGCGTGCGTTTCACTGGACTTTCAAAAGTGCCTGACTTCCACTGATTTCTTTCTTTTTGATGAGTATCTGTCACATGAAACACGTGGACGCCTCTTCCTTCTAATGTCTCTGTTCCTTATACCCGGTGTCTCTGGGTTATATCAACCTGTTCTGAAA
Organism: Charadrius vociferus; assembly: GCF_000708025.1. NCBI lineage: Eukaryota > Metazoa > Chordata > Aves > Charadriiformes > Charadriidae > Charadrius > Charadrius vociferus. The sequence goes on from NW_009648255.1 coordinate 1,834,859, forward strand.
TGGCAGCGGCCGTTTCTGGCTTCCACTGGTGGGAAACGCCGCTTGCCCACTAGATGGCATTCTGAAATCTGTCCTGGGGATGGTAATCCCAACAGGAGTGGAGATCCGTCTTGGTTTCTTTGTAAAACTGGTTAAAACTAAACATGGAGTAGGTAGCATCACTATTTGATCAATGTTACCAATCATAAGTATTTTCTGATTAAAGAACATTGTCAGAGTTGTATAAAGTAGTTGGAAATCATGGGAAAAATTAAATTTAAGATTGTTTCAAGATTCAGATCCAGCCATCGACTGTGTTTTTGCACACACTTCCTTCTGCTCATCTGGGTAAACTTGTTTTGTCTTGTGGTGGAATGTCATTAAACCTAATGTTTTGCTCTTGGTTTGGGTTTACATGGGAAGGATGCTATCGTTTTGGAACAAAATCTTCCTGGTGACCATCTCTCTCTCCATTAAGATGAAGTATGACATTGTTTTAGGCAGTGATACGATAAAAGATTTCCTTGAAAGAACAAATGAGCACTTTGCTTTTTTAAAAATCCTGGCACTGGCAAACTGTAGCTTTAAGCAGAGCACTGCACACAATGAAACTGTCATTGAAGCTTCATACTCACTTTAAGTATGTCATAATTGCTTCCCCAAAAGTAAATCGGGCCACCAATTTCTGTCAAAACAATTCAAGGTTTTGTTTTAAGTGTCCAGATCTGCATTGTGCTGTCTGCATCTTGTCTGAATCCTCATTCAGAAGCCATTGGGAACATAAGGCATCAAAATCAGAGTAACAGTGGCTCCGTGACCCAAAAGCAAATTCTCCTGATAATAGAAATATTAATGCTGTTATTTTGTAACTTGTGAAGTATGTTTCTTACCAAATTTCTTTCTAAAACACAGAAGCAGTCATAAATATTCTAGAAATACATGGATTAGCTTTACGGCTCTTATTTTTTCTCAAAATCTCTCAGCTAGACCAAGCTTAAGTTTTAAATGAGGGCAGTGGCATTTCAGAGCCACTGCTGGGAAATTTGTCTATTTTATTGTTTTGTCTGTTTTATTGTTGCCACTTACCCGTGTGAAGTATAGACTCCAAACCACATTTGTGTTGGATTGAAAAGTAGAATCTCCAAAGTAGGTGATTAACAGTAAATAAGTCTGCTCTTTAGCAAAGTTTTATTTGTCATCTGTGCTAATATGAATCTTAATATCCTAAGGTCTAAGAGTGATTTTCATTAATATGACTATCTTACAAAAAAAAGCCCAACAAAAAAACCATAATGAGTCCATAACTTGTTTCTAGGGGTTGTTCAGTTGATTAATTTGTGCCATCTCTTCCTTTAGGTGTTGAAGTCCTGAAAGAATCCCACATGTGCAGAAGGGGAAATTCCTGTGAGACAGCACAGACAGGGAGCAACCTCAGGTGGGTCAAGAACAGAACCAGAAAGCTGTTGTGGTGGCTCTTTCTGTCACCGCAACAGCACCGGAATAGGTGCCCTGGGACTGAAGAGCTGTGAGTCATTGTAGCTCCAGTAGCAAAGAGCAATACAGTGATACGGAGTTGTTCTGACCAGACAACGGTTCTCTTTCTCCCGTGTGTCTCCAGCAGGAGAGTGTGGGAATACTTAGGATGTAACTGCTGTCTGGACTGCGTGTGGGGTGGGAGGAGTTGGGCATTCCTAAGGCGGGTGCCAGAGGTTGTGTAGCTGTACTTGCGTAGCCAACAGTCTCGAACATCTCGATTATTACTGGTTGGTGGTTAGTAACTTTCTGAACATCTGTTTATTTCTCTCTCTCCCTCTTTTTATTTGTGCATTCCATCGAATTGATATATTACAGAATCTCGTGTAGCTGATTTGTGTAGTTTCCAAACTACATTTGCTGTGTTTCTTCAAGTTGCATACAGTGACCTTTCTGTCAGATTCTGATTACACTTGCCCAGCTACGCCTGCCTGAACCCTTGGGAACACGCAGAGATTGTTTCGGGGAGTAAGACTTCTCAACTGTATGGGAAATTCTGTATTGCATTGAGCTACGGTTCTTTCTTGGCATAGCTCTGCTGAAAAGATTACAAGCTCTTACAGCTTGATGATGTACACAGTCCTTCTAATCTAATTCAAAGGCCCGTGATAACTGTTTTTTATCTTGCAAAACCTGTGGAAAAAACCTCCCTTGAGATGAATACATTGTGTGTGAACAGACCAAATGGGACCATTTTTGCTGTCACCTCGTGTTAATATTAGGAAATTCGAGTATTTCTTACAGCTAAGTGATTGGCTCTGTCCTTCGTTACCGTGGTAGCTGACATCTTGTTTAACAGAAGAATTGCTAAAAACCTTCAGACAGAGGGGTGTCTTTTTCAGGATAATGATCACTATCACATTCCAACAGTAACAGTTGTATCAAAAAGAAATACCAACTGGCAAGAATCTTCTCCGAGTCCCACAGAAAATATTTTTGATTGAAATACGTGTCACCCCAGTGGTGGTTATAGCTGATCTCTATGTTCTTGTACAATTCACGTTCGTAAAAGTAATGCAGAACATTGTGTGCTGTGTGGAATTACAGTGCACACCCTTAATATCTCTGTAACAAAACAAATGTTCTCAGCATGGACTTTGATACACCCTCTCTGTTCTTTGTTTTTGTAACATTAGTTTGTCAGAGAAAATCTTCAGAGATACATTTGAGATACCTGGTATTTTAAAATTGTTTATTTCAGGTGGATATAGAATGTAAGACAGCAATGAGTCCAGCTGTCTTACTGAAAAGGAGAGTCTCATTTCTTTGATGTTGTCTCCAGATGCTTGCACGGGTCTTTGTCTGTAGTCCCAGTGGTGTGTATTCTGTTATACTTGGGGGTGTGTATGTTTTCCTCTTTTTAAGTTAGTCTAGAAAGCATTTTGTGCCTTCAGCCTTGTGTCCGTGTTTACCCTAAATTTGATGTTTTACTGTGGAGTTGAAGCATTTGTGCAGTCTTTTGCATCTTTTCCAGTTCATTATCTATATGCTAAGTACTATATGGATTTTAGTTTAAATCATACCACAGCCAGAGGAATGATTCCACTTGTATGAGAATACCTTTTTATATCCTGTATGCAACTACATTGTGAATCTACATCCAAAGGTAAAGCATAAACTTGGCTGACCTTGCAGCCATTAATTTTGCTGCCTACTTCCCAACAATTCTGGTTTTGTTTGCTTCTCTAAAAGGGTTTTTGTTAAGCACAGAAGCAATATCTATTATTTGATTTCGGTAACCATTTCACTGCCAAGTTCTCTGGGGGCGATCACATCCTTTTGCCCTTATTTAACTGTTCTAGCTGAACCATTTCACTTCAGATATCTGGAAGACCTCTGTCTACTCTGGTATTTTAACTTAAGTAATTCACTGAAATTGAGAACTTTTCCTAGTAGTGTAGATACAGTCTGAAACATTTGTGATTAAGACAATCTTGCAGCTGTCTGTTGTGTATTCTCATTCTAGCTAGAAGAAATCTGGACAGGTTTCTTTCCATGTTTGCTCTTACATCCCTCCTCTCCTCCCCAACATTTGTTAGTTGGGAAATAAATTTCATAGTTTTGAAAACTGCTAGGTGTTCACATTCGTGTCTAAATCTAAATTCAAACTAACTTTCTCAATGGCATTCGTTCCAGAGTCAGTGGACTAAAACTATGTCCAAGAATTAAATCAGAGCAGAGCAAAAGCTTCACTAATAGTTAAGATTGAAAAAACCCTCTTTGTTCAAAATTGAACTCTTCTAATACTCTGAAATCCCTGTGTTTACTTGGATGGTTTGAAATTTATCATGCAGCAAGGGATTAGTGTTCTGAGTTTTGGATCAGCTGATTGGGGATTGTTGAAGTACAAAAGAAAAACCTTCTTTGAATAAACATGCATGACGCTCCTAAACTGAGCAGCTTCTGCTATCTTTGTGTGAACTAGTTGGACGAGAAGCTTCTCGATTCTTCTGTGCGCTGGGCTTTTTTTGAAGCATTTTGTGGTGTCTGAGGTTTAAAACTGGAGGCATAATCTGGCTGTATTATTTTTCAGCCAAATCAGTTCCTTGATCTGGTTGAGAATGTAGCCCCCAAAAGAGCACAACTGTCACAGCTGGAGGGGCAGTCTGGGCGCTGGTAAGGAACGGCACTGTCTCGAACCAGTGTTGTTTCCAGACACAGTTTTCGGAGGATAGCATTCTTAACTGGGTGTGAATTTGGGAAGAATCTGTGACTCTGTAAGGGCAGGAGGATGTCTGAGTTATACTTCTCTGTGTTAGGAAAGGGGGAGATAGTTGCAGTAATCATTAAGGTGAACAAAGCAGAGTGCGTTATCCAGTGCTTCATGAGCTGTTCTCTTTTACCTTCTGAGAACGCTGCATTGAAATAATGGATCGCTATGCTCACCTTTAATTTCTAAAAGATGGAAATTGCTGGATTTCTGTGACGCTTGCTGTACACGAAGGGAGCTCTGTGCAGCATATGTGACCCATTTTTGGTGTCTTGAAATGGTCTCATCTGCTCCAGTTTCCTCCTTTAGTGTTTTCAGAGTTTTGGTTGATAGGTTCTTCTGCGTGTAGACCAAATGAATGAAGTAATGTCTATTCACAGATTCTCAGGGGGCTGGCTTGCTCAGCATTTATCCCAGATAGAGCATGGAACTGACCACATGTTTGAAAAGCAATATCAAATGCAATGTTTGGAAAATAACTAAACTCTACAGGTAGTAGTCAACCTAATATTCAAGATTTGGGACGTCTGTTTCTCAAACATCAAGGTCTAGTTCCCAGGTTGCTTTGAGATCTGAAGGCGTATCCTGCAGATAATCTAAATAAAAGCTTCTGAAAGCAGAAAATACAAAATTACAGTATTTTATTTCATCCTTTTGCATATCTTTCTCTTTTTATTCTGGTCAAGCACAAAATTCCCTGGTTTGGGTCCTATGGAGGTTTATGCAGACTGATGCTGCACATGCACGCTTTCCAGCCAGCTGCGATCCAAGGATGGTGGTCAAGCGGTTTCTTGTGTGGAGACCACTGGGGAACTGTAACTTTCAGCTACTCAGGAGGATTCTTCTAGACGTACAGCTCTGAGTGTGCCACCTAACATGGAGGAGCTGCAAGATTTCTTAGAGGTCACACTGGCCTTTTATGATGCAGTGGAGACATACAGGGTGTAAGTAAGCCTGGGAGCTGTGTCATTAATGCTTCAGCACAGGGACTGCACTGGGGGAGGCTGAGGAATTCGAATGAATGAGCCACGTTGTGTTTTGTGTATGTGGAAGACAGTTGGTAGGCAGGAGGATGGCAAAATGAGCTAAGGGTGTGACTTGAGGCAGCGAAGCACTGGTGTAGGGCCCAGGTTTGTTGCTGGCTATGTAGCAAAGTCTGGAACCATCCATTTAGTTGCTGCCTGTGATTATATATTTAGGCACAAAGAATGCCAGGCAATCGGAAACAATCGTTTAAATGTGGGATAGTCAGCTTGCGTCTCTTGAACAGCAAGCAGATTATAAGAAGTTCACATGTAGTCCCCACACTAGGGATATATCAGGTGATCCGCAGTGGGATTATGCCGGTCCAGTTCAGCAGTCTGAATCCCTGTTAGTGGGAGGAAGTCAGCCAGATGGGATTTCTGAGTCTGAAACGTGTCATCCTGGCACCCGCCCACCCACTACTGCTCCATCCTTCAGCAGTGTCGAAGGAGCTCATGGTGCTTGGTGTCACTTCCCACCTGTGAGTTATTGCTGGGGTTTCCCATTCCTGCAGCCTTGAGTTCAGCAAACGTCCTCTGGATCTTAGCCATAGGGAAAGTGTAGCCTGTAATGTGTAGTCAGAAGAGTTGGCCATCCATGTGCTGATAGCTCCTACAATGCTAATATCTAAAGTAAGAAGGATGAACTAGAAACCAAAGTATCATGTGAAGAATGTTTGGATGAGTGAATAGAAGGGGATGTTTCTGACTGCTTTATCTTCTGAATGGTTATTTGTAATCATACGTAACACAGACTAGCCTTGCGCATCACAAACATTTGAACTCATCGTGGTAATACCCATTTCACTATAATGTTCTCTACAGAATAAAGTACATGGGAATCATTTCCAGCTGCTTTAGAACTTTAGGTAATGGCTGAGTTCAGTTATACTTAATGAAAAGTCTGACTATAAAAGGCAATCCATTAATACTAATACCGAGGATTCTGTAAGAGTCAGGCTGGGTGTAGCAGCGCTAGCACTGAGAAAAGCATCACTTCCTAGCTGGGACAGCGATCTCGCCCATCCTGGCCCTCCCTCACAGGATATCTCGCAGGGAAGCAAGGTCGAGGTATGCGTGGGTGTTCTCTGGAGCATCAGCGTGGGATCCAGGGAGCCTGGTGCGGAGCTCGACCTAACGAGTAGGACAGGAGCCAGGCTGACTACAGACAGCCACTCTGGTGTCTGCACTGGTCTAGTTCTTCTCCAGGTTGGATCTACTGAGCTTAATGTAAAGGCTGTGTTATTGGAAAGCAATGCAAAACTTCTGCAGCACAGCTGTGTGGGACTGTCTTAGCAGCAGTATACCTACGCGCCTGTGGTGATTTTGCGCATAGTGCAGATTTGAGCTAACTCTGGATAGAATTGATTCAGGTGCTTCTATTTCATGCCACGTCGGTGTAGATTGGAGATAAATCCATCCACAGAAAACAGAATTAGCTTTGTGTTTTCTAGCTAGCCAATCACGGCTAGACTCAACCTGCACCTATATGTTAGAGGAAATTCTTCCATGTTTTTTTTTCCCCTAATTTAAAAAACCTTAGGAAATGTAAAAGAAAAAAATCTTCATGGACAGAATTAATATAGTGAGGCAGTATCCTATACCCTTCTGAAATGCTGAATTTAGCAACACAAAGATTGCTGAATTCTAGAAGTAAAGCATTTATAGTGTACTCCCACACAATAATTCTTCCGTAAAGAAATAATCTTTCCTATGCATATACTCATTCTAAAATGTAGAGCAGAGCATCTCTCCTACTCATAGTAACTTAAGGCTATTTCAGACAAAGAACATCTGCTGAATATAGCAATCATTTTGCTGTTTTCTGCATGATATTATCTAATGCTGTGGTTTTATTTGTGTGTTCTGCAGACTATCCATCCAGCTGCTCACAATATCCACAGCAGGGAGGCTTTGGGAGTCAACACTGAGACAGACTGTATGCTATGCTGTACCGAAGGAAGACATGCAGGATTTCTAAAGCGATGTGTGCGTCTCTTCTAGTTGGTTGATTACATATGTATTAGGCAAAATGAAGGACTCATCCCATTTTCTTCCAGATGGTCTTGTATCATTAATCAGGGTTAGAACTTTACTGTGTTGCTACAGCTGATCTGGAACTATGCCTGGCTCCTTGGATGCACATGATATGTTTGTGAATAATTTCCATTATTATTGCCATTTTCAGGAGGCACAATTAAGTTTGAGGATTTGAACATAAACATAAACACATGTTCCTCAGCTTCAGATTTTTGTTCTTCATCTCCTGCATCTTAGAAGAAAAATGTTTTGTTGAATTTGGTGTTGATTTTTTCCGTTCACTTATTTTATTTTTAATTTAAGATGTGAATTCCTTGCTGTTTGAATCATCCAGAGAAAGGGCAGTCAAATTTATAATACCTCTCTCTCTTATAAGACTTGACCTTTTCAAGAGATGTCTGCTGACATCTTCATTCACACCTTCAACTTTTTAAAGGCATTGCAGGTCTTTGTAGAATCAGTGTTTCACTGGGTAACTAAAGCTCTAATGAAGGTTTGCTATAGTCAGCAGCTCTTAGCTGTTTTCAGATGTAAAATACGATGGTACTTGCGGGTGTCCCTTTAAAATTCCAATTTGTTGGAATTTTTGGTTGAAGATTGGACATCATTTGCATGTAGATATTAAACTACCTGTGCGTTAGCTAGAACTAGCTGTTAATTTTAGAACTGTTTAAATTTTAGTTGGCCACCACTGTATTATAAAGGAATATTTACATTCTGTTTAGTTTAAGTAGGTGTCAGCCTAGAGGAGTGAAAACAAAGCACTGCCATCCACACATTACTGCTTACCTGTGGCCGGATCCATGTGTTCTAGAATCAGCAGCGTTTTAGAATTAACCTTCAAAAACCTCAAAAGTTCCATGGTATTATATGAACCAGTCTGTATTGCTGGTATTAAAGAATCATGCAAGTGTTGCCTTGGCCTTAACTAAAGCTACATGGCTTATACTGATTTAAGAGACTTCCACAAGAGGGTGCACTAGTTCAACAAAACCCCATATGAACCAAATGAACGTGTCCCCATTGTGGGCATATTTCCTGTCATTTTATGTATTAACTCATGTATCTAAATGAACTTTAAAATTGGATGGATGTTTTAATCAGTTGAATGTCCCAGAGCGTCTCTCCGATCTGTCACGGATACATGAGTGGATGCGTGGTACTTTGCGGGTGAGCGAGTCATGCAGTTTAATTTTGAACAAGAAGTGCTGTTTCCAGAAGTCCCGTTGACCCTGATGAAAGGCTGTCTGCCCACTCCGGTCACAAAATGCCATTTAGACTTCTGTGTTTTTTTAGTGAAATGTGTTACCTCTTCCTAATTTGTGCCTGATGCCCTGCAAATGCTCACTACGTGCATTTTAAGAATAAGGTTTTGGAATTCTTTTTTTTTTTTTAGTTTTGAAGCATCATTAATTTTCCTCTCAAAGTGGTACAGCACTGGGTAGTACAGCTGCAGAAGAAAACTCCATCTAGAAAGATGACTTCTTGCGAGACTGCTGACTTGAGTATGACTGATACAATTTTTTTTCTGTTTCTATTTTGTGATAAAATTATTTCTTGTTTCATAAGATGGATGGGAACTCTTAGTAACGCTTCAGCTAAAGTTTTATAATGTTACTGTACTGATATGCTAAAAGCATTAAAGTGTTCTGCTGCATGAGTTGGCCAAAGTTCTAGGTCAATTCCCTAAGACTGCAGTCCCAGGATAGTAAGGTATCTGCAGAAATTATTAACTCTAACAAATTTTCCAGGAAAAGGGACCGCTTTTGACTCATGAGTGCCCTGTCTGAATACATGAATCATAAACCACTTACAGCGATAAGATTATCTGATAGTCAGCAAAATAACTAGAAGTGTGGTGCTATTCATATGTGTAATATATGATGTTTTTTTTCTGAGAAATGCAGGTTTTGCCAAACATTCAGGTTTTATTAAATAAGAGAGACAGAATGGTGGGCTTTTAAAACCTTTAATTACTAGTACAAGATACTAAAAGAAGGTAAATTTGAGACTAATTTTTGTTACTGCTAGCTGCAAATGTAAATGTTGGGTCTGTATTCAAAAGGTTTCATTTACTAATACTGATGAATTGGAACTACTCCGGGTTTGGTACTTTTGAGCACTGTGAAAGAGAAAAATTGGAGGTTTTACTAAAAAATCACCCCCCCCACAGTGAATATGTTGTTTAACTAGCAAGAAGATTTTTATTTTAAAGACTATAAACTAGCCAGCTTCTTCCATTTACACCAGTTCTAGATTATTGGGTAAGCAGACGAGGCTTTGTTTTTTTACTTGCTTGCGGATAGTACCAGAAATATAATCTGTGTTTATGTTTTTCTTAAAAACACTGTGCTTTTAGGTCATTGCTGCCCTCCAAAGAGCCAAATGCATCTGCCAGTCAGATAGGCAATGCTGCTGAGTTATCCGAGATTCCCGGCTGTATCTGATAGTGGTAGGAGGAATAGTAATTACTATAGTTATTTATTTACTGATCATCTTGCTCTGAATATAATGGCATTTTCAGAAGCAATTCTTCATCCTGGCAGTGTGTGGAAGGTAGCCGTTTTTAAAAACATAGATACACAACACAGATGCCCCTTATCTGTGCCCCCCGGCAAAGTAGGGTCCCAACTTCTTTTCCAGGCTCTGGCATGAAGCATGTACCACTCCCAGGGGTTCCTCCTCCCGACCTGGAGTTACGCCTACCAGCCTGGCCAAAGTTCGGTCAATGTTGAGTGTTTCCAGTGAAGGGAGACATTTAATACAAAATTTCACCTCAGCATGTTTGAACCTTGACATTTCCGCCCTCCTCATCTTCAGGAGAGACCATAGCGAGAGGTAGCCCACTAGGTGTCACTCCAGAAAAGGCTACCCGAATGCAGGTGGGGACTAAACCTTTCCTGCCCTCCTCTTCATTAGTGAAACTGGCTTCCATTAGTTCACTTTCATGTAAACACAGCAAGCACTTTTTTCACTTTAAAAAAAAACCCAACCCAAAACAACAAACCAATTACTATTACCAGTCTTAGTATTAAAAGGGAGGATAGAAATAAGCATTGGTATGTAAAAGAACCATCTCTTTGGTTAATTTTAAAGCATTACAGTAAAATTTATCTACGTAATGGAATTCCTGAGTTTTGTATTGGTTTCTGCAATAAATGTACATCTTTTGTTCAGTCCTGTAAAACATTAATAGACTGATTGTCACTGCTAATATCAAAGTCAGAAGTTTAGTGTATTTGCTAAAATAAAGGTGATACAACTTTGTGGTCTGTTTCGAACTGCAAATAATGATAATGATTCAGTAGCTTAAGAATAACAACTTTCATTCCTTTTTCTTATTTTCAGCATTCGTGTCTGCTGCTACATAGCAAAGAAAGAGGCATGTACATTTGTATGTTCTCTTTGACTTTGAAGTGCTCCAGGGTTGATCCACTGTGTCGGGTGCTGTTGTGTGTCAAGGGACCTGTGTCCTCTTCCAGTCGCCACTGACTTGTTGCTTAACCTTGGATATGTCTCACTTTGTATTTTTGCTGAATTGTTATAGCAGACAATTAAGATTAAGAAAATATTAATATAATTACATAATAATGATGATAAAACAGCTTTGAACTGTATATTTCATATTTTATGTAGTAATAATATGTACTGATTTCTTTACTTGTATGTAGTGGAAAATCCAGTACTAAAAAGCAATTTTTAAAAGAGTGTAAAATGTTATGTAGTGGTTGATTGATGGAATTGGAGAAACGATAGAGAAGTTTTTGAAGGAAACTCTCATACTACTGAAGTCAGCTTCATTCTCGATTTGCTGTGTAGAGTGAGGTAGATTATTTTAGACATACAGAGTGTAGGCACGTTGGGAACTGGAGGCGCTGAGATTCCTCGCAGGAGGAAATTTTTGATGCCTTAAAATCAATGAAGACCACCTAAGAACAGTGTTACATATCATCTCAAAATAAGTTAACTTTGAACCAATGTAACTTTCTGTAAGCATGAGTTTCAGTCATGCAACTTCTCTGTTGAGTAGCAAGAACTTGAAGTGATAGGAGTGGGTTTGTGCTTATCATGCTGTCAATTAAGTGAATTATCGTATTATCAATGAAAAGTAGTCTTGCAGTACTGGTGGTTTTGCATGATGACCTTCAATCACTTTTTCTGGAAAGGCTGCCTTAGACACTAAGGGGTGTGCCACATAACACCACATCACACCCTGCCTTTTCTTGTCAGTAGTTTCAATGTTCAACTGCTCCATAATTGAGAAAATGAAAATGTAAACACGTTAAAAGTTTTGGACAGTTGGCTGAACTAGATAATGCGGTTTAGAAAGATATCCCGAAGGCAGGGAAGTATTTTTAGCTTCATTAACTTATTTTCCTGGTTACAAAGAATCAGGAGAAAAAGGTTTTAAAACGTGTTGGTCTATACGCTGCACTGTTTTTGCTCCCAAAAAATGTCAACCCACAACATCCCCAAAACTGCATCTGCAGGAATTCTTAATCTTTAATGAGAGGGCTTCCCCACACCCACTGCTAGCCACCAGCAGCGGTTTTTGTTGGGCACATCTAGCATCACCATGGCCCTTTTTTTTAACTTTCCTTCAGGAGCCTGTACTTTCCCTTGAAAAGTAAGTTGACAGTAGTTTCCCATTGTTTCTTCCCCAATGTGTACTTTAAAGGGCTCCGTTACAGCAGCCTGACAAAGGTCACAAAGAGATTGCAAGGTAGAGGCATCCTGAGAATGTGTGAAATACAACTATGGAAAAGGTTAGACTTTAATTTCTGGCTCTCTATATTAATTTCATTATATTGGAACCTTCTTACCATTGCCTGATTTTAAAATGGTGGGATATACCACTCTGAAACTTGTTGGGAGGGGAGAAGTTGCGGAAGACAGAATGTGGAGTCTAACAGCATTCTTTTCTGCTGGATTATCTGGCAGAAATATATTGAGCTAAAATAAGAGCTTGTGGCAGTGACTGTACCTCTCCCTTCTCCTTCTTGCTGGAAGTGCAGAGAGCAAGAGTCTGTGCAAGATAGACGTGGGAGGTAATGGCTTCAGAGGAGCTGAGAGGATGCAGCACACCTTTTGTGTGCCGCCTTGTTCTGCAGCATCCTCCCAGTTCCCACCATTTGTTGACTTCGCAACATGAAACATAAGAAAAGGACAGTTAACCTTGCCGTAATGGGATGTGTTTTAAGAAGTTCAGAATGTTCATTGTGCAAGTATTGAGGTAGACAAGGAGCTCTTGTTTCTGTCACTAGAAAAAAATGTGTTGGAGCCTGAGAACTTTTTTTTAGCGTGGACATTTAAGTCAAAGATGTTTCCCTTCTTTCATCAGCAAATAAGTGAAGTGTGCATACTGATTATTCCATTATTTGCAAGTCAGAATTGTAAATTACTGCATTCACTCTGATGCAGTCTACCATCTGAAAGAAATAATTAAAGCTTTCTTTCTCTTGCCTAAGATTTAAACGTGTATTTAAAAATGAGATCATTCTTTTATGGTGGTCATAGTTTCTTTATATATTTGTGTGGGGTAGCCTCAGAAATGGGTGTATGATCTGCTGGTGTGCTGTGATGTATTTCCTTTCATTATACATTTGTTTTGAGAAAGATAGTTATTCTGGGCCTCCGTCTTCCCTCCGTTACGTCCTCACAACCCCACTGCAGTGGGAGTCGTGCGTACCTTAGTGTGTAGTTCAGCCATATGTGCTGCTTATTTATATCTCATGCGTGAAATAAGCTATTCCAAACAGATAATTTCTGTTCTGGTAATAGAAGATAAATGCAAGCGTGTATCCAGTTCTTTCTCGGTAATTGAGGATATGACACATTGCCAGTCACCGTGCTCGGTAAAGCTCTTGTTTTGTCGAGTCCAGACAGTGTAAGGCTGTGCCTGTCTGATGTTTCACACACTCAAGAGTTCAATTAATTTACAGATGATAATTTGTTTTCAGCTCCTGTAGATACGGATGCCTTCTTTACTCAGCCTCTATTGTGTCATTCGATAAGAAGTCAGCTCCGGCTGCACGAAGCTCCATTTTTGTAATTTGTTTGTAGAAATGGCATATTCTCCCTGCATTATAAACGCAGCTGTGCTGCATTTTCAAAACGCACTGCAAAGCTCCTGTCATCGTAAAACGACAGTTTCTTTCCAGATGCCTGTATTTTCTGTATACGTAATTTCATAAAATCACTGAGCATAAGGAATGAAAGACTGGCTTTATTTAAAAAGAAAACAGTAACACAAATAAAACAATAGGCGTTCCGTCAACATAAATTTTAGCTTCTGAAGTTATTTACCTCTTTGTAAGTTATTTTCTCTGGCCAAGTTAGGGATGCAGCTGCACTGAGTTCTGGTGGCGTGGAGCCGGTGTAAACTGATGGCCGTGTCCCGTGGAGATGGACTACCGCATCCAGGCGTGTGGCTTGACAGTGTCCCCAGCCGTCACCCACACAGCCCGCAGCCGGGCTTTTGGACAGAAGGAAGTTAACGATGCACTTAACGAAGTCCACTGATAAAATACACTGTGAGAATAAGTAGTAACTTACTGTAATTCATTATATTTGCTGCACTTTGTGTGTTCTTTTCCCGAGTGTGTCCGGGGCAGCCGGGCCGGGGGCTGAGCTCCGGCCATGTGGGCACACAAAATGAGTCACCGTGACTTTGTTCCAGGATGGACTTCTGGTTCGCTTCTTAGTCATTAATTAGTGTTCTTTGAGTGAGTTACACCGTGAAATTCAGTGCGATGTGGAAGTGGAGGCTGCTGTCTTTGGCCTTGCCGCGGACGGTCGGTTCGTGGTGGTGGTGTGTCCCCTCAGCGGCGAGGGCTGAGGCGCGCTCGGGCCTGGGCACGGGCCTGGGCTTGGGGCTTTGAGGACACCCGACTCGGGAGTCTGAAGACACCAATTTGGGGCTTTGAGGACACCCGACTCAGAGGTTTGATGACACCAGACTCGGGGGTTTGAGGACACCGCACTCAGTCAGACGTCGGGGTGTACGTCAGGTTTGCAGAGGTGAAACGCTTAATGCCCGGTGAATCAAACGCGAGAGGGGACTCCTTATCCCTTTGCCGTCGGGAACGATCTCGTCACCGCCCTTTCACTTTGCTCTGGAGTCGGTTCGGGGACTTCAGCGACGCGAAAAGGCCGCGGAGG
>NW_009648255.1:1849711-1851674 GCF_000708025.1 Charadrius vociferus
CCCCCCACCAGAAGGCTAATCTTGTTTCCGTGGCGTTCTTAAATTGGGACAAAACGCAAGAATCTTCCCTGGAGGGGAGCAGAAGCCGGTAGGTGTCAGCGGGGGAGGCGGGCTGTCCCTCAGGGGCTGCGGGCTCCTGCTGCTGCCGGGGCTCGTGCTTCTATTTTCTGTCTTTTAAAATGTATTTTAGGACCACTAGGCTCGGTTTCTTCATCAAGGGAGGGGGAGGAGGAGAAGGTGGTGGTAGCAGCGGAATGGTTCGCGTGAGAGAGCTGGTGTTTAGGGACCGAAATCTCCCACCGAGAGCTTCCTCTGTTGAAATGCGTTGGGCCAGTAGAGCATTGCTCCTGGTGGTCGTTAATGTCGTTTCTAAATAACAGATTGGGGATGTTGAAATGCTGAAATGGAAATGCCGGTGAAATTCTGATATTCCTCGTTCCTACTGCTTTCTATGTTTAGAGTCGTTGGGGGATTCAACTCCATGCAGTCAGGCAGCTCTTTAAAAATAGCAGCGAAACTTAGATGATAATCAAGTGAGCAATACCAGTATCGAAAGATGTGGCTGAAAAATGACCCTAAGTTACTTATTTAGCTCCTCGGCACAGCAGGGCTGCCTGAACCCTGGCAGATCCTCTTGCGTATCGCGGCGCTGTTAAACCTGGGCACGGGGAAGCGAAGCGTCGGATTCCTTTCGGTGCTGAGGATTCTAAAACCTTTGAAGTTACTTGGAGGTTTAAGGTACCCTCGGTGGTTTAGAAGGAGAATCGCCTGGTATGCCTGTGGAAGAATAACAGAGATACCAATAGTTTTGGAGTTTGTTTTGACTGGCAAACAAATATACCGGTTGCTTGAAACTTAATCTAAAACTGGGAAACTGGAGAGGTACAACTTCTTTTCTTTTTCCTGGCAATCCTGACGTGCTGTTTCCCAGGGTAATGCAAAAGCCTTATAAGCGAGTGTTCCAAAATAAGGAAGACTCGGTGAGAAATTTTCCAGAGCAAATCGTCAGTAGTAAGAAATTACTGCCAAATTTTTTCTGTTTTCTGGGATTTTGTTTTGTAATGAGAGGTTACTTTGCTTGGAATGTATTTATCCAGGAAATAACCCTTAATGTGCTCCACTCTGAGCTTTGAGGCTACGTGCGAGGAGATTGAACAGGGTTTAATTAAATGTAATCAAATATTGCAAGATGCCTGATTAAAAGGTGTAGAGCTTGCTCTCTGGTGATGTACGAGACATAGTATTTGTCTGTACTTTAGAAAAAAAACCACCCAATTTTCATCTTGCAAATAATTTATTTTTCCCCCTGTTCCTGAGTAACTAGCACCCCTTTGTTTTCTTCACTGCCCGGTTTTAATTCCTGTCGACTCGCCTAGCGAGAGGCGAAGGAGCTTGGTGTGTCAGAGCGGGGTGAGGGCGCGCAGCCTGCGGGTCTGAGTCAGTGCGGGAGTGTGTGGGCATGTGAGGATGGCTGTGTGCGAGGTGGGAGTGTCTGGACACGGCCCAGACTGTCACTGTCAGATGCCTCGCAGGAGGAACAGGGTGTAAGCGCTTGAATTCCTGTGTCTAAGAAACCAAACATTAAATCCTGGCCCCTGCTGAAGTCAGCGTGAAGTTTGCTCTCCATTTAAGTGAAGCCAGCAGTTCCCTGGCGATGCTGCGGGGTTGGATGTGTGAGATGGCATGAGGGAAGATCCGTGTGAACACAGCGGGAACGGGTACGTCTGCCCCTTTATCTGGGGGGAGAGGAAATGGTGCGTGAATGTTGTTGCAGCGTGGTGGGAACGTTCAGGGCTCTGTCTGCTAACGCTTCTGTTCTCAGGTCTGTGTGAGAGGGAGGCACAAAAATGAACAATGCAATATTCACTTTTGTGGAATATAATGAACTAAAGCGCTGTTTATTATTAAACATCATCACGAGGAGGAAGGCATCGGACCATCCCCCCCTTTCCTGCCCCCCCCC
>NW_009648255.1:1851698-1862708 GCF_000708025.1 Charadrius vociferus
CCCCCCCCCCGGGGACTGTGCGTGCGTGCCTGAGTGTCTCTGAGATTTCATGTGTGAGAAGACGATGACTGTGTGTTTGGGATTAATTAGCCTGAGTTTAGCTGGTTTCATGCTTTACGTGCCTAGGGGCTACCCACAGTCACAGAGAGGGGAGGAGTTAGCTGTTGCTGGCTCGAAATCCTCTCCAGGGGTGATCTTGTTCGTGTCAACCATGAGCAATTAGAGAGATTAACTGTCTTGTTTTCCTTTCTGCCCTAGATTGATTCTTGTGAGGCTCTGGGACATTTGAAAGTGATTTGGAGAGAGCAAAGTCTGGGTCTGATGGACACCGAACCAAAGCCAGCGTGTGTTGTGCAGCAGGCTCGCTGCCCAGGAATGAAGGGCCCTCCTTCGGAGGACTTTCCTCCTCAGATAAGGCTGTCTGAAAAGATACCACCAGTGAAGCCTTGCTTCAAGAAGAAGCAGCAAGTGCAGAAGAGACTGGACACAGAAACTCTGCGGGCTTTGCGGCCAATCTTTACCAGTCTGCTGGGAGCTGGGACCTTGGATAGGGTCTTTGTGCCCCGAGGCCAAGGTGGCGGTCACAGTGATTTATGTGAACCTGCTGCGAAAAAGACTCTGGACCTGGGTACTTCTTGCCCCCAACCAGAAAGTAACGTGACTGTGCTGGTGCCAACGGCTCCAGATCCGCAGAATCAATTGCCAGTAGCTCGTCCTTCTTCTGGGCATCCTGAAGAGGGTATCCAGTCAGGAGAGCAGGGCTTCTCACCAGAAACTACTCCTGGAACTGCTGCTGACAATAGTAATGAATCATTCCAGGATCATCCTTTGCACCCAACTGCTAGTGATGGTGCGGCTTGTCCTTTGTTCCCAGACAAGATTCTGGAAAGCTACACATCTGGTTTATTCCACGAGAATAGCTGTCCGATGCAATACAACTTGAACCCAAGCAATAAATTCAGCGCTGGGATATTCCAGGATAAAAGCGAAGAAGCTTCTCTTGATCTGGTATTTGAGCTCTTGAACCAGCTGCAATATCACACCCATCAGGAAGACGGAATAGAAATCTGTGTGGATTTTCTCCAGGGCACTTGTGTTTATGGCAGCGATTGTCCCAAACATCACACAGTCTTGCCTTATCATTGGCAAGTGAGAAGGACAGCAACCCAGAGTTGGCAAAGTGTGACCAATGATTCCCAGGAGCATCTGGAAAGACTCTACTGCAACCCTGACAATGACAGGATCAAAGTGAAGTATCGGTAGGTAACTGAATTTACTCCCTTACTGGCAAGGGCGCTTAACTGAGCAGCGGTCCAGAAATGGAACGGAATGTGTGTTCTTTTTTTCCTGATGTTTTGTATGCAAGTGTTTTACAAACCCTGTGATGATATTGCCTAACAAGTTTGCCACAACAGAAAATTCTTGCACACCTATTAAAACTGCTGTTTATCATTTGGAAAGTATTCTTTGAAGCTGAAGGATTTTGAAGTGTGTGAAATAAGAAAACTTCAGTTCTGTAGGAATTCAGAGAGTTGACGGAGACTGTTGTGCAACATTGTACTTGTTCTTGACGGTGCTAATTAGTCTTTTCTCTGTATTAGAAAAAGCGGCAGCATGAATGAGCCTTTGCAGCGATTGAAACAGGAATGATACAGCTGTTGCTCTCTGTCGCTGTGATTCCAGATTGACTGTGGGCACTCCAAGCACAGTTTTCATAATTATATTCTAAGCAACTAAAATCAGATAGGTGCTCTGTTAAGTCCTTTGACTGGAAATTTTGTATAGTTGCTAATATAGGCGATGTTTCAGCTGATTCACTATGAACAACCTGAGCGATACCTTCAGAAATGCTGATCATGCATTTGAATTTTCATCTAAAAATGTTAAACTATTTATTAGAAGTTATTGTTTCCTCTATATATAGCTGTATTTATCTACTCATCCTCTGAAATTAGAAAACAGCTTTTAAGTTTCCCTGGTTATGTTATCAATTTAGGCGTGATCGTGCAACCTGAGATCTAAAAGAAAACTTCAAGTTTTATAATGCAGGTTCCATTTTGAGTAGTAGTTGAGGGTGCTGATGTTTACAAGTTCATCGGATCTATAAAGTCCATGTTTGTATGAGTGCAGGGTGTAGACTGCTTTTTTTTTTTTGCTTTTTTTTCTGGAGGAAGCATACAATGCAAATTTCTCCTATCTTATCTGCCCTGCCATAATCTGTGAGCCCGGTGCAAGTCATTCTTGTCATGGTCAGTTCAGAGCGATGCTTTTGTAGTTGCGTGGGAAAAACTTCAAATTGCCTTTACTATCTGAGCCCTCATGGATTTGTTCTCACTCCATCTTCTTCCTTCTACTTCCTGAAGAAGTACATCCCTTCTTCCTTAATGTTTTAATTTTCAGGTACTATGCTGAGACTTCTCATTAAGCACCAGACACCCAACCTAATGGTTAAAAGTCTATGTGAGTCTTTACTTTCACCTAACTGGATGTTGGATTAGGCACTAAAACTCAGGCTCCGTCACCTACAGATTCATCCTTTTTACTGAAGGCAATGCCAGAATATAGATACCCCACACTGAAAATGAAAGTGAAGTAGGAAATAATAATTATATGTAATGAGGAATAATCACAGTTTATAGAATTGTCTTGAAAAAATATGCCAGTCTGTTTAAAAAAAATAAATAAAGAAAATCTTGCAACTGCATAGCAGATAAAATGTGCTGCATTTTACAACAGAGAAACTTCCATTTTTTCCAAGTATTTTAAATGATTTCTGAAAACAAAACAGCAAATGTAGAAATAAGACAAGCCCATGCAAATAATTTAAATTTGATCTCTGGGCAAATGAGCAAAAAGTTTTTTTTGAAGCCTGTATCACAGAATCCATAACTACACACATGATCTATGTGTTCTAAATGATGGCATTAAGAATGATTAATTTTAAAAGAAACAATGCTTCGTAATTGCTTAGTCATCTCCAGCCTGCAAAATTGGCTGAACAGCGTTGTCCGCCTTTACACTTACTTTGCAGGTTTCCAGTCTGGTGGGTATTTTGGTCTCTCGGTACACAGAGTTTCTGTCTGTCTGAACCGGTCGGGAAGAGAACCTTAGCGGGTGTGCTGCCAGACACGTGATGTTCTGTTCCCGTGAGTGAAGTCAGAGACGCAGCGTGGTCTCAGAAAACCCAGGTGTGCTGGGCCAGAGCTCTGCTGCTGGTTCTGCCTCAGCGCGAAACTCTGCTGTCCAAGTGGAGGCGGATTCTTTGAATACAAACCAGACTTCAGCTCGCTGGGCTGAACTGGCTGCCCAGCGAGTGTCTGCCTAACTGTTTTCTTAAGGTAAAAGTAGTCTACTGAGACTAAAATTATTTTAAATAGCAGTATTTTCTAACTACGTTCTGTTTCGAGCTGCTAATTCTATAGCCTGTCCTCTTCTTCGTTCTCTTAAAAGATGTGAAGATCTTTGCTTCAGTCAGTGCTACAAAATCATGCCCCAATGCCAAGTTGGATGGCTGTTGTAAATCCAGAATACACGCTTACCATGGAGTGACAAATTGGCAGTTTCTGTAACTCTTGTATGTATTTCATCCCTTGGAAGAGCTTGGTGTTTGTGGATAAGTACCAGTGAGAACCTAGGAGTGAAGCTTTTAAGACGGAGCTTCTGATTTCAAACATTGAATCTCGTATGTGTTGAAACTAAGTCTTAACATGGTTTTGAGTTAGATTTTGAAGCATGGGGGAAATGCTATGGGGTTTCACTAGGTATCATCACCAGTTTCTTCTTACGCAACATCATCTTGTATCAAAAAAATGGAGTTCACTGGTGGTCACTGCAACCTGCCTTCCCTCGTGTTCCTGGGCGATGTTGTGTCTCCTGGCAACAAGATGCAGATAGCAGCGTGTTGAACCTTGCTGAGAGGCTCGCAAACATGCTAGAACAGCTCATCGTTCACATGGTTACCGCATTATTTGGCTAAAGCTATTAATCTCTTGTGGTCAGACTAGCTTTACAGGCCTATCTATACAGATTGCGTACAACAGGGAAATGTCCGTTCAGCAGTTTGCATGTCCAAGAAAGGCCCTGCAGAAGCCAGCCTGACAACCAGTGGGTGGTAGTTGTTTATTCTCCTTTGTTTTAAACGCAATTTATACGGCATAGTAAGTCATCGTTACCGTCTGCATACATAATATTGCCTTTGTGCACTGCTCCAAGAAAGTTGGGCTGTGCAAGAAAGCGTTGGGCTGTTGACTCAATTAGAGAATAAGCTCTAAATTCAAATATGGTGTTCTTCAAGTAGCTATTTATATAAATCTTGCTTCATCTCAACGTTATTGAGATGAATAATGTAAAATATTCATTCAGTTGTTGTCTTTCACCTAAGGGAACATGATCTTAAAGTAGAAGTGAACTTTGTTTAGTTAGTTCTTTGTCATATGACTGCCTCAATACTCATTGCAGTTTGGCCTCAAACTGAGTATCAAACTTTTTCATAAGTTGCTTATATTTTTGCTTTCTTAATTCTATCAGGTATATAGAGCCAAATACCAAGCTCTCTAAGTAAATGGGGGAACGTGAACTTAAGCAGGTTAAAATACTTAAAGCACTTGTTTTTCTTCATATATATGAGGAGAGGCCCTGGAGAAGTTCCAACTTGCAGTGAAGTGTTTGAGAGCCCTGCCAAGTACTGCTTTCCAGCATGAGAGTACCCAAGCTGGGATATTTTAAGATGCTCTTTAGTAAGGGGAAATACTTGGCTGCAGAACCGAGCAGGTTTTCCCCACACACACACACCTGTCCAGTCATGCATATGTTGCTTTTCAAAATAAGCAACATCATTACTGATTACGCGAGGATTTGTTTAAAAACCGCTCTGCAGTTCCTGGCCCATCAGTTCTCCCTCCTTGGCTGCAAATTCCACCTTTTCCCTTGGCAAAGAGATACCCCTGTGTGCCATGGGAACTGCAGCGTCTGTTCAACTCCGTGTGCCCTGGCATATCCCAACTCACATGAAACAACACCCGCCCGTAGTTGCTTTGATTTCTTCTTTTTTTGTGTGTGTCTTTCTGTAAGTTTTATGAAATGGTTCCTTCTAATTAGAAGAGAGAGGCCAAAACGAAGTGACTCCAGTCTGGGAAAAGCAGGTGGACCTCCAACGGCACATACTCTGCCGGGGAGCTAATTACTCAGTATACCCACGTGGTTCGTGGATGAAGTCAGAGTAAATACTGTGTGTTCCCCTGTGGGCATATGGAGGCACCTGGGAAGGTAAATACAAAAGGTAAATACAAAAATAAATGTGAAGGAAACTAGTTTTCCTTTGTTCTTGTGTTCATGGGATAACTTCTTGCTCTGATGCTGTTAGAACACACTTGTATGATTTTAAAATCGTGTAGAGCACAGCAAAAGCATTTCAGTCGTTCAGGGACTTCTGCAGGTCATCTGACCAATTGAATAGTTAAATTTCGGAAGTTATCTTTCTGATCTGCACAGCTGCCACAGTGTGCGAGATAACTCATGTGTTATTGATAACACCGGAGATGAGAAAACAGCTGAAATTCACTGTGCCTGGCAATTTTGTGTGTGGTGTTTCGTGAATATACACAGCTGAGTGGTTTTGAACTTCTTTTAATTCCTTGCTAGAAGGAATGCAAGACAGAGACTCTAAATAAAAAGCATGTGAAGTGATTTTAGAAGTGTTTGCCTTGTGCTTTATAATAGTACGCTTCAATGAATTCCTATTTGCTCCACTTTATCGTATCATTTACATATCAAATAAAACTAATTGGCTTCTAGCTATACAAATCTAGGGAAGTTAGAAGTGTTACGTTGAGCTGCAGTAGGAATCGGCAACCACTCATATATCCCTTTTCTTGTTTCACATCAATAAACAGATTACAGTTTTGGAAACAGCTGTCACCTGGCTTCAGGTTGAGGTCAGTCTGTTCCCTGTGTACTTACGGCAATAAAACTGTTCTGAAACAAAGATTTATAATTGGTGAAGCAGATTGCTCAGAAGAGTTGCTTGCAGGGAATCCAGCAGGCACGGTGGTGTGGCATTGTCTGCCTGCCCGGTTCCGTACGGGTGAGGAACAGGGAGAGTCTGTTGCAATTATTTGCTTAGCAAGAGCAGCGATCGTGAAGTTCCTTCCTAGTCGGTACACATATTTGTTGAAATCAGTAGAGATCTGAGCTAAGTAATAATTGCAAAATTTGGAACTTGTTGACAAATGTATAAAGGAGTCCTTTTTGGGAAGCTGGACATGGAGGGTGTGCCATGAAACACTGGATGGAACATTCAGAAACTGAAACATCCAGAATTGGTCACTAGTGAGTGTTAGCCTTGTATATGACCATCTTATGTAAAACATTGATGAAATTGATGCAGTTTCATTATTTCTCATAAGTCTCAGAGGTAATTTAAGTCCTGAGGTTTGACAGAATTAAAAAAAAAAAAAAAAAAAAAGGCAGGTCTGTCTATGCAGAACGTTTTTGAAAAACAGGACTTTGAAAATGGGTATCCATCTAAGCGCTTTGGAAAGTGTTCCTATTGCAGCTTTGTGAAAGCCGATGCCTCTCTCGTGATGTGACCACCCTGTCCTGTATCAGCTCTGTTGACACTCAGAGCTGGGCTTGTGCTGTCTCTAGAACATCTACCAATATAAAAATTAAAGCTAACAAACTTTCTGCAAAACATATTCCTGACCAGTGTGGGTAGGAGACCTTTGAAAGCAGCAGTCCACCTCAGACGAGGACATCCATGTTTGTCCTCCACTGCAAATAGAAGATGTAACTTGGATTTGAATTATGAAATATGGTATGTGCAATAATCCTTGGAAGATTTGAATGTGTTTGACATCCTTATTGCTACAGATTTTTGGAACTTAACAGTACTTCACGCTAAAGGACTATTTTAACCCAATACCTCATGTCCAAAAGTGGCCAACGGTGGGTTTCTTGGGAGGAGCAGAACAGAGCAAACATCCTTCTCGGTACAGTCTCTTGTCTTCCAGCAGTCGTGCTTCGATGCCATCCTGATCTAGAGATGGTATCTGTGTGTCAGACAGCTTGCTGGAGGTTTTGTTTGTTTTCTTTTCCTTGCCAGAAAAGATCTGGGGCTGCACTTTGATCTAAGCTGTATGTATATCTGGACCAATATCCCAATAGTTGTCTCAGATTTACAAATATGCGAGTCAGGCCAGAACATTATTTTTCAAGAACACCCAATCATTGATTGTAAAGACAAGAAAACCTGCCTTTCCAGCCTTTTTAAAAAATAAATTATAGGAAGAGCATTATAGTAAAGCTACTATATTGATTTATTTTTTTTCCTCCCTGATGATGGAGCTTTTCAGTGTAAAGGTAAATCTTTCTGTAGCACCTTTCTCTTTTCTGAGGCCTGTACACCACCGGCATGGCTTATGGTTGCAGCAGAGAGAAGCAACGTGACATGATGAGGGAACAAATTAAGTAAAATATGAAACTAATTTCCTTCCCTGTCACCAGTTGCCCCTCTCTTCAGTTTAAGAATGATGCGATACTGATAAGATCAAGACTGCGGGATCGTGTTTACCAGCTTGTTTTTGTTCTTGCCCTGATGCAAAGTGTTGCTTCTGTGAGGGAAGGTTCCTGTTTTTCTTTCAGGCTCATTACAGCAATTATATTTGGCTGCATTTTTATCGCTGTGGTGTGAAGAGCTGTTTGGAGAATGTCCCTTCATGAGTGTTACTCGGGCCCGTGCTGTTACTACCTATGGAATTGGTATTGGTTTCGATAGGAGCAGGTTTCGGCTGCTGCTGTTCCTGTTGCAGTACCTCTGCTTAAAATGCACCCCTTAATAAGATCTTTCTTTTTAAGTGGAGTTCAGGTTCATCCAGTGGAGTTTAAACACTTCGTCCTTCACCCAAAGGTGGACTACAGCCTGCAGCTTCAAACAACTGTTTGCTACAAAGAAGATGAAATATTGCTGATTTTGGGTCACCAGAACGTGTACATGCCTGACTTATAACTCCTACAGTAGCTGAGTTTGATGTGACTAATCTTTCAACCTTAAGTACAAAAGGGTTTCGTACCTGTTTGGGTCTTTTAAGCTCACTTGTTCCCCTGAGCAGCTTTCAGGTTGTTGCTATTGCAGAGAGGAACTGGTTTAGTCATAGGGAGAAAATCAACAGTTTCATCATCTAAATGGTGTTTAACTCTCAGTCTTGCTCTGTATCACAGCTGTTCTGATGGGAACCGAGTTTCATTTCCTGCACAGACCTTTGTTGATCGCTACGTTTCTTTTTTTTTTCTGAACCCTGTTTGCGGTAAGACTCATGACATGTAACTGAACTTGGGAGAAGAGTTCGAAACCACATGCATTTTCACAGCATTTACAAAAAAATATTTCTCCTAGTCATCTGTTTGCATATAACATCTAGCAAACATTTGTCTTACTGAATGGAAAGAGCACAGAAGGTTCACACATTAGACTGAAGCTCTTCAGAAGGATGTGAGGAAGAGTGAGCACAAATACCCTTATTTTAGCAGGCTACATTCATCTCGCGAAAGACTTCAATGTTGTAACTTGCTAGTACCTACTCACTTCAGTGTCCTGAAGAGATTATGGCTTTGTGTTTTTGGGTTTTTTTTTTATGTTTAGGGTACAGAGAAAGTGTAACTTAGTCAAGGAACCAGGTTCTGCTATTGAGAGCACTTGTGGAATTTTATTTTGAGCTGTGCTGTTGTACAACACCAAATTTGGGGTTGTGTGCTGTGTTCTTAAGAGAGTTCAATATGCTTATTCTTTCAGTGCAAATACTTCCATTGAACTGCTTTATTTTATAAATAGATACCTTTATTTGGTTAGTTGGTGAAGAGAAGTTCTTAAGAAATCTCTGCTCCCACCTCTGTCGCAGATTCTCTGTGCGACTTTGTAGAAGCTGTTTTAGTCTCTCTCTGCATCTGTTTTTCTAGGGGAAAACGGGGATAGTAATTTTCTACCTCGGAAGCAAGATGAGGCAAAGTTTTGTGGTGTTTGCAGAGAGGCTGAATAAATTTTTTTCTGTAGAAGAAAACAGCGTTGTTTTTATTACTGGTTTCAAGCTGTGCTGAAGGCTGTTCCTGCTGCATGATGCAGAGAGGCAGTGGGAGTAACGCGGTGCCCCACCAAGGTATTTGAATACATTCCCTGCTTTCCCAAACGTCTGACAAACTGTAGCCTTCATCACCTCCTTCCCGCTCTTCTCCAGACGGATATTTCCCGACAAAGACTTCAAAGTCCATGAGTAACAACACTAGATTTGTTTTTATCATGTTCGCTACAAAACTCTCCTTTCCCTTAACACAAACTGCCCAAGGAAAGTGTAAAGAGCGATGGACGCCATTCATGGAGCTCGTTTGGGGAGGAAGTATTGGGATGGCTCTGTTTCACCCCTGCGCGCAAAAAAGGATTTTAATTGCTGGGTTTGTGTGTGTTTGTTCTGCCTCTGTCATCATCATAGTGCCGAGTGTTTCATCGCCATTGCATGTGAGCATCTCCCGGTGGTGGTTAGCCGGGCAGTCACGTGCCTGGGATGTGGTACGTGCTCTCTCATCCTCCCTTCGGGCACAAAACAAGGCGATGTGTGCCTTGCTGCCTTCTTGTTGGGTTTTCCCTCTCCCAGTCTTTGTTATCCGTAATCTACACATTATGGAGAGTAGCCTTTATTCTAGATGGTGTACACTGTACCTCAGAAGTAGTAAATCATGCTGTACTGAAGATAAAGTGATGTCATGCTAAAGAACATATCAGACCTAACCTCGACCATCTTGCATTCTTACTGTTCTTGAACCCTAAATTTGGGGTCTTTCGCCTATATTTAGGCCTTGGGCAGTTGAGAAGTGCGGTTGTCGCATTTGCTTTCATCACTGGTGTCTTAAAGCTGAAGCCAGGAATGTAATCACGCAATCACTTGCCGTAATCACAATTCATTTTTTTTCATGGCTTTGCATTATGTAAGCTGGTAATAGGCTTTTTAATATACAGAGGAAGTGCTTTAACTGAAGAGCTATTATTAAACAACTCTGCTAAATATATTTTAGGATTTCAGAGCTTAAAAGCCAGTAAATGTTGTAATTTGAAAAAACCCCATACTTCTGAATAGAGAAATACACAAAGAATGTAAATGTAAAGAATGAACATTGGAGGAATACATGTTTTATGTGAATCAAGGTGTTTTGCAAAAGAGTATCTTTCCTTATTCCCAATGTTATAATTAGGAAAAAAAGATCAGGTAGACTTTTGGGCACACTGTGTTTTTCAGATGCGGTCACTTAAATGCATTTGTCTAAAATTTTCAGCTGTATACAGTAATGCAGTGTTATTCCAAATAATTTATTGTTAGGTAGAAAACGTATGTGGACTTTAAAAGTATTTAGTTTAAGTATTCAGGGAAGAAGTAACAGTTGTGTAGATTTTGGGGGTTTCATCTATTTTGTTCACTTAATTTTCCATTAAAATTGATGGGAAGTAGCATTCCAAACACTTTACGAAGTTGAAAAATTCACAGCTAAGGGGAATGGATAGAGGATACCATGCCAAGAAATATCTCGACTACATTTTTCTTCATGAAATAATTAGAGACAGCTTTTTGGGGGTTCTAAGCTGCAGTGCTTACTCTGAGAGAAACTTTAGGTAAACCCACGTAGCAACTGCACAGAGCTGGTGTCCTCTGGAGGGGAGAGATGCCATCCAGAGGGACCTGGACAGGCTTCAGAGGTGGGTTTGTACGAACCTCATGAAGTTCAACAAGGCCAAGTCCCGCATGTGGGTCAGGGCAATCCCCAGCACAGCTCCAGGCTGGGTGGGGAATGGCTGGAGAGCAGCCCTGAGGAGAAGGGGCTGTTGGTGGGTGAGAAGCTCCCCATGAGCCGGCAATGTGCGCCGGCAGCTCAGCGAGCCCCCGGCACCCCGGGCTGCATCCCCAGCACGTGGCCAGCAGGGCGAGGGGGGATTGTGCCCCTCTGCTGCGCTCTGCTCTGGGGAGACCCCCC
>NW_009648255.1:1862749-1876350 GCF_000708025.1 Charadrius vociferus
GAGGACAGGCTGGGAGAGTTGGGGGGGTTCAGCCTGGAGAAGAGAAGGCGAAAAAGGGGAGACCTCAGAGCCCCTTCCAGTGCCTAAAGGGGCTCCAGGAGAGCTGGGAGGGACTCTGGGTCAGGGAGGGGAGCCATGGGACGAGGGGGAAGGGATGAGATACTGGGAAGAAATTCTCCCCTGTGCGGGTGGTGATCCCCTGGGGCAGGTTGCCCCGAGAAGCTGTGGCTGCCCCATCCCTGGAGGTGTTCAAGGCCAGGTTGGACGGGGCTTGGAGCAACCTGGGCTGGGGGGAGGTGGCCCTGCCCAGGGCAGGGAGGTGGGACTAGATGATCTTCAAGGTCCTTTCCAACCTAAACCATTCTGGGATTTGGAGTTGGAGAGTGATGGAGTTGTATGAACCAAGCTGAAAGGCGGTGGTAGGTGCGCAGGAGCTGAGCTGCTCTGTGGCACAGGCGTGCACCAAACGTGGGTCGCTCAGAAACACTTTGACCTTCGCAATCAGACAGACTGAGCAGTTCTATTTAGGAATGGGAAAACAAGAACACTTAATGTGTTGTATCATACGTTGGCTTTCAAGAAGAGTGTTTGAAGGGGTGGCAATCAGCTGTTTCGGTGCTTGATGCCTGGGCTCTTGTTACAGCGAATTGTCGGCATAAGTCAATGAGCGGTGACCATCCTGTCCTTCTCTCTTTGCTTAACAGAGGAGGGGAATTTGATACAGAAGAGGCAGAAGCAGTGAGCTACAAAAATGTAAAAAATTCCAAGCAGCTGACAATCATTACATTTTTCAGTACTGAGAAATAATTTGGCAGGCACATTCTATACAGGTTTCGCAGAAAAACGTTTAGCTTTCAGAGAAGCTATTTTCACGGTAAGATGTCATTAGCTGTCAGCCGTATAAATCTCAAACAGAGTCTTAGGAGATAACATAGATGCACACTTAGCCGTGCACAGATTTTGTTTGCTGTAGGAAAAAACTTACCGCAGTTTGTTTTACTGGAATTGTATGTGAAGTTTTCATGTTGTTGTAGCACTACTAGAAGAAAAGCATGTAAAAACCCTACCGGTCCCCACCTGTTTTGCATTAGAACATGCCTGCACACAAATACCTTTTTTTGCATACACACTGTTAACCCTGAGGTTTAGGAGTTCATCCTGAAGGTCTGCTTGCTCCGCATGAAGAGCATGAGGCAAAGCAGTCTCGTACTGTGTTCATCTCCGAAAGTGGTAGTCCTTCCGCAGGGTCCCCCCCGTTGCGGTCCTTTGATTCTCCCCGCGGTGCTGCAGAGCCGTGTGGGGCTGTTGGAGGCTGCGTTTTAGTGCAGTTAAGCCCGTATTAGAAATACCCGAGTCACGTATTGGAAGCCAGCCACATTTCAAGCGCCTGTGGAATTTGTTTTCTCATCTTCAAAATTTTACAGGCCTTTAACTTTTTAGGATATTAACCGGTGTGTGATTACTTTTAAAAGAGTTCAGCATGCTAGTAGATAATCTTTATCATGTTTAGAGCGTATCTTGGTTTTCAGATCCTCTTTGCTTTGTATTGCATTAGCGTAGAACTACTGCAAATGTTTTTGCGTTATCAGTTTCCACTGTAACACATGCAACATAGAAAGTTATAATAAAATTAAATAATCCTCTGGGGTTTACCACCTTTAAAAGAAAACAATTTAGTCATAAATAAAAGGTTTTCCATTTCTTTGCAGTTTCTTGGAGGTCACAGATCTTTGGAGTAGGGACAGCCATGTTAGAGTATTCGGCTTGAAAAGAGATCAAAGGGAGAACGAATGCTCAAATTGTGAGGGTTTGTATTGAGAAATATCTTTTTGGGTGTTTGTTTCATACAATATGCAGCACATATCTGGGGGTCTTTATTCAGGACTTAGATTTGTCGGTGCAACATAACTCCAAAACAGTGAGTCCAACTCCTCACTCCAAAAGGATAGTATGAATAGTATCAGTCACTAAACACGCTTTTCTCAAACATAACAGCTTTGCTAGGCACTGAAATTCAGAATTGTAAGACTATGTTTTGATAAGAAAAAGCAAATGTCCCTAAAGCAGCATTAAAAAAAATTAATGAAGAAATTCACTCAAAAAATCGTGCTCATGGTGCTGCCTGCAAGTACTTTAAATGATAACACAGCTTGGTATTTCAGAGAGATGATTTCCTCATGATTTCACACATTGTTTTCAAATAAAGTAGATTGTAGCTTGTTGTTATGGAACAAAATGACTACATACCAGGAAGGTGGGGTGATCTCTTACTAGTTTTTTTCACTCTGGAAAGTGTGTGTATTTTTTTAAGCCCTACATTGAATGTCAGTCCCTTGGTACTGGTCATTTATTTTGGTTAGCGCTACTTTTCCTTCCAACTCCATCTGTCTTATATCTGATGTTTGTCTTGCCGGGCTGTTGTGGTATGCGTTCCCGGAGCGGCGCGGGTGCCGCTGCAGCAGCAGCAGTGGGCAGTGGAATGTCAGCTTTAATTAGTGTACCAGCTCCTCGCGGTGGGCTGCAGCTATGGTGGGAAGACACGGGGTATTAGAAGACACCTCCTACGCAGAATAGCTGGGTTCCTCCTGTCCTCGTCTTCTAACCACAGTGATTTTGTGTGCCGTTGACGCAAGTAGGGAACACACTGTTAAACCTTCAACGGGTTTGGTGTGATAGTGTTGTCTTTCGTCTTAATTAGTGGGGTTCTGTGACAGTTTTTAGAGAACCATGTGCAGGGAACTGGCAAGACGTGCCTTTTGGGCGGTAAGTTCTCGGTGTGAAGGGGAAGAAAGCTGGCTGGAGCCGTCCCTGCTGCGGACAGGGCCAGGGCCAGGGCCAGGGCCAGCCACCCTTGAGGGGAATTGTCCTCCAAATGGGTCAGACAAAACCCGTGCTGGTTGGGCTTGGGCTGGGGGGGCTGCAAACAGAATGCTTTTGTGTCCAAAGAATTTTAAAAGTCGCTCACGGAGTTGCATTTTTAAGACATTTGATTTGACTTTTGTGAGTATTCTGTATCTTTAAGTCTGTATGAAAACTTATTGAAAACAAAGAGAGCAATCTAAATTTACCCAACCAGCAGTGGGTCAGGTCCCCCGAGGGTGAGCCGGTAGGAACAGACAGATCGTCCTTTTGTCTGTGTCAGGACAGCGCTTCATACTTCAAAGAGTGCTTAGCACTTCACAGACCCAAATGCAATTAATTGGTGATGATAAACACTAAGAAAAGATACGCACCTGTACCTCCCGTCGAGAAATGAAGGATCGTTCCAGCTGATTGTCATTTTTCAAAGTGGGAACTCTTCAGTAGTTTTCTGTGAAAGTAGAAAACCTTCAGCAACTGTACCAGTCAGTGTGAAATAGCTAGCAAAATTGCAGCCGTTCTCAAGCAAATCTGTATTCATAAAATCATATAGATGTTTAGAATGGCTGTCACTTCATGTGGCAAATTGCATACACAGTACTTCGATCTCTGCAGTATTGATGTGCCAAAGTTTTAATAATAAACTGTAGATTTCAAGTATTAGCTTGATTTATGTTTACTCTTAAGAATTCAAAGAAAATATTTTATATAGTCTCAAAAGCTGCATTTCCAGTTGCCAAAGATTAGTAACTGTTAATGAATACCAGTAAGCTGACAACTTGTAAAGAGATTATAAAAGTAGAAAACTAATTATGTAAACAGCATTATTTTGGAAATATGCTAATCCTGGTTATAAAAAAATGGCTGGGAATGAATATTACTGTCATTTCTTCCAGTTTCTATGAATTTCTTAAGTTCTTGATTGCTAATAAACCAGTGATTGTCTAATGATCGGCAGAGCTTTAGAACTCTGTGCTTTACTTGAGAATGTTCTTCATTGATGTCTCTCTCTTAACACTGCCTAATGAAACAGCCTCAGAAACCGTTTGCTGAGGCATTCCGCAGTCACTGTTAAACATGACTTTGTCAAGTGTAGGGGAAATGCACTTTTATTTTCTCCTTTCGATAAAGGCTGTACTCTGGTCCTTAATTTGCAGCACCCTGTTGTTGTTGTTGATAGGTCCTTTTGAAAGCGCCAGTGGCTTTACGTGAAGACGCATACTGGTGCTGATTTTTGTAGCAGCAATATAGCTACTCCAAAAAAAAAAAAGGCAGTATTCCTCAGTGTAGGCTCCGTAATTGTGAAATCATGTTTCCTTTTCATATTATGCTAGTTCACTTCTGCTGCACGTGATGAAAGGTACTCGAACTCTATGGGGGATTGGCAGCAGATGCTCCTCATCTGGAGCCATTTACATTTTCTTTTCTTCCCTGAAGCACTAACTTTCACAAGAATAACCTTTTGAATAGTATGTGGCTGCTTCATCAAATGTGGTTGTGTGTTGTATTTACTTAGTATGCTCAAAATGTCAAGGATATGTATATTGATTTTTGTACCATTCGTGCATACTGAATAAATACCACTGGACTAGGAGGACTGCTGCGTACGGTTTGTTGGCTTTCTGTGCTGAAGACCGTGGTTTTTTCGCCACCGTCCATGGAAACCCTCAAAGAGTTCCTTTGCTCTTTGCACTTGCGCCTGTGTTGTGCCCACTTCAAGCTCAGGGGACATCCTCATGGTCACCGGGAGACATGAGGACAGCCGGAGCGAGGGTCTGTCTGAGGAAGACTATGCCAACTGTAGTTCTGATCGTCTGTTTTGTTACCTCTGAATGCTCTTTTTGATGGATTACAAAAGGTGAGAATTGTTTGCTTTTCTTGTTGTTTCCAGGGGACATGAGTTTTGGGTGGATTTGAACGTTATGAAATTATATGAAACTGTTGAGTTTGACCAAATGCGGCGGCTGTCCACACCTTCCTGCCCCAGCTCCAGCTCCAACTACTACACTGTCTGGAAATACTTCTGCAGGGACCACTTTGGCTGGAGAGAATACTCGGAGGTATTTAACATGTTCCAGAATCCTGCTTTTGGGTTGTAACCCAAAGCTCTGTGTACAGTATATACTATAAATGATATATACATTTTCAGTCTGTTTCCTCTTCAGACAACCTGGTCTAGTGGAAGACCCAGGGCAGAGGGTGGAACCAGATGATTGTTAAGGTCCCTTCCAACTCAAACCATTCTATGATTTTATGAGTCTCTGATTCAGGAAAGTTACTTAGAGTTATTGTTGAGGAAGATAATCGAGAAGTTCAGTGTTGAACTGAAAAAGCAGTAAGAGGAGAACTCTGCTCTGCTGGACTGCACCTTGAATTATCCCTGAAAACATCGGAAACACAGAGGCTGACCAAGTTGTCAAATCTGAGAGCAAACTGGCCCATGTCAGTACCAACAGAGTCCTTTCTAATCCCTAGAAATCTCATTTTTAGGTCGGGGGGAACAGCTTTCTGCAGCTTTTTTAACACCACTACCATTAAGCTTTGTAGTTTTTAATTTATTTACCTGTCCCCAAAGATACCTCAAGGCAGACGTGAGCTTCCAGAGCCGCTGGATCCGTCCCCTTGCTGTCTCGGAGGCTGCACTGCAGACTGCTGCAGCTGGACGGGCTCGCAGCTGCCAGCCCTGCTCCTTAGGGACCTCTTCCTAAACGTCTAGTTTAAATCCGTTCACCGATGGTTTATGCACACTCCTTCCAGTTTCGCCACCGCCCTTTGGTCTTTAACAGCCACAGTTTTCTATATCAGGTTTTAAATAGGCCTTCTCTCTTCCAACTCTTTAACCCCAATGATAGGCACAGCAATCACAGCCACTGTCAAACAGGATTGTGCTCGACAAAACCAGAATACTTCTGTTCCTTCAAGTAAGCTCTCCAGTGAGCCTTGTAAATACCTGTGGTAGTTAAGAGCTCATCTTCGGCTGACCAGAGCTGTATATAATATTTTGAATAAAACCTCATCAGCGTTTTACAATTTTGGCAGTACCAGAAATACCTCCACCAGTGTAAAGTAGATCACGTTCATCTTTTTCATGTGTCACGCTGACTTTATAAGCCTGGTAGGGAGAACTGTATACAGTTTGGGGCTTTGCAAATGAAAAAAAAAAAAAGAAAAAGAAGAACAGGACAGAGTCTGGAAGAAAGCACCACAAATAACAAGAAGTTTAGGATGTTTGACCTGGGAGGAGAAGTAAAAAGCACTGGGTTTCTCTAGTGCAGAAAAGAAAAAAAATGATGAGAATATATTAATATATAAAAGATTGTTCTACAGCAGAGTTCTGCTTTTCACATTCAGCAAGCAAAGACAAAAAGTAAATTGTGTCAAGGGAGTTTTAGGTTAGATATTGGGAATAACATTGGACATGTAAAAATACGCTAGCACCAGCACCGATTATGTAGGAAAGTGGTGAAACCTGCCTTGTTGGCAGGTCTTACAAACAGGTAACAGAACGTTTTTCGGTGGTCTAAGTGTACTTGTGCCTCAGAGCAGGGGAAAGGGAGGAGAGGGAAAGGGAGTAGAGAGAGGGATTCTTTGAGGTCTGTGGCAAAAATGTTAATTTTTAAGTGTGTGGTTTTTCATGTATATTTTTTTTTTTGTTTTAATTTTCTTGAAACAGCCTGTTGTAAGATTGATAGAAGAAGCCAGCTGCCGGGGTCTGAAAGAGGTTCGATTTGTTACCTGGCATAATCAGTATATCTTAAACATCAAAGATGGATTCCAGCAAAACGCGTGTTTCAGAAGAGAAATCAAGAGGAGACCCCTTCTTCGCTCATGCATTGTGCTGATGCCGTTTTTACAGTATGTATCCCAGCAGAATGGAAACTTTGCATTTGTTCTCCATGTTGTTCTGTCCGTGAGGATTGTATTCCTTAAGATGTGGCAAGGAAATAGGCATCACTGGGTTGAAAAATCAGAAGAAAAAATAAAAAATCTCGCTCGTATTGGCAGCTCTCGCTTGTCATTTTTCCAGATAAATATATGGTCTGAAGAACTCCTTACTACTAGGCTGGTTTTTATTTAAAGGTTAGAATGTACCTTGTGGATTGCAGAACAGCAGACGCACAGATGTGCTTCGGGTTTGCCCAAGTATTGTCCAGCTTTCAGCATCTCACAGGCTATAGTGATCGCCGGGTGATCAGTTCTAGGTCCCATAAAAATGAGCATTCAAAAACACTTGATAATTTTCAAGCGCAATTAAAGCATGCCTTGTTTTTATTGTCAGCTCAACCGGGGGTCAACACGCTCGCCCATCAAAGGCAGAGCGAGGAAGGTGTTGCATTGTAGTCATTTTTGATTACATCTCATAAAAATGCCATTTTTGTGATCTCACCAACACAGCTGGAAATATTATCGTCAGAGTTCAGTAGTTAGGAACATATTGTCCTGTTAGCAAAGGGGTGGAAGTCGTTAGTCTGACTGGCAGCGTGGCATGCTGGGCCCATCAAAGGAGCTTTAACTGCTGCAGTGGGGCTAGAATGCTCATTAGCTTGCAGAGTCGTTACCGCTTCTAATTGCGAGGTGAATGTGAATTTGGTCAGAGCCTCAAAAGACGTGGTGGTTAGAGACATTTTTAGATACGGTTTTACAGGAAGGAAACCCAAAATTACTAAAGAGGGAGGATGCAGGTAAAAAGATCAAGCGTGGACTTGCTGGTTATAGCAATTCTGATTATCATCTTAATGAAAAATAAGAATTTCAGGTATTCTCCTGATGTTGTGCTACCAGTGACTATTTTACTACAGTGTAAGTCTCTAATTTTGACATACGCTAAAATTATGTGTTTTAGTGGACTTTGAGGGTTCTACAGTCATGAGGGCTTGACCATAACTATTCATACCAGCTACCACATCTGTAAACTAAGCTCCAAAATGTCTGTTGTTCTGCAGTAAACCTCATTCTTTTATTTCCTTTATCTAAAGACCTTGTAGTGCTTACTTAAAAATCCACCAGTTCTTAGCAGGGAACAAAAGAATAGTTTAAATATTTGTGGGACCATCCCTAAGAAGTCTGTATTTGCCTCCACTTATCACATAACACTACTGGAGATTTTTTATTTGCCTCCCCCCACTACTTCTTAAATCGGTTATACAATTGGGAGAGAGCACTCGAATAGAAACTGGGGGAAGTGGGTGATAGTGGTTGACAAATGTTGACTTTTTAATGGCTTCCCTTGTGTAATAAATGCTTACAAATAATTTACACTAGTCAGAAGAAATGAACGAAGTAGACCAAAGGATTGCAGTTATTTTTATTGTGTTTGATGTCTTCCTTGTTAATCCATAACTCATTGTTAATCTGTGCTTGGTCTTCCAGTCCAAGTGTGAATGAATGAAGTTCTACAGTAATATATTTTACCCATTGATTTTAGGAGGAGAAATAAAAGAATTAAATGCACACTGTAATATTGCAGACTGCTATTTTAATAGTCATTCTTAGAAAAATCCATCTTCTGGGTTTCCGTTAAACTATTAATAAACAGTGAGAAGAATTCTGAGTTGAGTCAAATCCATGCAAATAAAGTGAGGTCTCTTTTTAGCTGTGAACAGCAGGTGAAAGCCACATGAACGCTTGTTTAAAGAGTATGTCTGCTCTGAAAAGTGTGAGTGCTTATGACTTACTGTCTCCCTGATCCAAATCAAATGTGTTCATTTAAAAATAGACTTTTTTTCCCCCCCAACTTTTTTTTCTAGACCTGAAAGACGCAACCTACAATCAGAAAATCACATTAAACTATTTCTGGGTCACACAAAATATCACACAGTTCTTTCAGGCTCATGTATCACCAGCATTAAATATTCTGAAAGGCAGCCCTAATTGACATTGCTGTAGATAAGATGTGAATAGCAGCAGAATTCTTATGTATCAAGATAATTCTCTTGGCTCTGCAGAGGAAGGCAGGCTAAGGAGCAGGGACAGGCGGCACTTGCTCTGTGACGGTGTGTCAGTGTGCCTCGAGAGCAGACCGGCCGCGTGCGGAAGCCGCGGCTCCGCGGCTCTTCGGGCACCGTCACGCTGGAAAAAAAGAAGATTCATTCCTGCAGAGTCACTTGGGAGAAAATGGCTTTGCCTTTAGCAAAGCTTGGAGAGGCTTTTGGTCTCCAGTAAACGTTCTTTTTACAACGATGGCGGAGGGAATCGAGTTTGCCTGTCGCTCCTGCGTGCGAAATCCAACAGCGTGCGTGCAGGGAGGCAGGATTGGGCCTTGGATGTCGTCAAACCGCAGCTTGCCCAAGATGAATAGACAAAGGACTCACTTTCCCCATTTCCTCTGAGGCAGAACAGGTTTTCTCCTTACGCTCTGGCAGCGGTACGGTATCTGAGAAATTTCATGAACTTTCACGTTCATTAAACTTTTCATTTAATGAAATTTAATTTAAGGTCACCTGTGGGGTTTAGAGACAAGATTCACCTTGGGTCTTTCCAGCCAGACTCCGACTGTGGGATGCATTCACTGTGGGATGGTCCCGGAGTCAATAGCAGCTTCTCCTTTAAAAATACTTTGGTAAAATACTCATCTGGTGAAAGGTTGAGACAGTTGCGTATATTCTTGCCACTGCAAGGGAACCTCACCAGCTTGCAGGAGCTGACGAGCTGTGAAAACCAGAGCCCGAACCTGCAAGCTTTACGTGTTCAAAGTATTTTCACTGACGTAAGAGGGAGACTCCAATAAGTAAGGATTATTCAGCTGAGTGAGGCTTGCTTGTTCAGATTATCATCAGGTGAACATAAGCCACAAATGCCACACTCTGTCTAAATTTAGCAGCTTCGAGAGTGTGAAAAATTCCACTGAGGTGCAGGTATTTATTTGAGAACTAAGTCTCTCCACGCCACAGTTGGTGTCGTTAACTGGATTTTACTGGTGTCTGTTGTGTTTCTGGCATCCCTGCTGCTTTCCTGCCGCGGCCGTTACAGGCAGCAGCTCCCCTTCCCTCACCCCTTGCCGGCTCCGCGCCTGGCAGCGTTCCCAACAGGGAAGAGGGGCCGGGCTGTCGCATGGAAATAAGCAACTGCAAATGCAAATCGACATCTGGCCTGTGCAAATGAAAATACGAGAGCCTTCCTCGGCACGATACTGGGGAGCACTGAAAAACACAGCTTCTCTTCTATGTACTGCAGCGACATAGCGGCAAGTTTTGCCTATAAAATGTTATTAGTTGGGGTTATTCGTTATTCACACTGTACAAGAAACTATATGTTTCCACTCCTTATAGGAAAATTAGGTCAAATGGTGCCACATTATTAATCTTTTCGTATTCTGTACATCCTATTTGCTATGTTAAAATCACTTAATACTTTATAGCTAACATACAAAATAATTGTATTTGCTATCGTTCTGCCTGTCTGTAGTTTGTAACCCCAGAATGGGAATAATGCCGGTAGGTTTTTAAACGCCGCCCAGCCGTAAGACTTCCCTGCGCGGAACAGCGTCCCGGGAAGTCGAGGTTTTGTTGTTCCTTCCTGTGGATGGAGGAGTTATCAAACCAGCAGAAAGAGCTGGCGTGCTTGTTTTAAACAACTGTTATATATTGTTATATATAGACGTGTAAATCGCTACAGAACGGAAGGGCAGGAGTTGCTTAAGATACGTTGGCAATGAAATAAGGGTGATTCGAAGCTCTTCTGTTCATGAATGTTTAAGCACAAACTTTTTCTCCTTCCCCACCTAGGACCTTAGGTGGGAACTCGCCGGTACCCTCTCCATCAGCTGACCCGGCTTCCTCACACGTCCTATCTCCCGCTGCTGTTACCTCTCCGAACTTCTATCCTGAAACCTGGATTAGTATGGATCCAGCTCAGGACTTCATCCAAGTGCCTGTTCTGAAGGAAGACAAAAGCTATAGAACCATCTATAACCTGTTTCACAAGACTGTGCCAGAGACCAAGTATAAAATTTTGAAAATTCTGAGAGTGCAGAATCAGTTTCTTTGGGAGAAATATAAAAGGTAAGATAATGCAAATACCATTCTTCCACAATAGTGGGAAAATACCTTAAAATATGTAATTTGGCCTGCAAAATATAAATTGATGATTAAGTAGAATACATAAACTCCAGATTTTTCTGAAGAAAATGGGCATCTTCAGTTGAACAACTTTATCTGAAAAATGCTGAAAAATATCTTCCCCTGAAGTTTCCTGTGTAAGTGGTTTGATATATATCTACTGATAACTTCTGTGAAATATATCTTCACAGAAACTTCAGAACAAATCTAAGATATCTAGTTGAAAAATCTTCCAGTTCGCTTTGAAGCCGAACTAGGAGGAATTGTTTTCATCAGATGATCTCTGTGTTGAAGTTCATCGCCGTTAGTGCTTCGGTTCCCCAGAAGACGGTCACACGGGGTCTTACAGTGGTCTGGCAAAGACGACTCCTGCGTCAGTCAGTCCCATTCCCACCAAAGATGCTGTGTCTGCACGTTACCGTCCACTGACCACTTTGTAACGGACGGGAGATGAGACGGGTGGATTCTCTCTCCCTTCTCAAGAAATGGAGAATCTCAGGAGGACCCTATGGATGGGCTGTGGGAGCAGAGACTGCCTTGCAGTACCCGTGCTGGCCCGGAGCCTCTCCGCCCGCCCTGTCTCAGTAATTCCGCTCCGTGGCCTCTTGTGAAGCTGTAGTGGGATTTAGTTTTTGCACAACCCTTGTTTTCACTCTGAGGAAGATTTCCTTCCGCATCCGAGGCAAAGACGAGCAGGCACTTCTCAAGCTGCTTTGCCTTTGCTGCGGTGCAGGTGAGAGAGCTCTCCCTCCAGCAGTATCCGCTCCGGACCTTTAAAACATACCTATTGCACACAAAAGTGTTATTTGAAAGTGGAAGACCCACTCTGCTATCCACACAGAAATGTTTTCAGATCTCCTCTTACAGCTCTGCTATTCCAGAGGATAATACTGATCCTTGAGGAGCTGTAGTGACAACTGCCTTTCCCTTGCAGATCTGCGGTGAGTACTCACCTTCCCTTTCTGTTTTCTGTTCCAGGAAAAAGGAATATATGTCAAAAAAAATGACCGGGCTGGACAGGATAATGAACGAAAGGCATTTGTTCCACGGCACCTCCCAGGACGTGGTGGATGGAATCTGCAAGCACAACTTCGACCCGCGCGTCTGTGGGAAGCATGCCACCATGTTTGGACAGGGCAGTTACTTTGCCAGAAAGGCGAGCTATTCCCATAATTTTTCCAAAAGGTCACCCAAAGGAGTTCATTACATGTTCCTGGCCAAAGTCCTGACTGGAAGGTACACGGTGGGTAACCACACCATGAGGAGACCTCCACCCGTCAACCCCGGCAGCATCACCAGCGACCTCTATGACTCCTGTGTGGACAATTACTTTGAGCCTCAGATTTTTGTTATTTTTAATGATGATCAGAGCTACCCTTATTTTATTATCCAATATGAAGAAGTTAGCAACACTGTCTCCATTTGAAAACCTGTGCTGCTAAATTACTCGTTTTAATAAACTCTTGCCTGGCATTGGTAGCAGTTTCTGTGGGAAAAAAAAAAAAACAATAAAAAATTGGACATTGCAGAACTGATTAAATTACTTGCTTGGAAGGAAGTAAATCTCAAAATATAGAAAAGAAGATCTGAAGTGACCAATTGTGCACTTGCTGTTTGATTATGTATGTGCAAATTGTAAATATTTTTCCATTGTTTATAGTTGAAAATCTGTGCCTTTTGTTATAAAATACTGTTTATTTATGTTAGTAAATATTCATGTTTAAAAACGTGGGTGCGTGCGTAGAATTTCTGTTGCGTTCTGTGCCTATTAGAGCGGCTCGAAAATTGCTTATGCGCTGATCTCGAAGTCTTACGGAGGGCCGCTTCGAGGTAATCAGAACCAGATCATTTCCATCCCAAGTATATTAAATAAGATATTCACCCAACCATGATTTTTTATTACTGTATTTCAGAAAGATTGGGGAGGGATCACAAAACTAGCATTCTGCTCATACTTTGGATTATTAAACAGGACGACACAAATAAATCCATCATTTTCTGAAGTCAGCCCTGGGTGACATTGGGAAGAGGTTAGCCTGGCACAGGCCACCAGGGTTTGAAGCTTCCCGGCGGCTTACGGGGTCCCCGTCACTGTGGGGTGTCCCCAGTTGAAGGGGGTGGGGGTAGCTCTGGGGGATGGGTTTCTTGGGAAAGAAATGCCAAACAAAGGCTGGTTTGGATGAGGTTTGAAATTTGATCCAGGGTGGAAATCTCTGTTAATAACACTTCATGAGGCTGATATTGAATAAATTTAAAATTCATTTCATTTAATTAGAGCAGAAGCCTGTACGGGGGTGACATTACATGGAAAGACCTGGCAGCGGGCAGGAGGAACCCAGTGGTGACGCCGTGGGCTCATGGCACAGCTCGCCAGAGCCGGCGTCTGCGGAGGTTTGGAGGGGCTCCTGTCCGCTGCACCACACACTTCAGTGGAACTGATGGAACCGTCACGGGAGGGTTTTTCTCTAAATATGCTTTATGGAAACAAAATACGTCTCTAAAGTTGGATCAGAATAATTTCAGCACTATGATTTGGAATTCAGGAAAAGTTAAGTGAATAGAATCACAGAAGGGTTTGGGTTGGAAGGGACCTCAAAGCCCCCCCAGTGCCACCCCCTGCCCTGGGCAGGGCCACCTCCCCCCAGCCCAGGTTGCTCCAAGCCCCGTCCAACCTGGCCTTGAACA
>NW_009648255.1:1876705-1878845 GCF_000708025.1 Charadrius vociferus
TGCTGGGGATGCAGCCCGGGATGCCGGGGGCTCGCTGGGCTGCCGGCGCACATTGCCGGCTCATGGGGAGCTTCTCACCCACCGACACCCCCAAGTCCTTCTCAGCACGGCTACAAACAATCATTTCCTCCATTCCAGACCTTGGCATAGTTTGTGTTCTCAGCTTGGTCTGGTTTTCTCTGAAGCACCGTGGCACGGCACAGCCCACGCCACACGCTCACCAGCCACAGGGCCACCCTGGCAGTCAGCCCACCTACTGATTATCACCTGAGCTCGTTCCACCAGAGCCATTAGGAGCTCGTCACAGGCACGCTCAGCTACCTGCTGCCCTACCAGAGGTGCAACGGGCCGGCCAGCATTGCAAAATTCTAGTTATATGGCACGTGACATAGTTTATAGCCCAGCGAGATTATAATTGTCCACCTCAAGCAGCCCGAGAGAGATGTACCCGAGATGCCCTGTCCTCATTAGACCTTTACAAAGTGTTACATATCTCATTATAAAAGCTACACCGGCTTTATTAGCACAGGCGTGGTTGAGGAGCGCTCGCCTGAGGTTTGGGGAGCTCTGGTGGCCCCGGTGCCTCTGGCAGCCCGAGGAGCAGGTCTGGTGGGTCTCTGGGATGGGAAGGGACCTTCAGACTCGGTGTTCTGTGGCTCAGCCGCAAACCGTCTTCAGCTGAGCCTGGAGCTGCGCTTTTGGGACAACCTGCTCCATATCCACTTGCTCTCTGGGGCCTAAGGAAAATGTGTTTTGCTATGAGAGAGAAGTCTTTACTCCCACCAGCGGTCCTGCTTGTTTCTCTCCCACTGGGTCGCTCCTCGTTGCCTGCAGTAGACCAAACCAGCTGGTAGGTGAGAAGAGGGGGAAGGTGCAAGCAGCTGGTTCCAGTTCACTCCCAATCTCTTCTGAGGCTCTCAGCAGCACAGGGGAGGGCTCAGATTTGAGGGGGTTTGTCCTGGAGGAGGAGACATGGGCATGGCGGGATGGGAGCGACCAGCTGGGATGTGCACGATGGAGTAGCTGGTCCTGGCCTCCCCAGGAGATGCCGTTGGAAAGGTAAGGAGGTCTGTGGAGGAAGGGACGGTGCCTGCTGATGAAGTAAAGCTGAGGTGGTCTCCTTTCAAAAGCTGCTAAATCTTCTGGCTTGCTCTCCCTTCGTTCTGGTGACAATCAGGCTCCCGTGCAGTAGCTGAAGCGAGTTGGTGGAGCGCTCTTGTGCTTCTTGGGTCTTGGAACCAGGGTGGGGAGAAGTTCTCCCTAGTTGCTCGCGTGCCCTGTGGACACTGCGCTGGGAGCTCTGCCCGCTGCATCCTGCGGCACCAGCACCACCGCTGCGCACGGCACGGGGACACCCGGTGCCTGTCCCTCTCTGGAGCAGTGTCTCGGGGGGCGACTGGGGCCGGGAGCGGCTCCGGCAGCACCAACTGGTTGTCTGAGGCTGTTACGTTGCACTTACAGCCGTATCTGCGTGTTTGAGAAGTGTCTTCATGGTGGGATCTGAAGTGACTTCAGAACGGAGATTTAAGTGTTATTTAAGAGATAAAGACGTTGAATAAGGGTTGATGCTCTCATGGCTTTCACCTTCGGTAGTTCCCCCCCCCCATCAAAGGCTTCTGGCCAGTTTGAGCCTCGGATAAGCAGGATCCATGCGGGAGGTGGGACTGCTGCTGAGAGGGGGGAAACACGTCTGTCGGGGAGGGCGCACTGGGGGCTACAAAGCCTCGGGCTCAGTATTGGAGGTTTCCTGCTGTTCTCAAGCCTTCACTGGGAAACCGGTGATATTTATTCCTTGGCTGTTGTAATGGAGTTC
The DNA here is from genome assembly GCF_000708025.1 of Charadrius vociferus. Classification (NCBI taxonomy): domain Eukaryota; kingdom Metazoa; phylum Chordata; class Aves; order Charadriiformes; family Charadriidae; genus Charadrius; species Charadrius vociferus. Next base: position 1,878,519 of record NW_009648255.1, read on the forward strand.
TGGTCTTCTGGGACCTTCTCCTCCTCGCTGCTGGTTTGCTCCCGCAGCCCCGTGCTCGCTGATACTCCCGGGATGGTTTTCCTGAACCGTCCCCTTTTTAGACTTTCTTCACAGGGCGTTGGAACGGCTGCGGGGGTCGGTGATAACCCGCTCCGGCCACGCGCTGCTGACAGTGGCTTGCAAATATTTATGTAGTTTCCATGCCAACCTGTTCCAAGCGTAGGAACCATCCCGCGAAGCCCTACCAGACCCGCCACTCCTCAGCGTGGGGTGGTGCTGCACGGAGGGCGCAGGACCCCATTTCCCCTTTCGTGCCCATGTCCATCT
>NW_009648255.1:1878868-1882643 GCF_000708025.1 Charadrius vociferus
GGCTGGCTGAAATTGGGCACAGCTGCTCCGCAGCAGTGGAGGGAGGGCAGAGGCGTGCTGTGTCACCGCGTGCTGCCGATGTTCGTGTGTCGATAACCCTCCGGTGTCCATCTGTAGCTCTCCCGGGGCTAGTGGAGGATCACTCTTGGCTTCCAACCTGCCCTGGGGCTGCCTGCGGGGCAGGACCTGGGCGGGAGCCACGGAGCTGCGTGGGCATCGGGGCAGAGCCCGGCGGGAACAGAGCGTGCCCCTAATCAGCCAGCAGGCTGTTAATTGCCTCCTACGTGCCTCATCGCAGCTCCTTCCATAGCACCTCAGGGTTGCTCAAGGGGTGTCTGAGCAGAACAAGCCGAGAAACCGGCTATCCCTAAATCCCGCTCCGGGGCTGCCCCTGAGAGGAACATCAGGAGAGCAGAGCCTGCTCCCAACCTCGGGAACAGGAGGGGCAGGATCTGTCCCCGTCCCCTTCCCCATCCCCGCAGGACTGGGCCGCCGCTGCCCAGCGGGGCCGGGGGCTTTGCCGTGGTGTGAACAAATCATAGTGTTTTCGTGCCCTGTTTTTGGCGGTGTTGCTTGTCAAGGATTCAAAGAGGAAACTAGGTGAAAATGAGTATTTGCGATAAAGATCTCACGGTGTTGTTATTGAAATGGTAGGTGATGACACATGCTTTGGGCAAAGCCATGTTGTTACGAAAAGCTGATCAGCGCAACTCGTGGGTGGGGTGGGGGCGGAGGTGAGGATCCCCTGTGCCGAGAGGGACCTTCTGGGCTGTGCTCCGTGATTCCAGACCTACAGCACGGGCTGTAGGATGGGGTGCGTACTCTGGGCGTCCCGGGGGGCTCCACCGACTCACACGGGTACGTGGGGACCCTGCCAGGCCAACACTCCCCGCTCCTGGAGGTGATGGTGAAAGATGGGGCCACATCTGCTTCGGCCGCTGGTGGTGCCTGGGCATGGCGAGCAGTGACTGGGGGCTTTGTCGTGAAACAAACTGTTGTGGACAGCGGGATAAAGGCGTCTCGGTGGCCAGGAGGAAGGAACAGCTCAAGCGTGTGCTGATTTGGGAGCTGGGCAGAAGGTCAAGAGGCTGCTCCTCAAGGAGACCTTCAAGTGTCCGCTGCCCAAGAGGTCACGTGAGAACAGCCAGAGCGTTGGGATTCCCCTCCGCTCCTCCCACATGCGTGGGCACGCGGAGAGCTGTAGGACACCCCGGCAGGCCAGGGACCCCAGTTGTGCTTCTGCTTTGGCCTCTCCATCTTGTACAAGTGATGTTTGGAGCTGTCAAACTTCTACATTTCTTCAAAGAATAATAATTTTGGAGTGGGAGATGTTCCCTGTTCCCTCCCTTACAGGCGCCTGAGGACTGCTGTGCAGACCGCGCACCTCTGGGCGTAGCAGCTGTTGGGACGGCTCTGTGGGACGCGTTTGGGGAAGTGGTTTTGAGCATCATGGAAGCTGTGAGTGATGGTAGTGGGAAGGTTCCTCAGGAGGTGTCCTTCAAGTGGGAAGGAACCTCTGGAGGTGTCTAGACCAACCTCCTGCTCAAAGCAGGGTCAGCTCTGAGGTCAGACCAGGTAGTTCAGGGCTTCACCGAGACTGCTCTTGACCACCTTCAAGGGTGGAGGCAGCACAGCTTCCCGGGCAACCTGCTCCACCACCCACAGCGTCCTCTTTGTGGGGTAAAAACACCCCCTCATACCCAGGATTACACTGCTCTGTGATTACGTGCCCTAACTTCTGGTGTCCACACGCTGCAATCGGTTTATATCATTTCCCGACTTGGTGCGAGGGGGTTTAGAAGTGGTAGTGGTGATGAGCGAGACCCTAAATCGGTGCAGTGAGATGTGTATTGGCAACGGGCTGCGAGGACTCACGCCGGATGGCTCTCCCAGGGACTCCCACAGGAATTCCGCAGCTCTCTGACAGCTTGCTAAAGCCTTTCTTTACTCCACCCCGGAAAAAAGACTCTTTCCTCTCAACTTCGATGGGAAAGGCAGAGCGAGACGAGGCCAGGAGAATATTTTGCCGGCAGCGTCACGGCAGGGTGGTCACGATCCAGCCTGGAGTTTCCTTCTGCTGGAGGGGAATTCAATGCTGACGGCTCTGAGGGCTGAGACCTCCCACGATGGACTACTGAAAACCAGACTTTGAGTCAGGAGGCTTTGACAAATCGTAGTGCACAATGAGTCTTTTTGCTTCCCGCTATCAAAACCCCTAGTGATTTTTTTTTTTGTTTGTGATTTTGCTTTGTTTGTGATTTTTTTTGTTTGTGATTTTTTTTTTGTTAGTGATTTTTTTAGTTATTTGTGGAAATCTGAGGTTCCCACACAGTAGTGAGAACTGGGAACCACGTTACGGAAGTCAGGAGCATCTCTGGCTGCTGCTGGAGCTTCTCCATCGCTGGCAGTCCACGGCGCCATCACCACACTCTGACATCACGGCAACCAAATACATTCTCTCCATTAATTTTGTTTTCTTCTCTTATGGCTATAAAGTCTGTTTTTAGGAGAATATTTTCCCATAGACCGGACAACAAATGTCAGGTTGACCTAAGGAATGTTCTTTCCTCAATTTCCTTCAGGCTCCCTTTTCTCCAGCCAGCCGGGTACAACTTGTTTCAAGCGTAATTAGACTATTATAAATCATTTTCTGCCCCCTTTTTTTTTTTTCCCCCCTTCCACAAGGAGCACGTTCTCATGCATCCATACGCACCCGGGTTTGTTTTGTCTGTCGGGCTTTGTGCAATCCTCATACCTCCGCAGCTGACCCGCACCGAGTGTTTACAGGACCTCCCCAAGAAGGCATCTGCAGTCTCTCTCCCAGCAGCGGTTTGAAGAGGAAGGAATCACACCACGGACCCCGGCAGGCGCCTGGGCCTGCGCCGCCCTGGGAGGGGCTCACGGGAGGACACAGGTCCAGGTTAGAGGAGATGACCTACTGCTCTCCACCCACACGGGGGATGGACCTGTTGGCCTGCTCCGAGACCAGCTCATGGATCAGCCTGGGGAGTGAACTCCTCTCTTTGGCCATCCCAGTTCACAGTGGGAGGTCCCCAACCGTGTTCGCTTCTGTTACCCACGGTGCAGCATCCCTGGCTGTATCTCCGTGCAGTGGTGGCTTCTCGAGGGACCCTCTGCTGGGTTCCCAAAGGTTTGGGGTACCAAACCAGGCTCAGCCTGCGGCTGCGGTGTGGACATGCCCTTTGGGCTCCAGCCGGCACGATGTTAAATACAGGACCTCTTCTGTAACTCCCCCCTGATCCAGATGAGAAGAAGGTGCTACAAGAGAGAGAATAGAACTGAAAAAATGCCCAGGACCTTCTGGCATCTGGAGGGGAAGACGCTGTCTCTGATTACTTGCACAGAAATACCCCCCCAGTATCACTCAGCTGAATATCCAAGGCCAGGTTGGACGGGGCTTGGAGCAACCTGGGCTGGTGGGAGGTGGCCCTGCCCGGGGCAGGGGGTGGCACTGGGTGGTCCTCAAGGTCCCTTCCAACCCAAACCCTTCTGTGATTCTGTATATATCTTAGCGGATGAAAGTAAAAAGCTGCAGCTGACAGAGCCCAACAAGGAGCCAACGCTTGCGGGGAGCAAAGCAAAGGAGGAGACGAACGAGTGAGAAGGGAAGGAGGAAGTGATTTAAGAAAGCGAGAACTGGTTTCTTGGGAGGAGGAGGAGGAGGAAGGGAGGGCGAAAGGAGCAGGAACAGAAACAGAGGAAGGGATCACAAGAAGCACTCAAGGAAACATCAAGTGTGGGGGGGGGGAACCCC
>NW_009648255.1:1882667-1884293 GCF_000708025.1 Charadrius vociferus
CATGGAAAGGAAGGTGCCAATGGCAAGAAATTGTCAACAGTCAGAAAAACGCAAAACCGGCAGAAATCCAGCCCCAGGCGCGGTTACGGGTGCTCTTGCAAGGATGTCAGCGCTGCGAAGGGGCAGGCATCGATCCCCGGTGCTTCTCGTGTGCTCTAGCAAGTGTTTAATCGCTCTGGTGGGCGTTTCGCCATCAGAACCTGCTCAGTGTCCCCTCCCGGGGGAGTCTGGCCACGGGTGGGACCTGCTGCCCCGCGGCTTTTTTGGTGACGGGGGAGCGATGGGCGGCAGCGCGGGGCTGTGAACCCCCGCTGCTGGGTGAGGGCGGACGGGGGTCTCGCAAGGGCAGGAAATTTCCTTTTCCTTTTTCTTTCTTTCTTTTTTTTTTTTTTTAAATTTCCACTTAACTTTTGGTGTGGTGCTGGAGGATGCAAATACACCCTCCGCCCCTGAGCGCGGATGCAGCTGCTGGAACCGTTCATGCGTGCAGTTGCTGATGTGGCCGCTGGCCTTCACGGGCTTCTAATGACGGGGGAGCTGCGTGTTTGGAAAGAGCGGGCAGGACTCGGCGAGCACGCTGTCAAACATTTGTGGGCTCTGTCTATTTTTTGGGGGGGGGCTTCTGAAAAAATCTTGCGTTTTAGCCTGGATTTCAAAGCTATAGAATCAAGTTAAATTTACAGCCGCTTTACCTGGATAAAGCCACGCTCTCGTCATCAAACCCTTTGTGAAAGCCAGTGCCCGCGGACGGCCGTGCCGGGGACCGCGCTGCCCTTCCCACACCGGGGCTTCCAGCGGAGCTGATGGGGGCTGGGGGCAGGGCAGGGGCTGTGTTTCATGCCCTCGGCCAATTTCCGAGCTCTCCCGTGCCAGTAACCTCCTGAAACGGTGACTAAGCCCATAGGAGAGCGCTGGGTGACAGATGAACCCTTCACGGGTTGATTGCTGCCATGGGTGGAGATGCTGCACGGACCCACCTTCCGCTCTCCGCTCCCGACGCTGAGCGGTTACCGGGGCTCTCGGGTGGTCTTCCTGCACCAGGCTCATCCGCTGCATCCCTGTTCCCAGGAGCCGGGTGATGCCGAAGCGGTGATGAAGGAGCATCCACCAACACGAGCTCAGCTCCGGCAGCGGCGTCCGGGAACTCGGGGGCTGTCCGGGGACAGGCGGCTCTGCCGGGGCTGGGCTGGGGGAGCTGGATGGAAAACATCTCCTGGAGATGGGACCTTTTTTTTTTTTTGCCTCTTAGCAGAGGGAATGAAATAAAATAGAGTTGGGTGAAGGCAGAAGTCCAGCACCCAAGTCACGGTGCACATTGCTTTGTGTTGTCCGAGCTGATTGCTCCTGCTGTTTCCTCTTGGGGCTACTCCTGAAACAAAATGGAAATGATCGCTTCAAAAAAGTTCTGTATTTCCTGTTACCTGAAAAATAAGCCTAAAAACTCACTTGTCTGAGTCACAGCTCCCCCCTGCTCAGGAGCAGTACGGGTATGCTTCCTGTGGTGGAAAAACACCTCTGCGCCCGTCCTAATGCAGGATTCACTCCTGAATTCGCCCCAATTAAAGTCAGTCCAGTGTACTCCTGAAATCCTTCAGAACAGGGAAATGCAGAAGCCTCGGGAACGCC
>NW_009648255.1:1884334-1904095 GCF_000708025.1 Charadrius vociferus
CTGCTAAAAGCCAACCCGGTTTTTCCCCCCCCTCCCACAGCAGCCACGGGCGCTTCGCACCCTTCCCTCTGCAGCAGCTTCTTACGTGCTTCGAGGTGCCGTCGTGCTGTGCCTCCGGCTTATCTGCCCCAGGGGCTCCCCCGGGGCGTCCTCCTCTTCCTCACACCTTCCTCTCCTCTTCCTCCCTCCTTCCTGCCCCAAACCGGGCTGTGCCTTCGGTCGGGGCCGGTGCCCCCGCGTGGGGTCCCGCAGGGCTGAGAGCAGCAGCAGGGTTATCGCACGCATCCTTCTGCAATATTTTTACGGAACCAAGTTGATATTTGTTATTTTGGGGGCTTTTTTTTTTTTTTTTTCCCCCGTGAGAGCTGCTGTTATGGACTCACTCGCGCAGGGATGGCTTTCCAGCGAGCAGCAGGCTCCCTGCCAGCCGACGTGCCGGATCTGTGACACCTGGGGACAAGGCAGGCTCAGGCACAGGGCCACCACGCTCGGGGAGGGCATCTGCTCATCCAGAGCTGCGCCTCAAATGCATGCTGAATTTAAAAAGTGGCCGTACTAATTAAGTATCAACCGGTTATTAAAACCAGCTTTGTTGGAGATCAGCGGCTGAGAAGGAGTGACATCGCCATTTACATAAACTGGGGCTGCTTGGGTTGTGGTTTTTGGATTGTGGGGTTGTTTGGTTTGTTTTTTTAAGCTTGGAGAGCCTGTGAAAACCACTCGTTTGGCCTGTACGGGCTATACTAAAGACAAATGACCTCGTGGCTCTGCCTTTTTGTTGCTTATCCCTGGCCAGAGCACTGCAATGGAAGGACGGTGTGTCTCCCCAAGCCCCCTGTCCTGCTCGTGAACGTGTCCCTCAGCACCGGGCAGCTTTTGTGTCCAATCCATCGCTCTCCAGTTAAAGCTGGCACCCAGGAAAGGGCTGGAGATGATGTGCTGAGGGTGCTGCCAGCCGTGTACACCTCCTGCTCCATCGGCCTCCCTCCATCCTGACCTCATCCAGGGTCTTGTGCAATGCGTGCAGATGGCACCAAACTGGACCCTGAGGCTTGCTTCCTTCCATGGATGGATCTCAAGACCCAGATGGATCTCACATCCTGCTCCATCGGCCTCCCTCCATCCTGACCTCATCCAGGGTCTTGTGCAATGCGTGCAGATGGCACCAAACTGGACCCTGAGGCTTGCTTCCTTCCATGGATGGATCTCAAGACCCAGATGGTGCTCGGTAGTGAGGGTCCTGCTTTGGGCCCTTCTTTGTATTGCTGGGCAGCTGTTCACCCGAGTCCTTCCAGCGAGCCAAGGCACCTCCTGGCTCAGGCAGTGGGTTTGGGTTGGGAGGAGGGGACCCACAGCCCAGACCACCCACCTGGGACACAAACACACCAGCAATCCACATCTGCCTTCAAACCCCATCTACAAATTGGCTCCATGACACATCGGCACGGATTTAGGCTGGATGAGGCTTTGAGCAACCTGGTCTAGTGGAAGGTGTCTCTGCCCATGGTGGGAGGTTGGAACCAGATGGTCTTTGAGGTCCCCTCCAACCCAACCCATTCTGGGCTGTAATCCCCCACCGCAGGACGAGCGTGCCGCCAGCCCCGAGGAAGCCCTCCGCCTCATCACTGCTCTCCTGCAGATTGCACCCAGCGCCTCCTTTGCTCTGCTATAAATAGCTCCGGTTGAACACAGCTCACAGAGCAAAACCCAAACGGGGTATTACCAAAGAGCTGTCAAAACAGTTCTCAAATGGAAATATATGTATATGAAGCAGTTCTGCTGCCAGTCCCCTTAAATTACAGCTTCCACACCTGCAATTTTTCAGTAAATATTCTAATGCGTTTCTTTACACGGGGGCGTTAGAGCAGCAAAACCTGCCATAGCACGATGTACAGACGTCTTCTTCTCATCTTGGCTTGTATGTCCGAAGTACTCCATGGAAGCCGTCCCCGGCCTCAGCACACGATGCCCTGTACGAACGGCTGTGCTGCATCGTGGCAGGGGTCCAGCTGGGGCTGTTTTCTGCCCCCACCAGCATATGTTCAGAGGAGGGTAGGAGAACACAGAAGAGTATAAAACCTTCTTGAAACAGGTCACGTCCAGTGAAGGATCGCTGTGTTTTCTGTGGTCTGTCACGGCTCACCCTCCCCTGCCAGCGGGCAGGCTCCAGCGATCTCCTGAGGAACCTCGTCAAACCCTCCCTGCTCCGTGTCACATACACTGGGCTATACGACTCTGTGCACGTTTTGCTCTCTCTCCTCCATCTTCACAGCTTCCCGACTTTTGCAGTATCTCGACTATGGGAAACAAAAGGCTGACTGTCTTATTTGATTGAAAAAAATTGATTCTGGATTTTTCAGATGGCTGAGAGATGGCCAGAGAAGCTGCGGCTGCCCCATCCCTGGAGGTGTTCAAGGCCAGGTTGGACGGGGCTTGGAGCAACCTGGGCTGGGGGGAGGTGGCCCTGCCCAGGGCAGGGGGTGGAACTGTGTGATCTTCAAGGTTCCTTCCAACCTAAACCATTCTGTGATTCTAGGATTCTATGAATAGCCAGAACGTGTGGCAGTGCCTCCCCTTCCCACCAGCCACCAGTTCAGCCATGCACAAACTTTTTACAGTAACTCACCTCTGGATCAGCTTAATCAAAAGAGTTGGAGCGAGTGGCCCGGGGGACGCGCAGTGCCCCCTAAGCGCGGCTCTCCTGGATCAAAGGAACATTTGCAGAAAAAAGGGGAGTCGCTGTAAAATGAGATTAGCGTGAATAATTGTCCACAGACCGTGTGTGCTCATCCACAGAACAGCAGGCCACTGGAAAGACGGCTTTGTAATAAACACGGGACGAGCTCTCGGCCGGGCTGCTGCACAATATCATTCTTTGGTGCTCGTTACCTGCGGCTTCGGTTATGGCTGATCCTATCGCAGCCAGAAAGAAGCCGTAGCAGCAATTTTATCAGCACTAAGGAAGGGTATCTCTTGGGGAGCACAGAGAAGAGACCCGTACCCCTAGAAATCCACATCTAGCCTCAAAACCTCATTCACCAAATTTGGGATCTTCAGTTCTAGAGCTACTTTGTATGGGGACAGGCTGTCCTGCCTCCCGTCGGTTAGGTTTAGGAGCTGGGATGCAGGGTGAGGATTTAAACAGCTGAGATCATGTTGTGGACCAGGCCTGGGTTTGTAAGGCATTTTATGTTCTTCCCTTCATGGAAAAAGTAAAGCCTGATATTTAAATGTGATGGTATTTCAATGCTACAGACTGATAGGATTTCTTTCGTTTTGCGTGCCAAGACAAACCACGTACAGATGTGTAAGAACCAGGGCCTCCTTCAGAAAAATCCTAACCAGCTAAGTTTAATGCAAGAGGTCCCGCTGTTGCCCACCAGGACAGGTTTTTATGGAAGGTACCATCGCAGAGAGCCTGTCGGGCCAGGCTGCACCAAGGACCACGTAAGGAAATTTTGCAGTAAATACCACTATGGAACCAAATTCCTGTTTATTTCCCATGAAGTCAATATTTGCATAGTCAGGCTAAATGGCTTTAATTTCCCTCGGATGTAACGATGAGTCCGACACACCAACCGATGCCTTTCCCAGATAATCTCTGGCTGTGATCTGCTGAAGTCAGAGGGCTCCTGCTGACGGAGACGCTTCAGGTGCTTTCTCTCTCGTTCCTGCACATTTTCCAGAGTACTGAGCGTGTGAAACAGATTTTAGAAACATTCGATAAAACCGCAGAAGTGTTTATAGGAGCCTACATTTTTTACCGCATTCTGGAGGCCATTATAATACACAAACCCCAATAATTATTGCAAGCAGCATACCAGTTAAATGAGGAATATTGTTTTGCATTAAAAGCACACCATGTGTCCCGGCCGGGCTTGCTGGCCGGTCCCTAGCATCAGTTGGCCACCACAAGGCGTTCAACGCTCCCAGCTGTCAGAAGAGCAGCACTGTTGGCAATGTGCCTCCATAACGGTGACTGACTGTACCTACCAAACGTTGCTGCTCGGTTTTCATAGCATCACAGGGTGGTTTGGGTTGGAAGGAAGCTTGAAGATCATCTAGTTCCAACCCCCCTGCCATGGGCAGGCATACCACCATCTCAGATCTTCAGCGTAAGCCCTAAAATGCTGAGACAGCCAAATACACAGCGAGCCATGGAGTGAACTCCGCTCAACCTCCCTCGGTCGCTCACTGCCGCGTCTGACCTCTGCGCTGGAGGTTCTCCGAAGGGAGAAGGCGAATTCTTCCATTGGTACAGGACTTCCTTGTGAAGGAGCTATTAGAGGGACAATTTTCATTTACTGCTTGAGTTGTGGAGTCTTTAGAAGTATTGGAGATTTCCTGTTCTGTGCCAAAGTGATGTTTATGCAGCTTGACAGAACTTCTCGAGCGTGCAGTGGGTGCGTGCTGGGGCACCCAGCGTTGCACGGGGCAGGTGGTAATTAGCAGCGCTGTCAGGTCCTATATCAGCACCCAAATAGCTGATTGAGAGGAAAAGACGGCCAAAGACAGGCAGTTGGTGCTGTTCTTTCATAACTGGTTGTGCTTCTGGGAACGCATTGTTCCCGCGTTATCTCCTGCCCAGGCAGAGCACGGGATGGTGGCAGCTCCTCCCCTGGGGGACGCGGCCCCGTCCCCTCCCCATGCTCAGCACCGGGGTCCGCGTGTCCTGCCAGCGCTTGGCCGGGGCTGAGGAGGGGTTGTGGAACTTGGCTCACCGCAGATCTACGTGTCTTTTATTTTTAAAAGGGGATGAGTCTAGGCCTGAAACACAGGTGGTGGAAACGCTCCTCACTCATCCCAGTGGCTTTATGTAAATAAGAGCTGTCCCAGCGTAGCGCTGCTGTGTTCCAGCAGCTCGGGCTGCGATAGGTGAGCCCTGCGCACCTCCACGTGTGCGTAAAGGAGAGGACTGCCTGCTTCTCCCTGTGCTTACACAGCCTCTCAAACCTCACGCTGCTCTCGCTGCCTTTCTTCCAGCATCGCCTGGTTTCGCTCGCCCTCAGAGAAGAGGCAGAATCCACCCACGTGCCCTTCTTGGAAGGTGTGTGGTCTGGTGCCCTTCTGCCCAGGCTGCTGGTGAGGAGGTGTGGGATGTGGGTGGTGGTGGCTGCGCCAGCCCAACGTCTCGGGCACCCGCACGTCTCGCAGGCTGCCGAGAGCTGCCGTGGGGAGACGGTTCTGTTCGGGCAGATGCTCATGCCGAGGGAGAACAAAGAAGTAGCAACGGTTTTAGCTGAAAGCAGAAGCATCAAAAATGCTCCTTGATGCTCCCGTCCTCCTATTCGCCTCCCCTGGGTGTGAGGAACAGATGCTTGAACGTTTCTCTTTAGGTGGTGCTAAAAATCTCTCCCGAAGGCATGCTGAAAATGTTGCTGGCTGCACCCAGGCAAAAGTTTGCGTTTTCCAAGGGCATGTAGTGATAGGATGAGGGGGAATGGCTTCAAAATGAAAGAGGGGAGATTGAGATGAGATCTGAGGAAGAACTTCTCTCCTGTGCGGGTGGTGATCCCCTGGGGCAGGTTGCCCCGAGAAGCTGTGGCTGCCCCATCCCTGGAGGTGTTCAAGGCCAGGTTGGACGGGGCTTGGAGCAACCTGGGCTGGGGGGAGGTGGCCCTGCCCATGGCAGGGGGCGGCACTGGGGGGGCTTTAAGGTCCCTTCCAACCTAAACTGTTCTATGAGAATCCCAGCGGTGTTATGGACCTACTGTTAATTCTATCTTAATATCCAGTGGGGTCAGCTCATGTGCGTGTTGAATGGAGGAACACACCCCCAGACCTCCTCCCTGTTGGGGCCAACAAGAGCCAGAGCCACAGCTCACGCTTCAGGCACACTCAACACCGTGCAGAGTTCATCTGCCCTCCCCAGATGTCTCTGTTTCTGCTCATGGAGGTTGTTACAACACGAGAACTCGGCGTGTGAGTCGTTCAGATTGTTCCTTCTGATACGCCGGGTCTTGCCTGCGTCTTCCCTGCGCTTCACGCGATGGGCTGTTGCTCTATGAGCTGCTCCGCTGCACTCCTGCCCAGCTTGGGCTGAATCGCTCGCGCCGCAGACAGAATTTGCTGCCTTGCTCCTCACTTCATCCTCTAGGTTGAGCGTTAACTGAAGTGCGAGGAAACGCTGTCCTTAGGTCCGGCTGCTCTTTCCAGGGTGGTACATGGCTGTTTCTCTTTCTCGTTCCCTCTCTCTCTCGCGCGCACTGCACGTATTCGGCAGCCAGGCTTTGCCTCTCCCCGACAGCCGGCGTGTTCTGCTGAGAGCCTCTCACAAGGGGCTGTATCGAAAGCTGCGAGAGCTCTCAATAAATGACTTTTCACTGGTGACACTTGAAAAGTGCAGTAACAGCTGAAGTCGGCATGACTAAATTTACAAATGCCGCACTAGGTTGTTCTTATCCATTAACTCCTCTTCCCTGGAAATGCCGCCGGCTGTCCGGAGGGTAAGCTGGGTGACAGTGCGTAAGCAGTGTCCCACGTGTGCTGCCACTGCTGGGGGTGCACAGCTTCTACGGATAGAATGGGCTGAGGATAATCCTTGTGCGTTTTATATTGGTATCGGGATCATCACTGGTTCTTTAGTGTTATTAACATTAATTATTCAGTCTTATTCTATTAAATCTGTTTATATTTCAGCCCTCAGATTTCCTTGTTTTTCCCCGACTGCCCTTCCCGAGTGGGGAGGGTTCAGCGGGTGACAGAATAATTTTCTGAATGACAATAAATTGTCGTGGGTTCCTCAAACCATAACATATGTCTACCTGACTCTAATGGACGTGGCACCAACACACCCCGCTCCCGCTTCAGCTCCAAGCTTGACGGCTTCTCCAGCCTGGCTGGGAAGCGCGACGCGAGCGTCAGCTTCTCCCGTGAGCTCTGCGGTCCTTAGGTTTGTGTTGCAAACATCTGGCCGGCTTTTGTTTGTTTGGTTTCCCACACTTGCACGCATTTTGGTTGTATCTGCCACGCTCTGAACGTGCTGCTGTGGACGCTGCTGGGGAAGGCACGGCGCTCTGCAGGAAACGCGTCTAGCCAGCGCAAATCTGTGCTGGCTTTGGGAGGGAAGTCGGGAAGAATGAATATTTGCCCCGTGGCATCAATTTCCTGTCTAGCCTTCTCCAAAAAGCAGCTGGAAAACACCCAGGAATGCAGATGTATGTATGTGGGCCTGGCACCCTCCTGCAGGGGTGAGAAGGAAAGCCTTTGGTCTGTCCCTCTGCTTGTCATGGACCTTCTTCCCTCGCCCCGGCCGCCGTCCCCCCTCCAAAATGCCTATCATCACTTTGCTGGAGAGCTCCCCTCCTCCGGAAATGGGAATTCGTTAGGCAATTTACCGTACCATATGGGCCCATGTGGAAAACTGCAGATTCTGCCTCAAGAGAAGATGGAGTGATGCAATCGACCGGGTCAGCAAGATGTGGGCGAGGGAGGCTGCGCCACAGCTCCCGGGCCAGCGGCTCCTCTGCCAGCGCTTCAAACGCCTCACTCGCTCTGTCGGGACATCTCCAAACGACTTGACCTTTTGAACGATAGGGAATTTTGACAATTTCCTTTACAAGTCTGACACATGGTAATTCAGTGCTGCATCCACTGCTGACGTCCTTCGGTAGGAGTTGGTGGGATCAGAGGACAGAGGAATATAGGTCATTAGTCATAAGGAATTGCCCCTCATTGCTGTGTAGTTTCAACAATGACCAAAAAGAACCCTACCCAAAACTGACTGGTTTTAAATGTGCCATACCTAAGAATGAAATTTTGTTGTGAATTTCATGTCAGTGGCTCTTAACGGCTCAAGTTTTGTGTGTGTCATGAGTGTGGGTCCCTACAGGGGCTCCAGGAGAGCTGGGGAGGGACTCTGGGTCAGGGAGGGGAGCCGTGGGACGAGGGGGAACGGTTTGACACTGAAAGAGGGGAGATTGAGATGAGATATGAGGAAGAAATTGTTTCCTGTAGGTGCGGTGAGCCCCTGGGGCAGGTTGCCCCGAGAAGCTGTGGCTGCCCCATCCCTGGAGGTGTTCAAGGCCAGGTTGGACGGGGCTTGGAGCAACCTGGGCTGGGGGGAGGTGGCCCTGCCCAGGGCAGGGGGCGGCACTGGGGGGGCTTTGAGGCCCCTTCCAACCCAAACCCTTCTGTGATTCTATGATCTGTCCTTTTCGAGTAGAGGGAAAGGGAGGCTGCAAGGTCCTGTGAAGGCTCCCCGTTCACCCGGCAGTAAGGTCTCAGCTGCTGTTCAGTCCTACAGCCACACGCACAAAGTCACTGCTGTCGCGTTTGTGGTGAAGGGACTATAATAACAGCACGGCAGCAGTTCTTCGTGAGGAGGAAGGACAGGAAAGACTTAGGAAGGTTGCCTTTGGAAGGACTAACAGCTGAAAAGAGTTGAATTACGGTAACTGCCGGAGAACGGTGACCCCGCAGCGGAAGGCAGCGTGCAAAGCAGTAGGATGATCTTTGCCCTAAGAGGCTCAGAGTCCCGCTGAGGGCAGCGGGTGCAGAGGGAAGAGCACTCGATGGACGTGTGAGCACGGGGGGAGGATTAGCTGGGCAACAGCAACAGATTGCACAGATTAGCTCCACCGGCGGCACAAGGCTACGAGGGCAACGGGGGGGAACGCCGTGTCCGCGAGGAGCCTTTCTGATAGCTCTTGACATCCCTCTTCCTCCTCTCTTGCCCTGGAGCAGCCCCGACTGTTGCTGGCCACCTTGGCTGCACGCAGAGCACTGGGTGCCAAGATGGCAAGAGTCGCAACACCCTCCAGCATCTTGTGTCGTTAGCTGAGATTTTTTTTCTGATCTCATCAGTCGTGTAGGTCCAAGTCAGAAATGTATTTAAATCTTATTTACAGTTCAAATATGCGCTGAAAGTTAAGCAGCTGCCAAGCGCTCCCCTGATACAGGGTGCTAGCAGTGGGTTTTATTTGTCTTTTTGTAAGAAATCCTGCGCTGTCACAGCATAAATAATGTGACTGAATTTATTTGGCAGTCTTTTTGTCTGCAACATATCTTGTGACTTTTGAGAGGAGGTAAAGCAAAAATAGCTATAGCTATCGTACTAAATAAGGCTGTCACCAACCCCAACCGTGAAACGGGATCACTAACTGTCTGGACAAATAAGAAGATTTTTTCTGTCTTCTAGGGTACATTTTCCTTTTGCTGTGCCTCTGTAAGGCAAATTAACGTGAATGGCAGTTGCATATACACACCCAGTGGAGAACAGACCCTTGCAGGAGGACCTCATTAGCTCTTTCTGCCTGTGGCTTTCATTCTGAGTCGCTAAACTTTATGGATTAGCAAGAATGCCAAAAAATATGGCCAAGCAATCCTGCTTTGCCATACCAAAGCGCTTACTTAATGCATTTTAGCGAGTCGGGTTTGAGAATGAATTGGTAGGTCCATGTACAAGTAGACCTCTGGAAAAACTATACAAAGGCAACGCGATCGGCCAGCTGTATAAATATCCCACTGCATGGTCCTGACCTCTTCCACTCAGACAGCATCATTCCCTGAGAAACTCTGTTTCCAAGGGAAGAACTCTAGAAATTCTCATAAACTTTGCGTTCCCAACCTGCCAAAGAAGAGGCGTTTGCAAAGGGAGTCACGCATAGGAGAACGCCCAGAGGATCTCCTTGGGACGATAACACTACGAGGATTGCTCATCTCCAGGGACAACGCTGCGAGTCCCAACCATCCTCCATCCTCGAGCAAACTCAGCCGGTATTTTTAAGGACACTGTGTATTTAAGACAACTATGAGAAACCTGCAGCCCCTGACATCATTCCTCTGGCCTAGGGACGCTTGACTTTTCCCACATTATGGTGGGATAACATTAGATGTGTTTTAACGTGTGGTCTCCCAATGGTATTTGAAGGGCCCTCAGCAAGGGAAGATTCTTCCCTGTTTCTTCTTCTCCGTGTGGGTTTGAGGGAATGTAACTGCAAGAGGAGGCAGGTTCAGAAGCGAAGCTGTTTCTCATCCCTGTCCTACCATGAACACCCCGCGCCCTGGAGTGAGGGGCCGCGGTTGTACCGGAACAAAGGATATGTGTCAAACAGTGAAGCATCTGAATTCAACAGGTATCAATGTGGGTTCATTCTCAGGATGACGGGAAAAAAGAGCAGTTGAAAAGGAATGACGGAACTGTGATAAAGCACACGGAAGTTGGGAAATCACCCGCCTTTTTAAAGAAGGAGGTTTTGAAAATCTTAATCAAACGTAAGATTTTAGTAGAAAAATGTCCCCGTGCAGCAGCAGTCGTTTCATCCAGCTGGAATCCCACCACAAACTCTGCCTCCCGTCGCCGCTCGCCAGCACGCAACAAGTTCTCTTCTGCCATCCCCCCGCAGAGCCCCCGCTTACAGAAGGCGATTGCTGGGGTACCTGTGGCCGGGTGCAACCCCGCTAAATTCAACTCGTTACTTTTTTTTAAAATGAAAGCAAGCTGGCATTTGTGGGGAATTCTCAAAGGCTTGGAATGTCTCAGGACTATCTGGGTACTCTCCTTCCTCCCCTGCAGTCGTCTTCAAAAGTATTCCTGTTCTTTTCTGCTCCTCCATGGGATATTTTTCCGTGCTTAAATTGATGATTTATGATGTTTCTATGTAAGGATTTACATGTCCTCCAATGAGGCACATAAAAAGCTGAATTCTGAAAGCCGTGCAGCCTGGATTACGTGCCTCTGAATCGCCATGATTCGTTCTCCTGACTGCTCACCCTGAGTGTTCCCTTATCTCCACCGGCATCTCTGCTCCACACCAGCCAGGTCCCACTGAGCGAGGCTCACCGCAGGACAAGACCTCATTCAGTGTGCTTCTTCCAAACACGGCACAGACTGGACACTGGCTCTGGGGCAACTGCACTGATTTCTCTAATTTGCTTTTGAAACCTTAAATTGTGCCTGGCTGGGGCTTACTTGCATTTGCGCCTGCAGCGCGCTGCTTCAGCTGGTTGTTAAAAGCTCTAAGGGACGCGTCAGCTGGTGCAAAGTGTAAGTGCTCAACGTGGGGATGCCCAGAGAGGTGGGAGACAGTAAAGCCTCCAAATACACCTGGGTGTAGAGGAAGGGGAGAGTTAGACCTGTGGGGGAAACTCTGAGTGGGAGGACAGGGAGATCCATGAGAAAACTGAGTGAAGAAGAGACTTGGGGTGTCTCCTTTATCCTCAGACTGTCCGTGGCCCATCAGTCCTCTCCCTGCCTGTCCTCGCTTCCCAAGTCAGTGGCCAGTGGCCCCGTCTCCCTTGCCGTTTACCAAGGACGGGGCTGCAGCAGAAACCATGCCAAGCTGGGGGAAGAGGCTCCCACAGCCATCCTGCGCGAGCCACCTGGCTGGGTTGATATTCTCATCCCGGCTTTCAGGCCCCGTCATTTTGAAATTAGCTCTCGGGGTTGCATTTAGCATTCTTACTTTCAAAAAAGCAAGCAAACAAAAAGACAAGGTTTTCTTTTTCGTTTTTATTGTTGTTTCCAGTCCAGCTCTTTAATGCTATTTTTAGAATCCTGTGTTTTAATGCCGTGGTGTGAATTGCTGGGATTTCCCTTTGCTAACATAAAATAGACAATCTGCACTTTGGTAGTAGCAGTCAGCCAGGAAATCCTTGCCTGGTGCCAAAAATGGGCCTTCGTTCATAAATCTGTATTTGTTTTAATTTCCCTTTGTAGCAATGACACGCCAGATCAGCTGCATTGGTTTCTTGACATATTATGTAGTGCCATAGAACATGACAGGCTTAACTGGCAATAGGAGACCAGATTTGTCTTTATTTGATTCACTGACGATACACACAGCTGGGAAAGGCCAGTTTGCGAGAAATCGGGGAAGGCAGTATTTTCTTACCCCTGTGAAGAAGAACTGGCAGAAGGCAGTCGCTCTACAGGGAGCTTTAAATGTTTGAAAACATAAATGATGAATCCTGTATGTCTAATTGCCTTTAACGCCGTGACAGAATTATCTTTTACTGATCATACAGCCATTACAAGGCGAGGAAGCTGTAACCAAGTAGGCTGAAATCAACTGAAGGATCCGGATCCTCCACCAGCCCTGCCGCTCTCTGAGCAACCCGCCTCTGCCTTGCCGTGAAATGGGAATCATTCTGCTGATCCACATTTTGTGCAGTCTGTGAAGGAAAAAGGCTCTGTATAAATAACTCGTAATTATGCTTCTCTCTGGATCAGAGTTAATTTCCAAAACACTCATGCCCTGTTGCTACTGTGGCTGGTCTCTTCCTCTCAGCCAGGAAGGTCTTACGTGGTCAGGGTTACGTGAAGCAGTTTTTTAACTTCTATTTTTAAGAGTTCGAAAGGCGATACCTAAATGTTAGTCATTGCCATCCTTAAAATAAACAAAATGGCAGCTCCAGGCACTTTGACATTCACGGAAAGACACACAGCACAGGGAATGCAGAGCAGCAGCGTGCGTGGCGTGGCATCGCTCGCTTTCGGCTGGGGAAAGGTTCCCGGTGCCTCGTACCAGCTCTCTGGCACAGTTTCCTCAGGCTGCCTCGCAAAAATACAGCTCGTGCAGATGTGGTCCAGCCAGGACTGTGACAGCCAGTTCCCAGAACAGGGGTGAAAAGGGCTGCAGTTTATCTCCCCGGGATGAACTCCCTTTTCAGGGGGGCAAAGTTCGGCAGAGCTGTTCAGAGCAGCTCTCTGCTCTGTGCTCAGCGGGGGGGAGAGCTCACCAGTCACCCAGCAGGAGCTGGGATCTCTGGGGGAACCACTTAAAACATACTGGCAAATCAAGCCAGTGATTTGTGTACCGCTGTCGATGCACGCAGAGTGCGAGGCAGCAGCCTACGAACAGATTATTAGAGACCTAAATTCATCACAAAAGCAGATCCCCAGAGGCTAGCGAAGTCCCAGTGAGCACACTGGCACAAACGCCCGAGCGCTCCTCGCTGCCCTGTGCTGCCACACGGTAACGCACAGGAACGTGCACGTGAATAAGCAGGTCACAGGCAGCGCCGACAGAAAGCAGGGCACAAGTGAGCAGCGGCAGCAGGTATTGTACGCGATTCACTCCTCCGCAGTTCGGCCCACAGCGATGCGCTGCATCTGGCTCTGTACCTCTGAGCTGTGCCCAGCGCCTCGGGTAGGATCTTGCCTTGGCGTGCTGAGAGCCACAAGGCACGCTGGAGGAAAGGTGAGCTCTGCCTCGCTTGCTTTGTTGTGCGAAAGCTGCCCACTTCGGACACGGCAGGCACCATGGGGAGCAAGTGCTTGGAGTTGCTAGAGGAAGATGTTCAATAATCTTCCAGATGTGGATGAAGATGATGGTTAGGGGCACGTTACACACATTCTTGGTTTGCTGAGTACTAGACCTTATTTACTCGCAAGGCTGTATTTCCATGGGCAGACTTGTATTAGGAGACAAGTCCTGTTGATGCCACTGCTGTCCCTGCCAGCAAGAGGTCCAAATCCCACCGCTGCATTTCCCTTCAACATCACCCAATTCCAGGCTTTCCTCTGCAGGCAATGCCAGGTTGCCCTGACCAGAAACTGCTGCTCCCGCCCCATCCCCAGTCCCAGGCTTAGTCACTTCCAGCCACTGGTTCTGCTTCCTGCCCCACTGCTGCCGAGACCTCTTCCAATTGTGAAACCGGCGGTTACCGTCGTGCCCAGCAGTGAGCTCGCTCGCCCATCCCGCTGCCACGTGCAGGCCACCCGCCCGCGGCAGCCTTGCCTCCTTGGCTGCGTTAATGCCTGCAACACGCCTGGGCGAAGCAGCAATACTTGATAGCCAAGGAGTTGCACAAGAGAGAAGCGGAGTCACTCGCCCAGGATGACTGAGGAACAGAAATTGAATGCAGACCTCCCACAGTCAAGGGCTGTGCTTTTACCTACCACAAATCCTCCTCTCGTACTGGGGAAAAGGTTGTCCCATGAGAAGAGACACCTCTCAGCGCAGAAAGCATCCCCTGTGCTGTAGAGTTTGTTTTTTTCCCAGGTGCCATCCTGCCCGCTTCAAGAAGAGCACACCTTACAGCAGCCGGGCATTGTTAGTGGGGGGTCCTCGTCTGTAAAACAAACGAGCGGCAGAACGCAGCATTAAAACAAACCCTCCACCCTTTAGTACCACTGATAACACAACTGGTCTTTCTGCACACAGGTGGTTTATGAAACAGTCACGGCAGGGCAGCTCCGGCAAACAGCCACCCCAGCGCAGTGGGTAAGCCCGAGCTGGGGCTGCATTCTTTTGGGGCAGGGACTGCTCTTATCGCAAGTTTTTAGAGCTCCGAGTACTGTGGACCTTAATCCTGATGGGGCCTCTAGGCGTGACAGCTATATAAATATTTAATGTGCCTTTAATCTTGGGGTGGGGAATGTGACTTGTATCCCCAATAGGAAGTGCTGATCCTCCGTTTGTGTGACTGTGTCATTGTTGTACTTAAAGATACTATGCCGAGTATCTACTGCAGTATCAGCTCCGATACTGTACAGTGTACTCAACAGGGTATTGCACAAAGAGCAAACAGCAGCGTGGGAGCACTTTTGTTCTGCGGGCACTAATCCCACCTCAGCAAGAAAAACACCGCAGAACCCCCAAAATCACAGGGTCTTTGAGTCATATCTGACTTGGATCCTAGAAAGGGATGCTGTTGAGTGTGGCGCGCCTTGCCAGAGGAACAGTAGGAAGGAGGAGCGCAAGGACAGCGGGACGCATCCTGTCCTGGTGAGCTGATCCCAGCCCGTTGGGCTGCCAGGCACCTCAAACCCTGCCGAGGAACCGGCCTTCACCCATTCGCCAGCAGCTGGGGGGTTTGGCTGGAGAAGGCTTTCTGCACACCTTGCGGAACAAAACCACAGCCTTTTCTCTCACCTTTGCAAAGACAGGCCATCAGGTAAAGGTCAGGAAGCTTACATTTTTGTGTCCTTTTTGTATTCTGTAGGGAAGAAAAACATTGACTGTGAAAGGAGCCTGTAAACTGTAGGATGCAAGATTTGTTCTTCTCGGTGGCTTTCCTGTGGCTAAGGACACGACTAATCCCCAGTGACAGCCCCATGCTTGGAGCCTGCTGCTCTTACCGGTGCAGCTGGGGACTCTGTCGCTTTTCACCATCACAACATGAAATGAAAACTCTTTTGCAATGAAATTATTTCTACAATGAAATGGAGGGCCACTAAAGCACTTGCCACAACCACTGGGAATAAATTAACTTTTATTTTATTCACAGTATTGTGAATAAATGGCGCATTAAGTATTGCAAACGTCCCCTGTGTGGTATGATGTGGGTGTGTACAGTCCTGAATGAAACGTGAGGACCTTTGGTTTTAAGCCATGAGCAACTGCACTTTAAGATGGACCCAGAAATTGTGGCAGCACCCTCTTAGTCACGCTGGTGGAACCCCAGTTCAAGCCTGACTTCTCAGCGAGGTTCAGTCTTGCAACGTTCCCACGAAATGTAGGTTGTACCTCGCTGTTCCGGATTCCCTGGGGAGCAATTTCACCCCCATGACACATCTGGGCAACCTTCCAGTCTGCCCTCACTTGTACCTCAGCGGCCGCAGCCTCAGTGGGCTTTCAGCAAAGAGGAGGTCACGGCTACAGCTCCTCTCAGCCCACCGCCAGGCAGCCTCCTGCACCGCAGCATCCTGCGGCCAGCCCAGGCTGAGCGCAGCCAGCCCCCTGCCTGCCGGGGGAGCCTCCTTATTTCAGTCCGTAAAAAAGCTCTGGCAAGTTTTATCGCCATAGCGTGTCAATGCGGCTTGAAAATTGCGGCTGCAGTTCACCAGGGACGGGTGCAAAGCTACTGGTGAAATGTTATGTAAACAAGAATAAAATATGCCTGTTCCCTTAGTGACTCCATAGTGACAGGGAAATGCCGTCCAATTTCACAATCATCTCTTTCCTCTTATGGGTCAAGTTTTACTTGCTGGCTCTCCTGACGAGCCCTGCTGCTGTCAGGTGAGTAAGACGAGCTGGATTCAGCCCTCAGCAGCACTTTGCTCTGCACATCATGACACGTCCCTGCCTCTGGACTGCTGACCTCCTGCTTCTCCCTGCAGACGAGCCGCTAGCCAGCTGAAATGTACACCACAGGCACCAAGCTCTGGTCAACGGCTGGACGTTAACCTGCCACGAACCCTACCTGGGGGTGAAACAGTGTAGAAATCGGACAGCAGAACTAAGGTCACTCCGCATGCTGAACCTCTCCTGGTGCCTGGCAAAGGGTGACAGGCTGCAGCCCGAGCCCGGCTGGCACTAGCTGCGCTCTTCGCAGGACCTGCAAACACTTCTTTGCGTGTACCTCTGATAACCTGCTGCAGTCTCCACTCGTGCTCCCGAACGTCTCAACCGTCTGAGCCTTCTGCTGACAACTGTGCCAAATTTTTCAATGGCTTTTTTCAGGACAAACGGCAAAGAAACGTGGAGCTTTCAAAGCAAGTATTTTGTCTAAAATTTCCTGTTCTTAAACCGTTTAGGATAATTACAAGTAGCAAACAGATTACTAAATCACGACTTGCTGACAGATAATTCACAGGAACAAGAGCTAAATTAATGCAATGAATTGCGGTGCTGAGCCGGTCATCACGCTCCTCTTACGTGCTACAGGAGACCTGAAGCCACCACCTGGTAACTTCTGCTGATTTCTATTCCAGGCCTCTCCTAAACCAGCTTGCACAACGATGGTGATGCCTGCCACAATTCATTTAACTACGTGAGCTCCCACCAGCTGCCAGCTTCGCCAGCATCAGAGCAGCAGTGGGATGCTGGTTACCGTAGGGGGCCGTGACCACTGAACTCACTTTTGCTTAGCGCATTTGCTGACGGCAGCGCGGTTGGCTGTGACAGTGCACAGGGCGGAGGGAGCAGAATCAAGTGAAACTCATTCGGCCATCGTTTACCCCAGTATCTATCTTTAGATCCCAGAAACAACCATTTTTGCACTTCAATAAATGTTACCCGTATTTTGGGTGATAAAAATACAGGCCCCCATTTTGGAAGGGGTCTTTGAAGTCAATGGGTTTAACTGATGAGTGTAAGAGAAAAAAAAGTTCTAAAGCACAGCAAGGAAAATCTTATTTTATCTTACTTTCATCCAAGTTCCACACACCAAGGTATAAGAATGTGACTGGATTTTAACACAGTTGTAGCAACAGCATGCGATCAACGTACACATGGTGTTATCTCTTCATGGGAGATAAATTTAAATTGTCAGGCCATGCCATGGAAATGCAACATTTGCATTTTCCTATCAAGATGTGCCAGAACGTTACGCTGCAATCGCAAATCATGAGGTAATAACGTGAAGTGGAGGAAAGAGTAGCCAAATCTACTGCAAAGTACTTTATGCTGTTATTTAGTATTTTAAAAGGGTGCTCATAGCATCAGGAGATGGAGCGGAGCCCACAAAAAGCTCTGGAACTATGTCAAGAGTAGATATCATAATACGATTTTAGGGCTTGCAAACCTAGACTCTCCTCAGTATTCCTTATTCCTATGGATGATCCCATTCCCTTCCTTGTAGGCTGGGAGACCGATGCATTGTTTTTGCATGCTGGATCTCAAAATGATGTATACGTATTGATCTTGCCTCCTAGATTCAACTCAGCCTCAACAGCCTCCTTGGTATCCTCTGTCCTCTAAACATCCAGGCTTCCTTCAGTTGCTTTTTCCCCTTTATCTTTTCCTGTTTCACAATGACTCCATAGTTCCTTCATCTTTGCCTGATATTTCTTCCAGTAGCTCACTAAGAATGTAACATCTGTCTTGTTTCACCCATTCTTGCCCTCTTGCAATGGGGAGGGCTTTGTGAGCAGTTTCTATTTTGGCAGGACTTTCAGGGTTGTGTGTTGGGTTTTTTTTTTGTTTTTGTTTTTTGGTGTTTTTTTTTTTTAAAGCCAACAGTATAAACGTTTTCCTCCCTACAGATTGTGTGTTTAAATTAGGAAAAAGCAGATCACCCGGCTCGTGGATGGGAGGAAGGGGAAAGATTTACGGGGTTTCTGAGTTCCCGTGGGAGTTTCCTAGCAGACCCCTGGGAAACTGCTGAGTCCTGCACAGATGAACCTCACCCTTATGGTAAAAGTTCTGTTTTGCCTGAGGAGCAATCAGAAGTGCCACCATCGTCCTTGTCCTGTCCCGGAGCATTAAGTGATCTTTCAGATATGCTGAGCCCAGGTCCTTGAATGCGTTAAAGAACTAAGTTTTGAACCCTTCTGCACTGATCTCCCAGGGGTTTGGACTTTTGTTTGGTCACTTCCTCCCCAGATCCCATCCTGCTAGCTGGCTGTCCGTGCCCTCTTGTCCTTCGTGCCCGTTCCTAACCGCTCGACTGCTGAAGCTGCCCTTGTGCTCTGTATTCCTTTCTCACTTCAGGCCCGTATCTGTGACGCTTTCCTGGCACCCTTCCCAAGTTCTCTTGCTGCCAACTCAGACTTAGTACAAGCTTCTTGTATTCCCTTTCAAATCCTTTTCTATCGTGGCAAATAAACCCACTGTCCTCTACACATACACTCCTGATATTATCCTTGACAGCTCTTCACTTCTAGCACTCAGCTGCTGCTTAATCATAAAGATTCCTTCTCTGATTCACCTCATGTGCTCTCACAGCCAAAAGCTTGACTTTGATTTGGCAATGTCACAACAGGAGTACTGGGATCTCCTCCCTTGTGAGCCCATTCCTGCCTCGCATGCTCCGCTGTCATTAGCACGCTCCCGTTTCACTCTGCTATTCGGGCTGGCATCACAGCACCTTAAGAGTCCGGTACCGTCCCCTCACCTCTGCCTTTCTGCACATACTGCCAGTGCACCGCTCATTTACATTTTTCCTGATTTTATCATTTTCATGCTGCTTTGGAGAGTTTCTATCACTGCTATCCCCCTCAGAATGACCTGCCTGACCTTGACTCCCTGGTAGCCCTCACGTTCAGATCCCTCCTCCAAACATCCTTCCACAGAGGCTGCTCTCCCACCTTGTGACATTTGCAAAGCAGGGGTGGCGGGGTGGGGGTGGTGGTGGCAGAGCAAACCAAACAGATCTAGCAAGCAGTACAGCTTGAAAACAGGAACTAACACGACGTGCACGCAGCACCAGAAATAACCTCGCTGCCGTACCCCGTGCAAGCCCTGTCCTTCCCCCTGCACGTCTCCTGCCATCTCTCCTTCTGTCAGTCTCTGCTGCGGGCCCCGGCGCCGGGACCCCTCCTGCTCCTCCGCGAAGCCCCCACGTACCTAAGCCATAAGCGCGTGAGCTCTGCTCTCTCCCTAGCAAAACAAGTGGAACCGCCAGCAGCTTCCCAGGGGAGTTGTTTTCAGACAACACTGCAAAAACGCTTCCCTGCACTCGTCTTCGTATCAACCAAACGAAAGGACTGCCTGAAACAAGAGGGCGAGCATAAAAGTCTGACTTTTACCCTGGCAATGTTGCAGGCGCAGGCACACCTATTCCCCCTCACGCACACACCCCGGCCAGTCCCGCTGTGTGTGTGAAGTGGCTGTTCGTGTTTATCAGCCTTTTTCCCCCCAGCTGCCCACTGGCACGGACTTTGCTCCTCCGGGTTGGGATTTCCAAGCAGCGGGAGGCTTTCCACGTGTGTTTGAGAAGGTACAAAGCCTGCCGGAAAACAATGGAAATAGCTGGCTTATGACTGCTGCGTGTCACGCACTCGTTTCTCTCCTGTTGGGTTTGTCCTGGGAGTTGCTCGCGCCCGCCTGGAACCTGATCTCGCGCGGTGCCGGTCATTCAGGCTGGCACGCACACCGGCCGGCCGCCAGGACACCTGGGCCAGACATGGCCGGGGGCCGGCCCGGGCCCCCC
>NW_009648255.1:1904161-1904408 GCF_000708025.1 Charadrius vociferus
TTGTCAGGCGGGGGGGGAACAGCCGCTGGGGAGCGGAGCGTGGTGCCAGCAGCGGTGTTCCCCCCAGGGCCCCCGGCCCCTCAGCCTCCGGGCTGGCAGTATCATGGCCCCTGCCAGTTTTTCCTCACCTCCAGCACAGGCTCTTCTCACCCCCCAGGGTCGGATCCCCTCAGCCCCACCAAGGACAGGATCTCCTCAGTCCTCCCCCAGGACCGGATCCCCTCAGCTCCCCCAGTATGGGCTCCCC
>NW_009648255.1:1906203-1908094 GCF_000708025.1 Charadrius vociferus
CCGGGCTTTGCCCCCCCTCTATCATTGCGACAGCCCTTTTTATGCCATTTTCTTTTATTTTTTTCCACTAAAACTCACTATCTGAATTCACTATCTCCGCGGAGCTGCCCCAGGGACCCGCCCTTTGCCTCGCAAATTCAAGGGCGTAAATTAAAGCGGGTTCACCGGGGCGCCTCGTTTTTCACCGCCGCCTCTTTTCCAGTTTCATCCCGAAATTAGTATTTTGAGGGGTGTATTTTTATTTATTTTTTTTTTTTTAATAAGGCTTGGAGGGAATGCTTTGGGCATAGAGGAATTGTGTTGGATGTGTAGAAAATGCTTTGGGTGTGTAGGAGTTACTTTGGGCGTATAGAGAATGCTTTGGGCATGTAGGAATTGCTTTGGGCATATAGAAAATGTTTTGGGCATGTAGGAATTGCTTTGGGGATGTAGGAATTTGGGCATATAGGAATTGCTTTGGGCATATAGAAAATGTTTTGGGCTGGTAGGAATTGGCTTGGGCATATAGGGATGACTCTGGGCATATAGGGAATGTTTTGGGCACGTAGGAATTTGGGCAAGTAGGAATTGGTTTGGGCATACAGAAAACGGTTTGGGCACGTAGGAATTGCTTTGGGCATACAGAAAATGCTTTGGGCACGTAGGAATTGGTTTGGGCATATAGGAATGGCTTTTGGCATGTAGGAATTACTTTGGGCATATAGGGGATGCTTTGGGCATGTAGGAATTTGGACATGTAGGAATTGCTTTGGGCACACAGAAAATACTTTGGGCATATAGGAATTGGTTTGGGCATATACAAAATGCTTTGGGCGTGTAGGAATTGCTTTGAGCATGAAGGAATTACTTTGGGCATACAGAAAATGTTTTGGGCATATACGGAATGCTTTGGGCATATAGAAAATGCTTTGGGCAATAGGGAAACTTTAGGCATTAGGAATTGCTTCTGGCATATAGGGAATGCTTTGGGCATGAAGGAATTGCTTTGGGCAGGCTGGAAATGGGCTTTGGGAGGGGAGCAGCCCCGCTGCACTCACGGCCCCTCATCCGCAGCATCACAGCTCTGCGGTAGGTCGAGGCTGTGCCGGCTCCAGCCCTGGGGACCGTGGGGACGGAGCAGGTGGCCCCAGCGGCACGGCTGATGGGATGCGGTCAAGCCGAGTCGCATGGCAGGTTGGTTTTCTGGCTCACCTTGACGGGGCCACACTTAGAATAACCAGCGATAAAAAGGAGAGGGGAGCAGAAGGTGACATGAATTCCATTGAAGTGGGGTTATACTGCAAACTACCCATTCTCACATCTTTTCCCAATTTATTTATTTTTATCGCTTTGCTGTGGACTCCAGCGGGTTTCATGAGGAGCTGGCAGCGCAGAGCCGGTTGGTGCAGAGGCTGAGCACATAGAATCGTAGTATCGTCTAGGTTGGACGGGACCTTTAAGATCATCGAGTCCAACTGTTAACCTAACGCTGCCAAACCCACCACAAACCACATCCCGTAATGCAGTGACCGTGATGCAGCCATGGGTAAGAGCAAGCAAAAATCTCAGGGCAGTTAAAGTAAATAGGAATCGTGCCTCCCGCTCTGTCCAGAGCTAACTCCTGGAGCGTGGTATTAATACCTGTTTGAGCTTTTAGGGGTGCTTTTAATCAGGAAGCATAAAGACACGGCACATAACAGTTAACGTTTCAGAGTAGCAGGTGGTGGTGTGCAAAGGTGGGGGCGTTTCAGGAGCTGGGTTGTTTTAATGGCACTTTGGATTTGGCCTGTGCATTTGGCCTGTTCGCAACCCAGAAAGCCGCTGCCATCCCGGGCTGCATCAGAAGTGTGGCCAGCAGGGCGAGGGGGGATTGTGCCCCTCTGCTGCGCTCTGCTCTGGGGAGACCCCCCTC
>NW_009648255.1:1908500-1961285 GCF_000708025.1 Charadrius vociferus
GCGGGCGGGGGGGGGGGGGGCCGGTAGGCCCGGGCCGCGTGTAGCGTGCCTGTGCTTGCATTTCCACGCGTGAGCCAGAGCAATCGTGTGGCCCCTGTTGCTGACGGCAGGTTCTGACCCTCCCTGTGACCTCTGGCAGCTTCCCTGACCCAGCTGCGGAGTTTCGGGAAGCCATGGAGCGGCACGTCCCCATTCACGCGCTGCCCGAGGAGATCCGAAAGGTATGGAACAGTGGAAGTACAAAACTCAAACCATTTGGAGTCCAGATACTACAGTAATTTAGGGATGTTTCACTGGCCTTGGAACACTGGTACATTTCGGTCCTGGTTTTAGATTGGGTGTGTTCTAGGTTTCGTCATTATATATGAAGTGTAATTGCACACTAGTGCTATAGGAACGCTGTAGATGAACATACTCATTCCGTAATGGTGTTGTCACTGCCAGGTGAGCTTCAAATTTTACCCCTTATGGCATGTTTTGTTGCCATAAGTTTGGAATGACTGCAGAGCATAACATGTAATTGTTCCAAAGGAGTGTCAATACAAATAGGAACAGAACGTTCCCCTTCATCTTTTCTTGTATCTTCTCTTTGTGTGTGAGGCTGTTCTTTTGTTTGGAAGACGGATTATTACCAATGTAACAATGCTGCTATTTATACGGGTTAACTTACGAGGAGGCTCTTTACATGTGGTGATGCACAGAAGAGGAACACAAGTCACTTTTTGTAACGCTATGAAGTTTTTACTTTGGCAATAAAACACCCTGCTGTCCTCAGTTTGTGGTATGTGTCTAATAATCAACAAGTAATTGAAAAGTTTTATGTACTCAGGCTAGCACAGCCTGGAGAAATTCTCCCTGGAATAGTCCAGGAAACTGTTAAGACAGTTTCTGAGCCATCAGTGATGATTTCTGAGAATTCAAGGAAGGGTAAGATAGCCAAAGGAAGGGAAATGGAATACTTGCCCTTAAAAAAAGGGAGGGGAAGAACCCGGGAAATTTACACTCATGAGCAGCCGTTTTGGTAGCAGGAAAGATACCAGATATGTTTTTTATTTAGAAATTAGTTTGCAAGCATCAACAGGATAAGGCGGTTAGCAAAAATCAGTGCAAGTTTCTCAGGAAAAAAAAACGGTTGTACCATTTTGTTGGATGAAGTTCATTGGGGAATTGTTCTGGGTGTAGTACTGCTCAATATTTCTATTAATGACTTAAGGCTGTAGTTTGGTGGTACTTCAGCTGCCTGTCTCATTTGGATCAGTTCCTGGTCTAGTTCCTGATCTGTGTGCTACACATGTGCTAGCACGAGGAGGAAGCAGGTGTGAGTACAGGCACAAACTGGGAACAGAAAGGGGCTGACATGATTTCTTTCAGCAAGGAGTGTCTGTGTTCGCCGTTTTTCATTGAGCTAGGATCTTAGATTGCAATAAGGAACACACTGATGCCAGTCTGGGAGGGGTTGTGAGCATTCAGGGGACAGCATTAAACTTCATATTTTTAGTAAGAATAAGGCATATTTAAAAAGAGTAAGTCCTGCGCATCAGTACAAAAGACAGTAACTGATGAAGCTTCCTTGTTACTTGCCAGACCTAATGCTGAGGTCTATAATCAGGTCATAAGCAGAATAACATTAACAAAGTGATGTTACAAAGAATGCAAGTATTAAATGTATTAGTATAGGAATTGCACGTAAAACTCGGGCTGTTGTTATTCCTCTACTCAGGGCTGTTGAGGTATCAGCTCTGAGCTGCAGGCTTTAAGAAAAATAACACAACTGATGGAAATCTAGAAAAGAGCAAAAATAAAGAGCTTAAAAATCCTGTTGTTCGGGGAAAGGGTAATAGAACTGGGTTTACTTATTCTAGAAACTATGTGAGGGCACAGTAACAGCATTCACATGTGTAGGAAGATGGTGGTTGTCCTTCATCTCTGGCTGCAAATTAATCTTTTCCTCACCTTTTTGGACTTGCTTTGGTTGAGTGTTATGGAACTCCAGACGTAGGGGTAGCTAAGCACTGGAGCAGCTCGCCCAGGGGAGCTGTGGAATTCCTCCAGTGGTACTGTGGGGAACAAGTAAGGCAAACTTTTTCTTTGGAGTGGAGGACTGGGCAGGCAATCTCTTCAGGTCCCTCTAAGTCCTGCGGTACACATTTAACAAAAAGATCTGTATGCAGAAGGCACAGTATTTCTAGTTATGTACATGAATAGGCGTATGTTCCTGTCCCATCCTACCCTGTCACCTCAATGTGAGATATGTGAGCTGTAAGGCAACGACAGCCCAAGATTTTGGGATCAGTTAAGAGTTGGGGTTTTACATATCCTTTGCTGCTGCTTGTCTCTTCGCTCAGCTGGCTTGCATTGTAGTTGCAGTATAGTTACAAGATACAGCGCTTGATTACAAGCCATGCTCACAATTTCCTGTCCTTGTATTTTCTACCTTTTATGTACACATGTTCCTATTCCCTTCACATTCCCCGCTTCTTGGATTTTATAGCATCTCTTTTGGAGTTTTTCTTTTAGATTGCTCCTAACATGAGCAGAACTTGTACCAGCTGTAGGTTGCTCTGCCAAACTGAGCACATGTTCCCAACATGCAGCTTGCAGGCCAAAGGAACGTGTGTATCTGGAGGGAGTATGTTAAGCATTGTGATTTCAGCTGCAGAATGAAGAATATTCACTGCTAGGTGCCCTTTTGGGTTGGCTTGCTGGAGGTTGGGTTGTAGTGCTGACAAAAGACCAAGCAGCTGTCTCAAAAGAAAGGATGCAGGCCAGAGCTGTCGTCATTCCTCTTCTCCGTGCTCCTAGCGGATGGAACGTCACCAGCTGTTTATCAACACTTGGAGCAGTGACATCGCTGCCTCCAAAACCGCACTCTTCTAGCGGATGGCATGGAAAAGGAAGGCAGCATCTTGTATCAACCTGGAACAGTCTGTTCTCCTGCCAAAGTCTGCCAGAGAGAGGAAGACCTTCTAGGGTGAAGCCATAGATGTCAGGGCAGAAGTTGATATAAATTGACTGTTTCCAGACTGGGTCCAGTAGGTGTTACCCACTATGTTTATTAAAACTGAATTTAAAATTTAATCTAGAGGAGAAGAGATTTCTTGGCATTTTGTTAATGAAATCAGAGATATGAAGGGACTTAGATTCTTCAGATTTTGATCAATTTAGAAAAGTCATGTAAGAATTTTACATGGCCCTGCTTCTTTCTCTCTCTCTCTCTCTCCTTCCTTCTACTGCTCTCATGTTTCTTTCACACAACGTGCACTGCAAGAGGGATGCTAACTAAAAAACAATCAACAGGTAAATAAACATGCACATGTCAGTTATTAAAGCTTATAGCATTTTTTTTGGTATTTACAGTTGCATACTTCTCAGAAAGTAGTTATAGTAAATCTAAATCATGGTTTGCTTCTAAAAACCATTAAAAAACAGTTATGACTTTGCCTGTTAGCAGCTTGGTTACCTCACTGAGCAACGTTTCTCAATGGTAGAAGTCGGCAGGAGTGGGTTTTCCCTGCAAGCTTCGAAGGAAGCTATGCCCCATGGGGTGGTGGGGATGGCCAATGTGGAGAAGAGCTGCTGCTGTTTCGGCAGCAGCCCCAGGAGAACCGGTGACTTCCTGGGAGGGCGATAACCAAGTTGGTCAATGGCAAAGTCCAAGCCATAACTTACGTTCTCTTCTGTGGCAGTTTTTGGGGACGGTATTCTCTACCTCTTAGCCTTATTTTAGGGACGCTTGCATACTTCTGGGGGGTGATGCTTGCAGATTTGGTGTGCAGATAGGTGTTTTAGGTAACTGAGTAAGTTGGTTGGTCTACCTCAGTAGAACACTACCTTTTCCTCAACTGTATTGTCACAGGACTGCAGAAAGAACCTTGCAGAGATCGCTGGTTTGTAATGCCTACTTTTTCATGTATTCACATGTCTTAAGTTTTATGCCATCAAGCTCAGTCTGAGAGGTATCATAGAGCACTGGATGGTAAAAAAGGAGTTAGTGTTTCCTTTACTCCAATGTTATGGATGTGTATTTTTGGGGAGTTCTCTTTTGTTTGGCGTCAGTTTGTTTTGTTGTTTTTTTTCCTCACGAAAAAAGACAACTGTTGTAGTATAGCTGGTTAGTTGTCTGTTGCCGGTGGTAGACAAATCTTTTATAGGCTTGGGAATTGATTAAAATTCTGTTTGTTTCAGCGTTGTTGTTGGCCGTTCAGTGT
Source organism: Charadrius vociferus (assembly GCF_000708025.1). Lineage (NCBI taxonomy): Eukaryota > Metazoa > Chordata > Aves > Charadriiformes > Charadriidae > Charadrius > Charadrius vociferus. The sequence continues at coordinate 1,912,709 of NW_009648255.1, forward strand.
AAGTAGATGGGAAGATGCAGTTTTGCCCTGAAGACCTTACTGAAGTGGGAAACAAAACAGCAGTAAAATGACTCCGAGCCCTCAAAGGACCAAGCAAAAAGTTATACTTAATTTTATATTTTATTTGGCAAATAAATAACCTTTGCTTACCATAAATCATAAAATTCGATTGAGCACAAGATGCCCTTACAGATTAGCAGTTCTCTCACCCTAGGAGCAGGCAGGGCAGGAACTTTCAAGCTGTGTTATCCATCAGTACGGGATGTTCCATGGTATCCAGCTATCCACAGAACATCACGTACATTACTAGCAGCAAATGGTTACTTATTAGATGGGCCGTGTGTGCTATAGAGTGGGCACGCTATGGTATCTTTATGAGCACATTATGTTATCTTCAATTTTTCTTGCTGTCTTCGAACCTGGGGTTATTTTTTTAATAGGTTCTTACATAGTTCCAGTTAGCTAAAGAATCTGTCCTGTCCACTAGGGCTAATGTTGCAGAAGTGAACAACATAGCGATGTATTTATTACTTACAGTGTGGATATGAATACGGATTCAGAAGCCGCAGCATTTCCATTAGTGCCCTCCAGATGAACAGGGTGGCTTTTACATGCGGGAGGTCTTTTCAGTGTCCTGTTGTCACATACCGTAGGAATGCTTCTTAAGATGATATTCATGAGTTACCCTTATGCCCACTGAGATTTTCAGTATTTGGCTGTAGAATTTTTAACTTTTAGATTTTGTTGGGATGACAAGCTCTGGCTATGTGAATGTTCTGAGTGGCTGTAACGTGCTTTGGAAATGTTAGACAATATCTGCTTATTTTTGGTGTAAGCCCACATTACAACCTGAAGAGGTGGAAAGCTGTCAACAGTGAACTGGTTAGCCGTGGGCCCGTAGTTGATTTGGGAAAGCCAGCTCCCGGATAGTAAAGGCAACCTGCTTTGTTACCACTGTGTATTGCGGTATCAGAAGATTTGTGCAAGCAGATCTGCTGAACTTTGATAATGAGCTTCTGTTCCTAATGTGAGAATTCTGGAGTTGCTGGTGGTCATCTAGGGCAGCAAAGCATTTTTATCTCTTGCTCTACTTGTAAGGCTAGGACTGGATTTGCTATATTCAGGCTTTTCTACCCTTTCTGTGACCAGCATCCAAGTATGCTGCTAGGAACCTGGTATTGAGCAACCTGGTCCAGTGGGAGGTGTCCCTGCCCAGGGCAGGGGGTTGGAACTAGATGATCTTTAAGGTCCCTTCCAACCTAAACCATCCTGTTAGTCTATGACTTGGAGGGATTGCAGCGTCTCTTGCATCAGAAGCAGTTGGGTTGTAGCTAGGAGGGGCTTCCCAACAGTTGCAACTACAGGTGCAAAAAGTCAGGACTGTCAGGCAAAGATAGGGTTAAAAATGGGCTAAATTATCTTCTGTCTACGCAGGTGGCGTTTTGTTGCAACGTACTGCGGATGAGTTTAGCAGAACTCTCTGCTCTGCCTTGTGCTGGAGAGCTGGAGTGTGCCCTCACACAGCCCGACAGAGCTCCGGAGTACCGGGACGCTCTGCACGGGCTGTTGGACATGTGGGAGAGATTTGCAGGGCTTGTGTGAGGGTGTGCAGTTACTAGCAGTAACTTTTATGATTCATTAGTCTGCTTTACTCGCAGGCAGGAAAAAATTAAAGCTACCTGAAATCCGAGTATTATTTCCTGTCGTGACAAACTGATTATTTCAGGGCATGTTTTGAATGAAACTTTTGAGAGCCGGACGTTCTGTTTTAACTACACGCCTATTTCTACACTATTCATATGTATTCAAAGCAAGTACTGTGATTTTTATTTTGCAAATGCTATTTTATGGAAGTTGAGCAAATAATTATGTGTGCAGCATGGCTTAGCATTACAATCTGTGTTACTTTCTGAGTAGATGCTGACTGAAAACTGGACTCACAATAAACTTGGGTTTTTTTTAAAGAAGTGAGGTTTCTATTGAGACTCTTAAAAATCATTCTTTGAATAATTAAAAAAAGATCAATTGTAATCAAATAACTCTTCAGTTTTGCATATGCAGCAGAATACTCCACTTTCTTCCTAGAAAATCAATTGTGTACTTTGAGTAATGATTTCTTTTGGCATAGCGGGGATTAGCTAGTTTGTCAGGGGAGTGACAAACAGCATGAGAGAAATGAAAGTAGTATGGCAGAGGAGGAGTAAAACAAAAAGTAGATAAGGTAGAATCAGGCAGAGGTAGAATAAAGCGATCAATATACAGAAATCACTTAAGAGCACCCAGCTGCAGCATAGTGATTTTTAAAATTATTTTCTTGAGTTTCCTGTATTGTTCTGCTATCAGTGTAGTTTGGACAAATACAATTTTTTTTTTTAATTTTTTGTTATTTGGCCAGTCCTTGTTAAAGGGGTCTCAGACGTGACAGAAAACTGGGGAGGGAGCAAGAGCTGTTATTACAGCGTTATATGCCTGAGGAGCAGTGGGTGATGGAAGGAGGACGGCGAGTGCTGCAGTTCCCTGAGGCTCTCCCTCCCCTGCACTATAAAATTAATGTACAAGGAGTACATCTGTGCTCATGGCTCTGTGTTTTTATTTCAGCAATGCACAGAAACATATTCATAACTTTTAAAAAGCATCTCATTAATTGAGGACTTAAGTTCTGGCTTTTAAGAATCATGGCTATTTATTAGCTGCTTGTAACGGACTGTTCCTAACATAAGTGATCCATATGCTGGATGTTTTAATACCAAGGCGCTGCTAAGTGAGAAAGTAGACTGTTTTTCTTTTGACAAGAATTTAGCTCTTTATCGTGGTAATTTATTGTGGGTGGAATCTGAAATATCAGAGCAGAAGAATAGCTGTGTGCAAGCTGACGCTCCCTATAGTTATTTGGTCAAGTGGAAATGGTATAAATTCCTGTCTTGTCATTCAAAAGGCTAAAAATGGTCCAGACCACCAAAGTCTTTTTTTCTTTTTTTTTTTTTCCTTTATAACTTATGCTCTACAGATGCTTACGGTACTGAGTCAGACAAATGTAATTTGAGCGACTATCCATGTTGGCTCAGTTCTCCACTTGCCCTTGGTAGCTAAAGAAATCTATGTAACCATGGAATAATATTAGTACTTCCAAAACCAAACGCAGCTCTGAGTTGAAACTACTCCCACAGATGCTGTAGTGGGACAGCTGCTGGACTATCACAGCTAGAAATGCTGCCTTGTGATACGGTTTGTTCTGGACATAGCTCTTGTCCTTTCTTTATAGCACCTGGTGTAATGTGTGTCAGAACTGCAGCCCAAAATCTTACGGATCAAATACCTTGCTAGTTCAAGCACTTTGTCCTCTGTGAATTTGTTTCTCTTTTTATGTTGTTACTGTGCACGCGGTACTGTCGTGCTATCTCCCACAGCAGGGTTATTTGGTATCCGTCTGTTACCTTGTCAAGTCCTGTTTGCCCTGAGTTTCCCTCTCCAGGCTGACCAAAACCACAATACTAAAATTACCTTCTGTTTTTGGTTTGGGTTTGTTTTTTTTTTAATTCCTAATTTTTTTTCTACTATTCACTGCTTATTCTCACTGCTAAGGACATACACAGTTTCTTTTCTAGTTGGAGCTCCGATAGTTTCATTTTCTATTCTTTCCAAACTCCGCTTTTCCCTTGTGTTGTGTTTTTTTTTTCCTGCTTTGCATTTGAGAAGATGACAAATCTTTTGATCAAATGTAAGTAGTGACATGTGGAATCTGAAAACACAAATCACTGTGTATGTAATACACATTCTTAGTGGTTACTCAGCATTTTTCCAGAAAAGGTAGCTTTGTAAGCATAAGAACTAATGAAGATTTGTTTCCTACAGACTTTTGTGTAATGGTTGATCAACTTTGGTGTCTAAGATACAAGGTCGAATGGAATCTTTTCTCCTGGACAAACCATTTATAAGGCGCTCTCTCTATATGGATTATATGCATCTCTCTATGTGCATCTCCTATATGGATTATCTGATAAGGACTGTGCTCACACTCCAGAGTTTTTTTCAGCAGGGAACTTATGACGTCTGTTGCCTACCTGGTTGTCTAAAACTTTTAGACACTTAAATATTTCTGCCCTCAGTATCAGAATTGGTTATAAATGACCAAACGTTCTGGTTCACAAATTATTGAAGGGTGACAATAGAGGAATACACACATAGATGAAGTAATGTTATTACTCTTGGAAACTGTGCAAAATCCAAAACCATTTAGTTTGTAAGTAGTCTTCAAAGGTATAAAATCCCTTCTGGCTCTGCCCTTTAAATTGGTGTAGCCCTAAGATAGCTTTGTCATTATTTTGGCCAAATGAAATTGGTGTCTACAGCTTGGCAGCATTTCTCTGTACCTGCCTCTGCGAGGCTTCAATAGCTCCTGAAAAATGTTCAACCGGCTCAGAAATTTCAGGAGATATTTTAGGTATCAATGAGGATAACTCGGGTTGTGATGTTGACAGTGCAAGACAGAGCGGGGAAGGAGGGAAAAGAAAAAAAAAAAAAAGAAATAAAAAAAAAAAGAAAAAGAAGTCCTGCTTGTGATTTGACCTCTATGGGCATGAGAGAGGAATCTTGGATTTCGGATGAGAATTCAGATTAGTACACCCCTTGCTCCGCCCAGTTCAGGCCTTGCTCTTTGGAACTATTCACTTTCAACTGGCTCCTGTTAATTTTCTAGGCATATTGGGCATACATGTGCTGGATTTAAATTAATTAGCTTGCTTATTGGTGTTAATCTACTGCAGCATAGAATTTAGTTTAGGCTGGTTTGCCTGTTGAGCGTCACTTGACCCATGCCAAATTCATTACTGGTATTAAGAAACTGCTACTTACACTACAGATAGACATTTTAAAACTAGTTGTCCTGGTTTGAGGTTTCAGTGGCCAGTCCAGCCCAGACCACACCACTAGTTCATGTCTATATACAGCATATTGCAGTGGTTGCAGGATAATTGCGCATGCACAGAAGCGAGGTTCTGAGTAAAAGACAGAACTTTCTTTCCTTACTGCAGTAATATAAGGCCATCGGGCTGTCTTGTGATTTTTGACTATGTAGCAAATACTTTAAAAAGCCAACCTGATCCAAAGTCCTTTTGAGTTTTTACTTCACCTCAGGAATGGGTGTGAAGAAGATTGGGCCCCATGTCCCACAAAGTCCAGCTGGATAATATTTATTGTTCTATGACTTAATTTATTTTTAAGTTCAGTAACAAAATTGAGTTTGAAAACAAAGTTTTAGTACTTGCGTAAAACATTTCCAGTTGAGGACTCCAGTCGTTTTATTTTGTTTTTAATCTTAGTACCCAGTGAAATTTCTATAACTGTTTGTTTGAAAGACAGCGGCGGTGGTGCTGCAAGAGAGCACAATGTTCTTTTGGGGATAAGAGCCCCCCTCCTGTGCTCCTCATAACAGCTCATTTTGTCCTTTTTCAATATAGTAATTTTAGTGCTTTGGAACTTTATGGTAGTTATCCTGAATAACAGTTTCATATTTCCAAGCACAGTTGGAAGCTGCCAGGAAAAATAAACTTGCATTTTCAGCTCATTCAGAGCAACTGTAACTAGGGGTGTTTTAAACTGGGGGAAAACTAAGAAATCGGAAAATAAAGCCTGGCCTGCTAATTCCAGGACATCCTGAAATATCATTTTTATGAAGCTATATTTAAAGTGCTGAAGATTTTTGAATCAGGGGATAATGAGTCTTTACTTTATAATTTTTGAAAACTGTTTTCTTTCATCTAAGTATAATTTCTTTCAATTTATCCCAATGTCTCAAAATGTCTCTTTTTCTGTCACGCAAGGGACTCTTACATTCTTTGACTTAAACTATTTGCAGTTTTCCAGCTTTCTGGTTTTCGTCAGTCATTGTGTCAAAACCCTTGTAACAGCTGATAATTGCAAGAAAGGTTAAAGTGTGTTTTACGCTCGCAGTAAACAAACACACAGCTGCTCTTCCCGTTTGCCGTCTTTCATGTTTCCACGCTTACTGATGCCTTTTTATATTGGGTGCTTTGAGGTTGTCTCTTTAGCTGCATTATGAGCGTCCTCTGATTTAGTCTTAATTCTAACCATCTCCTCTCAAATGCATTTATGCTGCAACCCAAGGGCAGGGTAAAACCTGCAGTGTTGAGGGATCCGGGAGCCGTGGGGGTGAGCAGATGCTTGCGTGTCCCCTACTGAAGTGTTGGACCTGCTTGGGTTGGGCTGGCCGGTTTATTTACTCGATATCCACTTCTTGTGGAATTTCAGTTCTGCATTACTTCTAAACTGAGCTTTTTTTTTTCTGGAAGTGAAAATTATTAAAATACAGAGAAATAACTGATATACTGAGTAATAAGTACGTATCAAAGTCAGAACACATCTATCTGTTCATATTTATGAAGCCTTGCTTCCTGCAAAGCTTAATCATTTGATCACTTATGAAAGTACATTTCTCAATTTAAGAAATGGTCTTTCAGTTAGGTGTGTATTACGTACTCTGTATTTTTTTAATCAGTGATGAATACTTCATACCTAGTAAATGGACTACATTTTCCACAACACTCATGTGCCATGGACACTACATCATAATAATTAGTCCCTTACTCGTTTCAATTATTTTTGTAAAGATTGCTGGATTACATCATTCTATTCACTTTCCACTTTTCATCTTTCCTACTTCAATTGGACATGAGTTGTCCAAAAAACCACAGTAAATAACATTTTTTTCTGGCTCAGGCGACCAGAAAATTCATTAAGGAGATAACTTTGTAAAACACAGCATTTTATTTTAAATTAATACATCAAACATAATTCAGAGGTACTTCACTTTAGAATTCCACCGGGAGTTCCCACATCGTAAATTGCATAGTTGATATATCTTGTGAAGTTTCCAGTAAGTGAAAGTACTCCTATAGCTTGATTTCATTTTGCTAATGTAGAATTTTGTTTTTATTATTTGTTAAAGCAATAATATTGTCGGATCATAAATGCTTCAGAGCAGTGAACAGTTTAAACTATTCAGATATATTATTTTTATTCAGTGTCACTCAGGATTGTGCTTTGTTCAACTTGTTTCTTACAAACAATCTTACAACTTTATCTTTTTCTAGATGTCCCGGGATGAGACAGTGTGTAAATACTGTGGAGTCAGCTATTTGATACTTCATGAATTTAAGGTGATGGAAGAAAAAGTAAAAGCAATGGAAAAGGAGATTAAATTTTATGAAGGAAGTATAGAACGGGAAAAAGGACTTCAAGCAGAATTGCAGTCTCTTTACCAAGACCTTGAACACTATCGAGGTGACAATGAATCAAAAACAGAAAGGTCAGAGCATATTATCTGGTGTGATGTTATTCTCGTGTATGTGTATTAGGTAACTTCATTCCAAAGAAGTTTAAAATGCAAGTAAGATTTGTCTGTCTTCTATCAGATGTAACATATATACTGTAATACTTAATTTAAATCATCCTTCATGGTATTTTCTGGAAGCAAGTTTTAAATTCCTTAATAGTTTAGAAACAGTCAATATATTTGAAGTGAAATACAGTCCAGAAGGCGTTTCAGAGGTATTTCCCCTGCACATGCTCCCAAAGGGAAATGATCAAATATTTCATCTTATCATTTTGTAATAAATATTTGTCCTTTTGATGGGTCTACAGCACAGCTTTGGTTTCTAAACCTTCAGGTTGGTACAACAAATATAGAAGTTCATTTTGGGGTAGACAATGGAAACCGAAGCATAAAAGGGGAGTTTCAAAGACTTTTTCTCCCTTCCCCTCGTTCATTGTTTCTACTATTTTTCCTATTCTTTGGGTTTGCAGTAAGGGTAGCTCTGCCCGGACTAGCTTTAAAATCCGTGGCCGATTCATGGACTGTGAGTGGCGTGGCTGAGGCTCCAGACAGCAGCAGTGGCTGCAGAACCTGGTGTCCACCCGGCGCAGGGTTTGTACCACTGTATTACAGTGCCATCAGCTTCTCAGCTGGGAACTTCAAGCTAGCTTGTTAGCTTTGATTTGTCCATCCTCAGCAGTTACTTATAATGTATAAAGAGCTTGGACCGAGATGGAAATTTTTGTAATCAATATGAACATTTTGTGATATAATTAGCATTATGGGTGGGCTTTTTAGTCTTATTTTTGCTCTAGGATTTCTGGCCTGATATTTCTGGTTCCTAACCAACCTTCCGTTGCTTTTATGCTGTTTTACAACACCATGACAATATAACATATTTCATAATAACAAATTGTATCTTTTCTGCACTGTTCTAAGAAAGAAATACAAGTGGTTTGGCCTCTTCCAGACCTGAAGCTCTGAAGAAGTGCCCTTCCTTTTTTTCCTCTTGTCTTCCACTCTTCAGAGTCAGATTTGACATGGATACTATGTGCTGGGTTTCTGTATCCTAATTTTCTGTCCTAATTTTCTGTTTTGGAATCTGTTATTATATTCCACTGATTGTTTACAGCAGGACTATAAACATTGATCTTTCTGGTTGGCTAATAAAAGATACTTTATAAAAATGCAGTTGCTAACGTTGACTACCGATAGAATAATGTGGTACAAGCAAGGGCATCAGAAACTTCTTGGGTAATGTCTTGCTCATCTAAATCAAACTGTTTGTCAGAAGGTTTTTGAAGAATGAGATTATAAATTATCAGCTCAGACATTTTGATTCTGAAGGCCCCCGATAGGGGTGTTGTTTCCAGGACTGACTTGTACCTAGAGGCAAGTGATCTAGAACTGATAACGTGAAGTATTTTGGGTATTAAGGTGTTCTTAAGAGATTGGACTGGAATGCTTTGGAAACACTACAGAAGAAACAATGACAGCTTGTCTAGAAGTGAAGTATTCAAGTCCATTTACTTTTTTTTTTTTTCTCCCCCAAATCACTCAAATATTGTTCAGAATTTAACATTACTATTAATGGATTTAGTTAGGCTTGTATTTGTTAATATCACTAATAAAAGAATCATTTTAAAACATAAGCTCACACAAAGTTGAACAAAATGCATATATCTTGTAGATCAGTCTACTTACATCGTTTCTTGCCATATTTTTTTCGTTTGAACTGAACATCCTCCACCACCCAATATTCAATGTTTTCTTTGGTTTAACATCATCTGTTTGAAGAGTTCCTTTGCTCCTTGTTCCGTTAATGACTGGGTGGCAGTTATGGTGGCAGTATTCAGCGTGTCAGCAAATGCAGTGACAGCACATTCTTCTTGCTGAGGATCATTTGCCAGAGGTAAACTTAAAATTTTCATTTAGCTGACTTTTTGTAGTAAAGCTGGAACAGTTAATAAAATTTTTATCTCTGCAATTTTTTCCCCTAAGGCTCGACTTGATTTAAAACCTGCTGAAATCAAGTGGAATACTTTCAGTAGGCTTTCATTCGGGCCATAAATCAACTATTGTGCCTTGTTGAGAAACTTGTCTAAATATTCCTTATCTCCTCTTTACTCTCCTGGGCCTCTCTTGTTACCGTGTGCTGTTGGCATAAACTAACTATTCAAGGCACTATCTTCTGGTTCTTGCAAGGTTGACAAATCATTCCTCCCAAACTGCAAATGTTTATCAGAAGCCAAATATGCCTTTTTTAAAATCTCTGGGAGACCGAGAGATTTAATCTTTCTTGTTAGTTGCAGTCTGTTTCATTTTTATATTCCTTTTAGGTTAAAAGTATTGCTGCTGTTTGTACCTGTGGTTAACCTTGAAAGCCAGCTGGGAACCTGAGCTTTTGCAGAAATTACTTACCTACCCTTTGGGATTTTGTGGGAAGAAGGGGAACTAACCATCGTGCAGTTAGCTGCTCTGAGTCGATGTAGCTATTCAAGTCTTACTTTTATTCCATGTTCAAATCGCCTTAATTCCAGAATACCTGCCTGAGAGCTGAAACCGAAGGGCTGTGGCTAGCTCGAAATAGCAATGCCGGTCACTGTGCGTGCCGACGTGCAGTCGGCTGTGCCGCTGGGACTGCCTTGCACTCTGCGCTGCTGGCTCCTCTTCCGCGAGATACTTACCGGCTGCTGTCTGCACGAGCACTGATCCATGCTTAGTTAAGCCCAGACGCTGGCGTGTTTGACTAACCATTTTTGGTCTGTTACCTATTTAAACGTATTAGTGACAGGCACTTTCATCGGGGGCTTACTTCTCTAATTCATTGGAGAGACAAGTATGATTGGATTTAGCCGTGTCTCTGTGGGAGCCCCCATATTCCTGGGGTCCCTAGAGCTGAGTTTATTAACAGGTTTTCTCTGGCAGTGGCTTTTGACATTGACCCTGCATGAGGGCTACACTGTATTTGTGGTCTGAATTTTGATAATCCTCACAGCATCCGATATAAGAAATGTGAAATAGATTTAAATACTAAAGATACTTTTTTAGAGGTGTAATAGTGCTGAACATTATGAGCATGACAAAGAGCAAAAAAATTTTATGCTGTTTAGACATGTGAAGAAGTGTATAGAGAGCTCTTAGGAAGTCCTGTGTCAAAGGTCCCTTGTAAATAGATTCCTGAAAACTTCTTTTTTACAAATCTAGCAGGAGGAGCTACTTGTTGGTCATTACTGTGAGACTTACGCTCCTGAGTCATGCATGTAGATGCTGAAAATTTTATCCATAAATAATCAAATCTTAAAGATAATGTACGCCTCACATTTAACTTGTGGAAACCGTATATTTCCATAGTTGTGCTTTTTGGTGTGTCTTTTCTTGAGTTTGGTAGTTCCTACCCCAAAGGCAAAACGTAATACAATGGAAAATGTTTTGCTGTTGAATTTGCCTAAAAGAAATCTTCCTTTTTTGCAACATGGCTGCTTAGGAAAGCAACAGCAACTACCTGGCTTGGTAAAGCCTAAGCTTGTGATAAAACACTGAAGTGACTGGGCAGTGGTAAAGTCACACTGCTCTACCCTTAGCTACCAACCTACACAGCAGTTTGGTAGAGATGACGTGTGGCTTCTTGTCCTAGGGGACTGAAAGTATTGAAAATGGGGAGTGGTACATGCTTTAAGAACTCTGTCACCATTTTAAAAATAGGTTTTGAAGGGAAGGGAAAGAACACAAGGCAAAAAGGTCACTTTAATAGGTTTGGGTCTGTTTTTTAGTATGTCTCTTTCTATTGAGTATTTAGTGATCAAGTGGAGTTAAGTTGGTGTAAAAAAAACCCGAGAGCCAAATCTGGTTGAGTAAACAAAGAGGTAAAGAACTAACCTCTCCTTTCCTGAATGCGTTTTAGGGCATACAGTCGGTTATTCTTATTACATATCAGCAAATGTCGGTAACTTGGGAGACTGCGCATCTTTTGACCGTTCTAGAAAGCGTGACTAATGAACAAACCACTATAACCGCTGAAGCACGGTAATGTATTTTCAGAATGATGTTGGTGTGTCCTCTAATACATAAGAAGAAATCAGTTCATAAAGTAGTAAATAAAGGTCCTTCATCCCGCTACAGATGCTCTGGACCAGTCTCAGGCGTGTGCTCCTTCAGCGGCTGCTTGGGAGAGACAAGTAAATACAACAAGCTGCCAAGAGGTACCAGCTGGGTACGGGATTCAGTGAGTCCCCAGGTTTCACTCATCATTTCCCAGCAAAAGGAGATAAAGTAGCGGTGTTTTCATTGTATGGAGAATATATGAAGTGCTGGATTTTTTCTGGCTCTTCATTCTACTTTTAGGCAGCTCAAGCTGCAGTGTTTAGAAGTGCGCAAGAGCTGGTTTGTACGTGGAAATGCTGTGTGTGTTTTCTGAAGAGAGGATATGACATTTACTAAGAAATAGTGCCTTCAACTCTTCTATTGAAACTGTTTTGTAAATAACATAACAGTACATACTTCTCTAGCTAGCTACATGATAATTTTAGGGTGTACTTATGAACCAGGAAAAAGCAGAATTTTGTATAATGCCAAAGTGTTTTAATATGTTCTTTTTAATAATTGCAAACGGACCTGTGTATTTTTGCCCTGATGGTGTCATCATGATGACTCAGGTGTGGCTCAGGCTTGTGCAGAGGGCCAGCAAAAAGTCTCACAGGGTTTGGGGGACCCAGGTCCTGTGTTCACCCTCTGTGCAGCAGTGAACTTCACTTTTTTATTTTTTTTTTTTTTTTAAAAAAAAGCTAATCAGCACAGTGCCTTGGGGAAGGAATCTCTCGCTGTTCTTATGGGAAGTATGTTGAAGCCAATGTCTTCCCAATAGGATACGTGTTTTTGCTACTGATGAGCGGTAGCTCAGTCCCACTCTTGATGTTTTAAAATAGTGGTTATTCTAGTTTTGACAAGGTTTTTTTCTATTAACACGATTAAATGCCAAGATTGATTATTAATAAGCAAGACAAATTTTTTCACTGAGATAGTTCATAAGAGTGATTCATGAAGCACAGAACTCTGCAGTAATACTCAACCTTCTCCAAATTCCTGATAAAATGAACTTTCTTCTGGGGAAATAAAATTCTTTATCTGGAAGAGGCTGAAACAGCAGGCAGTGGAAAATGCAAAAAGCAACGCAAAATCTGCGGTTTTGCTTCCATGCATACTTTTCATGTATATTTCATTAAATATATTTTCATATTTAATAGGTAAAATTAAAATTTAAAGTTACATTTAAAAAGTTATCACTGTTTTTAGCATCTGAGAATGGTGCCACATAATGCAGAAATGGCCTTGAGAGGTGTTTACTGACAAGAAAGCTCCAGCAAAAATGGCCCGTCAGCCTACGCTACGCGTGCCTCTGTGAATGGCTAACCCTTCTCAGGAAAGTATAAGCGGCTCATCTGCCTCAGTGCAGGTTTTTGGGTTAGGCGTATCTTTTCCGTTCTTTCTCTGCTTATTGATTGAACAGTTCACATGCTGCAGTTCTTGAGGTTTTCCAGTTTCGGTGCTCACAACCATCTGCAATTACAGGGACGCGTTCCTCTGTTACAGTCTCGCGTGGTTCCGACACCGAGTCCCTGCACAGCGTCACGTACTATGGCAAAGGCTGTATTTACCCGTTTACTGGGAGAGATCAGCAGGTCGTTGTGTGACTTAACTCATTGTGGACAGCACAATTGCATACAAGAGATTAAATTAACGCTTAGATATTATTTTATTGTAACCTGGTTGTGATACTCATAAATTGTCAGAGAACTGGATTTGTTTCGTATCCTGTATTGCATGGTAGATATAAGAAAAGGGTGCGATGCGCATTTGTTTAGTTTTTTTCCTTTCTGCTAATGGGTGGTCATTCATTTGTTCGCACTCTAAGCTCAAGTTAAAACTTTCAGTTGCTTGGGTTTAGTGAGTTCCTCTCCATTTTGTGACTGCTGGTTAAAAGCAAGAATGACCCGTCAAGAAGTCTTTAATAAAATACTTTTTTGTGCCTCCGTTTACCTCCACATTATAATTTCATATGAACCTTGTAAGCTTGATCTGTAGCTATAAAATGACTCTGAGCGTAACTGCAAAGCCTTAAACAGTTTAATTCAGCCCATACTCAGACAGAATGTCTCACTGAAATCCACAGGGGTTCTGCTTTTATTATCTTTCAAAGGGAAATGTGGAGGCTTTGTGGTTATTTACCAAAGACGGTTAATATATTGAGTGCATGTGCATACAGGACAAGGTGTTCCGTTGTGGAGTTCTCCATGGTCACGTAGCAATGGAACTTGGAGGGGACCAGAGGGTGAACTCAGGCTAATCCTTCACACCTATTTTTTCTTCTGTATTTGACTGCCTCTTGCACTTAAGACTCCAAAACGGGAAGGTGGCTGCCCAGAGAAAAATCTGGGGTGAGCTCTTTTGACTATGGCTGCGTTCTGAAGGATTCTCTAGTAAAGGGAAGAGGTGAGTATGGGATGGATGAAGATTGCTTGTGGCTCTAGATCACAGAGCTCTGCGGATTTAGAGGTCAGGGAGCCTCTCGCCAGAGAGAAGATATGGAAAAAGAGATTCCGTGTTTGGCAAGAAAGAAGCAGTGAAAAGATGGGTTTACTCGGATTGTGACTGGTTTGGAATTCAGAGAAAAAAAAAAAAAAAAAGGTTTCCATTTGTATTCAAAGATGTAATAACATATGTAACAGAGTTGGCTTCAGCAGCAAGACACTTGTATAGTTTGAAAAAAAAATATCTAAACACAGAAAATGAAATATATTTGTATTATGTTAGGAAAATGCAATCTATTATATTACTTTATAAAATTATATGATCTCTACTGTACCTGCAAAGTCTAGAAACTGAGATAACTTCTGCTTGGGAAGTATATGCAAACATACACCTTGGTAAACTTCTGTTTGAATTTGCTGGTACAAATTTGTAGTATAAATAAAAAGTCACCTATAAATTTGCCTTGGCATAATTTCTTTTTTGTCAAATTACTTATAACCGTAATATCTTTTTTTTTTTTTTAAACTGAATCAGTATAACTCCACTGACTTCTAAGAAGTTATTCCTGAGTTACACTGCACTGACAGTACTGAGTATGACTGCTATGTCTGAGATTACGTAAACTGTAATTAGTGTAGGTGAAATTGGTAGCTGGATGGGTAGGTCTGGGAAATTAAATCTTGGGTTTCTTCAAAGATAAATTTTGAAGTGCTTGTGACAAGGCACTCATCTTTCTATCATCGTTTTTCAGACCTGTTCCAGAGATTTACCTTTGCAGGGCAAAAATTATCTAGGCTGTCTTTGTAATAGATCTTATATTTCGGCTGAGATAATAAAGACAGATAACAATTAATGCAAGATGTGAAATGACTGTCAGCCTACATGAGACTTGATAGAGACCTTCACAAAGAGCCTCTTGATTGGTTGTCAGAGATAATTTTCCTTCACTGTCAAATTGGGCCGTATGCTAACCTGCAATCAAGAGGTGAATGATTCTGTAGTGGCACATGAAAACTATTAAATAGTCTTGTTTTAAATAGTCTGGGCTGAACAGAACATAAAAAAAGACAATTATGAAGAAGCTTGTGGATGATGTTACATGCAGTGAGCTTCAGACTGTGCAATTCTATACATATTCTACGCCAAATTTATGAATGAACGCTCAGCTGCTTCATAGGGATGGATGCACGCGGACTTGCCTATTGGAAGGAATGCAACATGCCGAAATGAAAATGAGCAAACATTGGCTCTGAGCAGGTCCTGGAATTTCATGGGGCTGAAAATACTGTAGTGAAACTCTTTTTCATTGACAGTATGTTCCAGCCTCCTCTGTGCATACTGTCCCTGCTTCTAGGCAACTGGACATGCAGTTGCTCGCTCCAGTTTAAATGGGTCCTCCTGGGACTCTTACAGGAGCTGTGTACCGTGTAGTCTGCAAAGACAGGGTTATTTCTTCTGGTCTTAACTTCTGTGAAACGCAGTGTCTTAAATTCAAACAAACGTGGTAATTGCTCCTGTCATTACTTTTAGGACAATGAGTGTATTTGTTTGCTGGCAGGAGTCCCTGCAACTACTTCTTTATTTTCTCATGGTATTCTTTTCACTGTCAGCGCTAGTAGTTAACATGTTATAATTCAACTCCTACTCTGGGCAGGCTTCCCCCTGCGTTCACCAGGCAAGTATGCTGGCTGCAAAGATAGGATGTTAATTCCCACAGTTCATGTGAACTGTAGGACAGAGGACGAGATCAGTACGTTCTCACGATTCTCTCGTAATGCCAGTAGTTAATGATCCATTGAACTTTTTCCTTTGTGCTAAATATCACCAAAACAACATGTTTATTTTTCTTCCTTCTTATGGTGATGATAGTAGATGGAGTGCAACTGTCTTGCCTTCTCCACCTTTGTGCGAATGGCCAGAACATACTGATAATGTCCCTTTGCACTCTGAGGCTGCAGTTGTGTGCTCACCTCGTTATATCCCATCTCTGGAATGGAAAGAGTAAGAAAATGTAGCTGTACTTATTCGCAAGTTTCTTTTTTAAACCAAAAGATCTTCATATACTGCCCATTCCGGAATGAGTAAGAATAGAAAACGAGCATCCAGTTCTCCGTGGATCCCAAAGTTTTCATTTGCTATTGTTCAATGATAATCACTGCTTTTTTCGCTCAGGGTATAGTTAACAGGATATATCATCAGCAAAGGTAGATTAGAGTTTATGTGAGTGTTAAGGGGATGGCCATTTCCTCATTACTCGGTGACACCAATCCAATTCTGCAATCAAACAGATCTTATTCTCTCCCCCCTGCCCTTCACCTTCAAGGAATTTACAGGTAGGTATGGGTAAATCTTCCTAGCAAGGTTATGCCAAAAACTTCTTCCATTTTTTTCTGGTAAGTTTTAGCTTTCTTTTTTGTTTTTTTTTTCTTTTTCTTTTTTTTTTTTTTTTCCCCCCCAGTGACCATAGTTGAGCCCAAACAACTTGTTTTGTAACTACCAAATGTTCAGTTTTGGTGTTTGCAGAGCTCTACAGATCCAGGTTTCTTTATCAGGGCTAATGTTTTTTTAAATTTGCGTTTTGGTGCAGATGTGTTACAGATGATCTATCTGATAACAGTAACTAGTGCACATTAATATTATGGCTTAATTTTTAAATTTTTTAAAACTATAAATCATTTGCATTTTCTTTTGCTTTTTAACAGGGGAAACAAAGGCTGAGGTAATGCTTCTGCCATCCTTTGCTTTTGGAAACTATTTGTCTATTCAAATATTTACTTGTCTACTGGTGACTCATTGTTATATATGGATCATTTACTCTGCTTGCAGTAGGTTAGCAGTAAGTGTTGAAAGCTTACTAAGGGACTGGTTTTTAACAGTTACTTATCATTGTAGTTGTACTTTTGGGGATGAAAGACTAATTAGAATGGTTATCTACAACTAAGAGAGAAGAAAAAAGTTGTACTGTAAACTGGCAGTGGTATTCTTTCTGCGCATGTAACACAGGAAGAGAATTGGATTCAACTGTCTGTTATTCCCGTACAATTCCATTCATTTCATTACAATTGTGGGAATAAGTCCCGAGTTGTTGAAATACCGGTGTTTAGAATGTATTTATTTACACTGTGATGGCTGTGCTTGAAAAATAAACAGGTTGGAACCGCTGCTATAATGAAAAAGCTCAAACGGTAAATTTTAGAGGCAAAGAAAAACGTGCAGGTCAGCTGTCTGCTCCGTTGAACTGGGCGGCTGTGTTTGCTGTGCTTGGAGTCCAGCGGGAAGGTGGGTCGTATCCTGCGCGGGCAGGAGACCGGTGTGTGCTGCTGGGCACAGCCGTGCCGTGAGGGAAAGCTCCCTGTGCTTCCCAGGGGCACCCTCCTCCTCCTCCTCCTCTTCCTCTTCTCCGGTGAACAGGTGATGGTGGTAAAGGCAAAGCGGGGTTGGTTCTTGTGTGTCTTATCGTTATGGTTTGAGAAACCCACAATTTATTGTCCTTTAGAGAATTATTCTCTCACCTGATGACCCCTTCCCCCCCCAGGAAGGGGAATTGGGGAAAACCAAGGAAACCCGAGGGCTGATTGAGTCTTCATTGAGAAAAACGTAGGCAAAAAATCTCACTAACTTGACATTTTTGATCGTTTGGATGCTAATGTCATTGCCTGAGTACATAGAAGTAATATCTGGTGGAAAGATTTTTTTGTGAAAAATTTCTCTTTAGCTCTTAAAAATGCCCTTGTCAAGCAACAGAGGCCTAAATTCCAGTTGGTGTAAAAATAATGGACAGGAATATATTATACATGTGTATATTTTATTACTATTTGCTGACCACCATTAATTAATTCAGCAGTGTAGAAGTACGGTTCCATGAACATGAGTGTGAAACTCAGGGCAAAGGGAATCGAGAGGGATTAATTAGGATTCACATTTTGCAAATGTCTGAAATTAAGAAATAGGTAAACAATCTGAATGTAAAGAAATTGTGGTAACAGTAACCAAATATTTAGGTTTTGCTGTTGATTGACTTAAGACAACTTCCCCTTCAGCTCAGATGAGCTCCCTGTTACCCTTTCCCGCACATCCTTGTAGCTGTGCGGAGAACCTGTGCAGCTGACGGTGGTACGTTGCCTCACTCTGCGGGGACGAGGTACCCATCTTTTAGGAGTTGCAGCCCCTACGCTGGGTACCCAAGTTGGACTTTAAATGGAGATTTTCAGAATGGCATATGTTTTGGGGGGGGTGAGTGAGTTCTGTGTCGCATCTGTGAATGAACACTGGATTCATAAGCTACTTACGTAGCTCATAGTTGTGTATGAGCTGATATTGGATGTGTACATTTCCACAGTATTTTACAAATGTATTATGAGTATTATTTTGAAAGAGTATTATGAGTATTATTTTGAAAGAGTTGCTACGGTGGCTTGTGCAGTGGCCAGAAGATTAGATTCTTTCCATTTGAAGACCTGATACCTCAGTCTGAAAAATGTAATTATCGTCTTTGAGAAGACTTTCAGTGTGTTTTTAATTTAAAGCTGAAACAAAAGTTAGAGGTTGGTCGGTAGTGCAAATAATACTTTCTGATTATTTTATTTACATCTATAGAATAAAAAACCTAACAATGGAACTTAAAACCAAACAAGATGAATTAAAAAATGTGAAAGAAGATTTGCGGTATTTCCAAGAAGAAAAGGAAGCTGCCTATAAGCAATCACAAGTGCTCAGGTGAGAACTCAGAAAGAAATGCCGCAGTTGTGCCTCCTGTGGACGCCTACAATCAGTTGAGAGGATTGCATGGAGGTGCAGGGACAGGCAGGGAGCATACTGCGAGTGAGAAGAGTGGTTGTAACCAGTCTGGCGTCTCGTACTTCTCCAGAATATCGTGAGACGCTGTAGCGCTAGCAAATGTAACCGGAAAATATCATTGCTGATTGCTGATGTTATTAGCAACAGAATCAGTTCTTCACAAACTTAAAAACATTAATTAACACTTGAAAGTAAGTGTGCACCGCTTTTAATGCAGCAGAAATACAGTATGCCTTACGTATATGGTTTATAAAGAGTCAGCATAAGCTTGGACATATAGTCATTGAAACATTATTGCACTGGTTTCTCAGTAAAACGCGATTGTACAGTTGTCAATACAGTTTTTTTAATTTGTACGTATAAGTTTTCAATCAACATTTAGAAGGGAGAAATTTGTTATAAATATATTCAATGTACACCATTTCATACACGGACTTATTGTAACCCAACGTACTCTAAATTATTATATAATTTAACAGTAGTTGTCAAGTTTACCAAGTTTACAAATAGTATTTTGTCATATGTTGGGTATTATTTTTGTCTTGCAGAAATACATTGGAACACCATTGCTCAACTCTGAACAAGGCCGTCTCACTGTTTCCTTTTATTAGAAGTGAACTAGACAGTATTAAAGAAGCAATCTCCAGTAATCTAGAGAACTGGGCTGCCCTGAAGGAAGAAATTTTTCTACAAATAAAAACTGTTAGCAAAGAAGCTTTGACAGGTAAATCATCATCTTGCAATAATTTTGGCAAGATAAAAAAAATTTGGGGGAGTTGAGTGTAACATGGTAAATTAGAAAGTAAAATTAATTATATAATTGTAATTCTGACATTAATTTGTCTGTATCCAAAATAGTAGACGCTATCAACTGCTCTGGCACCGTGTGGAGGGGGTTGAACAGTCCAGTTCCCATGGGATTAGTGTGCTGGACTAGCTGGTCAGTTAGCCGAGTCAGGCTGAATTGGAAGTAATGTAAATGCTTACCGTGATTTGAAACATAAATAATATACTTATTATGAATATATGGATATGGTTGCAACACAAAAGCTTGCAAATACTTTAATTTGCCTTGTATCTCCTATCGCCTCCTTTTCCCACGTGCTCATGTATGCAGACGATGCTTTACAGCAACGGTAGGATATCCTTTTGGGGAGGCGCTGGAGCGTCCTGCAGCGCCGCCCGCTCCTCGCGTGGGCCGGCTGCACCTCGTCCCGAGAGCAACCCCCTGGTGCGCACGTCGGGTTGCCTTGGGTCCATGAGCCACTGCCTACCAACAAACCTGCACCCAGCGCGTACCAGCTACTCCCTCTGTCCGCTCCCGAGGAAGAACAAGTGATACCCAAATACAGCTGTCTTTATCTGAGGGGTCTCTGGGACTGAAAGGGGCACGGAGCAGCCCATGGGCCGAGAATAATTCCCTTGGCCCCCGGCCGGCTTCCTGCCCGAACAAGGGCAGCCTTCGGGGAAAGAGGAGCTGGGAGGGAGTCACAACTGCTGGCTTGTTCGCGAAGGTCGTGCCCAGCCCTCAGGCTGGCGGTCAGACTTGAAAACTCGGGTTTATCCTTGAATACCGTTTTTGCTCTGCCTCAGTTAAGAGATTAGTTTTGCTGAAAAAAGGGTGCAGTAGCGTAATTACAGCCTGTACCGTCCAGAGCATCCAAGTTGACTCTTGCAACTTTAATGGTCTTTGGACATAATTTTCATATATGTATTCCTTTCCTTGTAGCTTTTCAGTGTGCTCTGTGTGTATGAGTTGATGAGCTGCTACTTGTTCCGGAATTTAATTTTATCAGGGTTATAAGGTAGCAAAGAAGTAGGAGAGATGATGTCATGCTTTCTGTCCTTGTGAGAAGGAATATAAGGGCATGCTGGACGATGGGCATCTCCTGAATCACTCTGCTGGTGAAACCGTGTGAACTCCAGTGCAAAATCACAGCTCAAGTGAAACCTGCGTGCCCGGACTATCTCAGAAAATATGTAGCTTCACTTTAAATAAGAGTTCCCCAGCAGCCTATGCTTCCTGTGGAATTAGAAGTAATTTTTAATGTTTTCAATGATTGCTTTGTTCCGACTGGGAAGAAATAAGTGGGGCGGCTGTGCCGCAGGAGCGAGTAGGCACGCATCCCACGGAGACAGCGCCTGGGTCCCGGCAGAGACTGCGGGGCGTCCTGAGCCCGGGCAGCGGCGAGCCCAGAGGGGAGGAGGGCTCGTGCCTGCTGACGATGAGCGTGACCGGAAAATCACTCTTTAGCATTCCGTTTTTGTAAGAACAATTAATTTAAATGTCAGTGTCAATATAACGCATTTTGATTCATGACTTCATCTCCTAATTAGACCGAGCACAGAAAGTATTGTACGCCCCTAAGGAGTCCTCTCTTCCTGTGCTCGTTCCCTGCCTGCATCTGGCTAATAAAGGGAATGTGAACATGCGTTTCTGCAGACATCTTCAGGTTCAAAGAGATTCATAACATTTGAAGGCTTCTTTTCTGGAGCATTCCTTGTTTTATGTGTTGTAATACTGCAAATAGAATACCTGTATGGAAGCAGAAGTGCAGCCTTTCAGGTTCTTTTAATGATTATACGTACCATGATACGTTCTACATATCCCCGACTGCATTTAGCGTATCCCACTGAGAATAGTGCCACACTGTGAATATTGTAAACATCCTTAAATCTAGCTTTCTCCATCAAAACCATTTAGCCACACTTTTTTTTTTTTTTTTTTGGCCTGTAAGTGCCATTCAGAAGCTCTTATGTTCTGTTTTATGAGTTGTTCGTTATTAATATATGGTGACATATTAACATCTAGTCTTTTCTTGTTTGTTTATTTCACCTTACTGTTTTTGCAACAAGCTTTTCAGAACTTGTTTTCCATTCAGATTTTGAGAAGAAAAATGTTACGTGAGGTGTGACTCTATGCCTAGAGCAGTTTGCTTGGTTAGTTTGAAAACAGCTTATAAAGCCCTTGTATATATACATTATTTAGCCTTGGTTAGTTAATGGCAAGTAGAAAGAAGTATAAGAACTTAAAATCTTTCAGTATTTACATCATTTAGTCTAACAATAAATGGATTTAAGTGTGGAGTAGTTAGGAAAGATTGTAGTAATGGAAATATTTGTACCACAGAAAGAATTTAAAATTTGCACGTGGGCAGCATATAAAACATATATAATAGCTGACTTCACAAGAGAATAAGACTTCATCTAACTTGAATGTTGTCATTATTGATGTAAATAAAAGCGATATTTGGACAACATTTACGGCTGTAGTTGGAGATGGCATAAAAAAGAATTGCAACTACGTTTGGAAATGTTGAACTGCACTCATCAAGGATAACTGAATTCAGAAAAAGTGTGAAAATGTAGGAGACCTGCTATACCTCCCTCATGATTAATTTATTTACCTTGCAGTAAAGTCTACCTGGGAAACTTCCTGAGGACTGCTGCTCTTCCATGTTGAAGAGCTGATGAGAGACAGAGTGACAAAGCCTGTCTTTTGTATAATGAAGGTGTACTTTGCGATTAGTTTAACAGCAGTAGTCATATAAGGCGAGAACAAATAAAATGTAATGCACGTGCCCAAACAACTTCTGAATGAAAAGCTTCAAATCGAGCTTTAGCAGAGGTTAACCCCCTTGATATCTTCTCAAACTAATTTTAAATGGATTCTGCAATTGTTTTTGTATGTCAACAATGGTTTGTGTACTTATGATAAAAAGCTTGGCTTCAAACACTTCTGTCACCTATTATTATTTCATTTGGAATATATACGTGTATTTTAATTTGATTTTGAGATCTTAGAGAAGATACATATTATTGCTTAGAATAAAATTTGTGTTATTTGTCAATAGCATGTGTTTGGCTAAGTACAAGTTAATCTGTGTAAAGAGGTACCGCACAGGGCACTTCTTTTGGCCCTCTACATCTCAGCAGAAGTATTGCTAATGCCGTGGCTTACGCTGATCCATGCCCAAACGAGGGTTACAGAACGCAGAAATCCTGAGTCCTAAATCAGGTGTAATACTTTTTAGTGGAGAAGGTAAATTTGACAACAGTCTGTATGATTTTTTTTTTTTTTTCCCCTCCTCAGATACCCAAATTGAACCAAAGATTAGCAAAATCCCAAAGAGAGAATGAATGCCTCCAAGAGAAGGTAAAACATCTGACGGTGGTGGCCGACACGGTTGAGCTGAAAACTCAACAGCTTCAAACTTCGCTTCAGCAAGGGAATGAGCTACAAAGTAGGTGCCGTGAACTACAAAAGGAAACGTTAGGTAAGAGAATGTTGACATTTCAAGCAAACTTCCAAGTAAAATGAAATGCAAACCAAAAATTCTTTAAAGCACCCAAGCTGTGGCTGTTACTGTGAAAGCACTCAACAGCTCAACTCAGGCCTGAATAAAATGTGGATGTTGTGCAGTCAGAAAGACCGTATGTCATTCTGAAGAGTCTGTAACCCTGCTGGGAACACGAGTCAGCTGCGTGGGGGGAAAAATGAAGGAAGGGAGAATGAAGATGGTGGTGATATAATTATGCTGTTGCTTGTCAGTCTTATGTAAAACATCAGGGAGAGGGCTCTGAGATTAAAATTAAAAGAAATGCTCTCATTGTGAGTGGAAGGCCAGGCAGGATTTTTGGCCATCAGCAACAGAACTGAAAAATAGGTCAGGCTAAACCGGTCTCTTTTCTCCTAGATTCATTAAACTTGAGTCTGTCTAATGATTTGCCCTTGATAGTTTGTCTCAAGACTCTACAGAGTCCTCTTGCAAACTGTAAGAGCAGTGATAGCACTTCAAATTATAATATCTCGTGAGCTGTGTGGAGACAATAATGCATTGCAAAAATATTCTTTATATTAGTATCTCTTGAATATCTTTTCTTTTTAAAGCAGTATTGCATTCATAGTGCTGGCTCAGAGACATTTTAAGACCTTCAGAATCAAGAGGTGGTGCTGTTCCGGGCACGGTTTTGAGTCATCAGATTGGCACAGTAATTACCAGGCTGCCTTATGCACAGCGTCTAATGTCAAATTTAAGGCAGTAGCACTCGGTGCTAGTCATGCTGAAGGAATTTCCCTGATCTTTCAGTACTAGTGATAATATCAAATGTGAGACTGCAAAGTAGACGACCGCAGATACCATCCGATGAGTTATCAACCCGTGTTGCTGAGGGCAGTCTTTATTTTTGTCACCGTATAACAATACTGTTAGGAAAGCTCCAGCAGTGATGTGTTTGAATGGTGGAAATGAGCAGGTAACTCTACAGCATTTCCCAGACAGTGTCCTTATGAGAAATAGACGCAATATATCTTCCTTTCTGTGGTATTTATTCAAAAAACTAACTTTAAATGAATGCAAATTGGTTTAGGTTTTGCTCTGACGTGATTCTTTTGTGGACTATTCACAGCATTCACTTTTGTCTTTTTTTTTTTTTTTTTTTTTTTAATTGGGGAGTTGCTAAGTGTTCCAGTATCTCAAAAACTTACCCGTGACATTTTTTGGTAGGCTCATTGTCCCAGCGTAGCTGCCTCTTCTTACTTGGTCTTCTGGTCAGCGTAAACTGGCAGGCAGGATTGGGGGAGAGGGGTACCTTAAAAGCGTTCAGCCACTCAGTTCAGTCAGCCACAGTATCTCATTCTGAAGACCTGAGTAAATAGAAAGAAATGCATCAATTCTATTGAAATCTCCTTTTTCAAGACAATCTTGAGCACGCTGTTGGACAGTGTGAAAAATTGTACCTTGGCTTGTATGTAAAAATCCCTAGGAGAGACTTTTTTAGGAAACATGAAATAAAATGCTGGTAGTACATAAATGGTATCTGCTGTGTTCATTTTTTTCAGGAAAAAAAGTGAACAAGCTCAATATTATATGTATAAAATATATACTATGTATTTGAGAAAAGAGCCTGGGTAAAAAAAAATAATAAAGAAGGCAAAATTCCAAATAAGCTTATAACATCACTAGATAAAATCAAATTGAGGAAATTAGCTGGTTGCACTGGTTGACTAAATCATGTTGCCTGTCCCAAGAGCAGGAGGTTACCTGTGACTCCTCATGTTTTACTTGAAACTTGTTTGGAAAAGATGCTAAAAATGCATTCATTTTTGTTGAAGAGACAAGTGTGTTTCTCCTCCATTAAGAAATTCATATTATATCAAAATAATATGTGTAGATGTCTGCCAGCTTTGTCTATTACCATGCCAAGGTCCAAAATTTGGAAATTATATGCTTTAGAATATTCTGTGTGTTTTGTTTCTTAACGTGCACTTTCTGTCTTTACTTACGCTGGAGCAGCCCTAGAGACGGAGCTGAGAGGCTCTTGCTGTACTAGAAATCGCTCAAGCAGATAGCGTCACTCGAAAGACGATAGCCAAGGTGACTGGCTCAAAACCGGCACGAGTGTCGCGGATCCTGTGATAAAGACCACAGCAATGGTTTAGTGTTGTTGATGAAGCTTTGTTTTCTCTGCCGGTAGGGTAGCACTTGGGGAAAGCAAGTGTGTTTGGTCTTCAGTCTGCTCTTGTGCCACGCAAAGAAACTGTCTGCAAGTTCGTTCCTACAGCAGCCTGGATATTCTGCTCGAAGTGCCGATAATGGCAGTGATTCGTATGTCGCTTTGAGGATGATTGTCACAGATACTCTCTTCACCAATTTTTTAGTATGCGCTTGTTACATGCTTGTGTAGTGTCATGTTTTGTTCACACTGTTGCGTTCTTTAGGAAGCGGTGGACCGATGTTGTTGGCAGAAGATGTTGGTTTTGCCCCAACACTCGGCTTTCTTCTGTGTTCAACATAATTGGAAAAACTTATTTCCACTTTCTTTTTAAGAATATCTTATCCTCATCTTCGTATAAATAGACACAAGTACTGATAAGTCATAGCAGTTAGATCACTCATTATTTACCTTTCTCTAGAAATCTGAGTTTCTGCAATGTTCAAAATAGGTCTACCGCCTGCCTGTCTTGAGAAAAACATGATTACATTTGACATGCATTTCTTTTAGGTGGAAAAATTAGTCAAAATAAAATAATCTCAGTGCAAAAATAGCCCTTTCTCAGGAACACTTTGACACTTCATTTGTGTTTAAAAAGTGTTTTCATTTTTTTTTTTTTTTTTTTAATACGAAATACAAAACTCGTGGATGGCACAAATTAAATTGTCAGTGCTGGTGTGCGGAGTGTTGCAGTTCCTCAGGAGCAGTCCTCTGTACAGTTTCCGCGACTGTAGATTTTACTTTTTATAAGGTGCCATGTTCAATATAACTCAGACACTTTTGCACATTACTGAGTTAAATTTTTCTGGGGAAGTGGCTGTATGTGGGCATGTGAAACTGTCTGTGAATGCAGCGGTAGTTCACATGCATTCTTGGGAGCTGGAATGTTGGCACTCGCTGCTGCTGTGGAAAGGCTAAAGTCCATTTAATTCAGTGCACTGTCCTCACCGCTGAAAAACACGGGGTGGTTCAAAGGAGGGAGCAGGAACTCTAGAACACCAATTAGAGGATAATCTATCTTCCTTACATGTCTCGTCTTGATCGAAGAGGTCCTTGAGCCCAATAGGACAATCTTTTAAGCTTTGAAATATGTGGTTTAATATCGTTACATAAGGTATTTGTATCGTTACATTTATGCTTGTATGAAAACTACCCTTAGTTAGAGTTCCCTTTTTGGTTTTGTAAAGCTGTTTTAACTTCAGAGATTCCTGTAAACAATGAGTTCATAGTTTGTTCACATGCATTACAAAAATACACTTTCTTCTTCAGTTTTCCCCACCTTTAACTCCACGGAGAATTGTCTTGTTCTTATGTTAGAAGACCAGTGAAAGATGCACACAGTCTATAATTATTTATTTTTTTAAAGGTTATTAAGTGTGTTACATATTTTTGTGATGCTTGCATGGCTTTCTGGCTCATCTTCTTAAAATCTGAATTTACTTCCCTAAGTTGGCGTGTTGTATCAGTCTGTCTAATCAAGCAGTTAATTATATTTAGGTTCTAATTTCTGGCCATTAATTGATATGCATAACTTAGGGCAATAAGTTAGTATATATGTGAGCACCGCATCATGAGCAGGTCCAGGTGAGCTCACATAGAGCATCTCTACTTCTTGTGCTGAAAAAATCTGAGCTTACAAAAAAGTGCCTGTTCCAGAGGCCCTATTCCAGTCTGGGGATCATCTTGTCTTTTTTGTTTGTTTGTTTGTTTTAAGTATTTCTGTATAAGCAAACTAGGATTGCTCAACATTTCCTATAAGGGGATCACTATTTTCAGTGGCTTAAAATATTTCCAAACTTAACTAATCAATGGTTTTTGCATATTAATTCCAGTAAAAATGGTCATAGCTTTCACAAGGGTGGGATGGCTGGAAGAGTCCTTGGATTTTATGTTTAAATCTGACTCTGCAAAAAGTTTGTTGAAAACACCGTGAACCTTGTGTTCTCTGAAAAAGCACTTTGAGACGGGAGGTTTGACAGTGCTCTTGACCTAGAGAACCAAGTTAGACCGACTCCTCAGCCTTTGAAAACTGAACAGAGGTTTGTTGGTGTGGTGGCTGAGCTCTCGGTGGTTTTGCTTTATGAGTCCCCAGGATGCGAGGGCTGGGCAGCCCCTTCCCAAGCCTGCCGTCTGCCGTGGCGCTGGGCGACGGGACAGCAAACAGGGAGGTTGTCTCCGCCGCGCGCCCCGTGCTGCGCCTGCCGAGCGCCCCGACCGCTGGGGAAGGGACCAGCCTGGGAGGGCGGAGGTTTGGAGGTTGTGACGGGGATATCGGGGAACTGGGCTCACCGACCGCGCTCTAAATGAGCTGGGGAGCACGCGCTGAGCAGGGAAACGCCGGTCCTGAATAGCTGGAGTGCTTTTGTCCCTTGTGGCGACAGACCCAGGCATCCTGTGGGAAAAAAACAGTATGTGATTATATCCTGAATGAATATTTTGTAGTGCATAATTAATAAAGCATGAAAAAATAGCTATTTTTTACATGTTTGTCTGCAGCACTTGCAATTGCTTATCCTGCATCCCAGACTGAGCACCGACGCTCCTCTTCAGTGAGCACGATTAGAACCATTCCCTTTTCGGTTTGAGACCCGGAGTCTACTGTCCCGTTTTCATTTTGAATCATCCCCCAAATCCATGGTCGTTGTAGGGTGTTTTGGAATAGCGTTCACAGAAGGAAACCAGAGTGATGTGCTAAAAGAAAGAACTCGGCTCGGGTAGGATGGCTGTGCCGTGGGGTGGCTGGCGAGAGGGCGCTCTCAGCAGTGTGTGTTAAGAAAGAGCTAAGGAGCGGGTGGCTGGAGCCACTGTCCTCAAGGCTGGGGGCACTGTCCTCCCGGCTCGGCGGCATCTCTCCTGCAGCCAGGGAGGTGCAGCTTTCTCCAGGCTCCGTGCTGTGCAAGGAGAAGATGACTACAAAATGCTCTATGGTTGAGCACAGCAGGTAAGAAGGAAAAACAGAAGAGCTTTTTCTTTTTCCCTCTGGCCTGCTTCCAGGTGAATCTTAAGATTAGCAGTGGTTTGTTGTGTTGTGTGTCATCAGCTGAGCAACAGCTCTCGTGTCCTTCTCAGGCGCTTCAGTTGTAGTTTCTATTCTGCTGTTGCCAGTGAGTCGCAGGACGGGAGCGGACCGAGGGCGCTTTCTGTGGTGTCTGGTGTTCCCCTGGAGCAGATCAAAGGTGTCAACAGGAGTAGGACTGCAAACCATCCTCCCTCCCTGCTGTCCCGGCATCTCAGCCGTGCAAGCATCACAGCTCACTTTCACCTCTGTACCATCACCAGGAGCTAATGATCTTTTTAGCAAGAGAAAGGTTGATGAAAACGTCCCCTTCACTTGCTTATGATGGAAATTTCACGCTGTCCCTGTAAATCCCATGGGTTTATGGCTGTATCAGCACTGCTGGTGGATTTTGTTTCTAGATGTTTGTGTTTTCCGTTCCATCTTTATGGTTTGAGAAGCTGTATGTTGGCATTTCTGTAGCGATGGGGTTGAACCCCGCTCTGCTGGCTGGGCGGTCGTGTCTGTAAGCGGTACCCCGTGCCCTGTTTGTGGGTACGTCTCCTTCTGCCTTTGGATTTTCCATCCTGCCTCTGGGCGCCTCCGGGAGCGAGGAGTGCTCGCTGACTGTTCTTCCACAGGGTATTTACAAGGCTTGTGTAGCAGCTAGTAAACTTGTTGACCTCTATAGGAAATTGCAAAGTAAAGACCTATTAATCAGCAGCCCAGGTGGTGAGTATCATGGCTTCAGGATGGAATGTAAACTTACCATTAACCGTCCCTGTGCTCTCTCCAAAACTACTCCTTTCATCCAGAATCCTTCTCGGAGTTAATCTGGGGAGGACGTTTGCGATTCAGCTCTCACCAGTTATGCTGCTCTTGGAATTCGGTGTTAATAGGAGTTCTAGTTTTGACAAGTAAAAAAAAAAAAAGGGGGGGGGGATTTATTGAACTAAATCATCATTTTTCACTTTGATGTGACAGTGAAGGCATGACTCTTGAAAGAAGCATAAATGTTAGAATATTCTGAAAAAGTTTTATCCACCTTTATTAATTTTCTTTCCCCTGCTAGCATTGGGAGGAGATCTAGCCATGAGCTGCCATCCATGGTTTTGTTTTATTTCTGTCAGCTTCAAAGGAATATTTTGGAAGCTGTTTGTTTATGTTTAGCACTGTAAATTTCCAAATCTCTTTCTGTAGAGAGCCTCTCCTTCCCTCAAGGAGTCTGTGAGGTGCACTGCCACGTTATCTCTCTTGCTCACTTGCCCTTTTAAAGCATGTTTCCAGAGAAGAGGGATTAAAAAAAAAAAAAAGCGTATGTAACGGGTTCACTGAAAGTTATCTCGGTGGTTAGTGTGACTGTGTGGATTCTCAGGCATCTCGGCGGCATAATACTTGAGCGGAGGGTCACTGTGACCGCCGCTCAGCCTGCTCTGCTCTTTGACTCACTATTTACTGATTTTGCACATGTCAGGTTTCTTTTTTAAACTGCGTATAATAAAAACCTGAAATAGCAGGCATTTTGCGGAGAAAACACAAATAAAACATGGTCTGTGGAATTCATACTAGGATCCTGCGAAATCTTAATGAACAGCTAAAATATCAGCAAAGGTCATTTTGTGAAGCGTTTTAAAATTTATTTTTATGAATAAAAAATGTAGCAGTTGTTTAATAATAAATCAGTTATTAAGAAGCAATAAAATGTTTGATGTGGATATCCAGAAGGAGATTTCAAGGCAGAAAGGCTGCTAGCTCAAGCATTTTTATTCTACCCTTCCTGAATAGATCAGTAAAACACAAATCCATACTCATTTGAAGAGGTCTGTCTATATGGAGCTCGTTGCTGAATTGAGGTAATAAAGCCGGCTAATGCGCCGGTGATAAAAATGTTCTCTTTGAAATACAAAACATGGTTTTCTTTATGAAACGAGCATCAAATATTACATGAGTTGCCTTTGTATTAAAATAAATCAGTGGGAACAAACAACACACTTTTGGGTTTTTTAATTGCTTCACTTGATCATAGTGAAATTCAATTCCAGTTAGTGGATTTATACGGTATGAAGTCAGTGTGTAGGAAACTGGTCAGATCCAGAGTGTCTGGGGGGGAAGCTTAATTTTTTTGTTTTAGTTTGCTCTTTTTTTTTTTTCCCCCCAAATTACTTTGAATCTAATATCCCTCTTTGGTACTGAAATAGTTCAATGCTCCAGGAAAAAAAACCCACCCCTACCAGGATTTGTGATTTACATGCTTTGAAAGGATTTTCCTTTCTGCATCCAATATTTTGAAGAGTCTTGTTTTGTGTATTGATCGTGGAATTGTAAATTATTGAATATTTCATTTACGAGAGCTGAAACTAAACATTAGTTTCTACTGTTATTTCTTCATTCTTGTGCTTCTCATGACTTCCCCAAAATTGTCTTTGTGAGTTACGTTTTGCCAAAGAGGTGAATTTGATTGCTGGTTTCATACCACTTTTCAGACTCGCGATGCGTCATCCAGTTAGCTGGAGATGACAGGTCTTGAAAAATGCTCAACGCAGGGTAAGGTCTGGTGAATAATTGTCTAATCAAATAGACTGGCAAAAAAAGAAAAATCAATAATGCCTTATGAAGAGCTACAATAGCACATGCTCCTAAAAGAGAGGAGCTGGTATCTGTGCTTTCATTTTTATTACCAGCCAAATCCTTTCCTCCACTTAATCACAGATATAGAATAATTTTTCTTCACAAAGTCACAGCAGTTTTTCTTTAGCCCATTTATAGTTCCAGGTTTACCTCTCTATGGGTTTGAATTGCTGGCTATTGCGCGTGAAATCTGTCTTTTAAATCTTTTGATGCTACTGCTTCATAGGCTACTTAAGTTACTAAATATAAACTTAGCAGTGGTCCGCTGACATAATAAGACTAATGAGAGCTGATTGAAAAACGCAGGCAGCTGTAGGAGTAGCTGGGTGGTTTGAGTGGGGAATGTTAGCGCTCCTCACGGGAAGAAGGAGCAGTATTTTCATCCGCAATGAAGTGTCTTTAATGACGCTTTAAAGACCGCTTTGAAGAGCTTTGCAAATCCAAAGAGAGAAGAGTTTCCTGTAGTTTTAGGTAGGCTGCAGTTCAAATATCCACTATTCATACGACAAGTACTGTTGAAATATTTTTTTTTTTTTCATTAATTCCAGCTGCGCTACTAAGAATTTGAAGGGTGAGAGCTGGGGAATGCAGTGCTGGTGTTTGAACAGAGAGTGACAAATGGGTTAGATGAGGCAATGGCTCATTAGCACTTTTCAGCAGTCTCTTACAGTGGAAGAGGAAACAGATGAATACGGTGGAAAAAGCAGCGTCCTAGTTCCCCTCAGCTAGGTATTGGGATAAGGCGGTGTTTGAGAGTGATTTCGGTACAGAAGGGCCCCGCTTTGCTTCTTGAGGAAAAGCAGGAATCCACGTTAAAGGAACTATATTTATTATATTTTGTTTCATCTGCTTGGCCTAAACACTGAGTGGAAAAAAACCCACCCTGTCTCCAAGGAGAATTAAGGTCAGAAGGTTCATTTTCCCACCTTCAGTTTGCCCAGCTAATAGGTAAGCGGTGGTATTTCCACTCAATTTTAATACATAGGAGAAGCGGGCCTGGAGAGCGATTGTGACGCATCCCAATTCGCTTGGACGCAAAAAGGCAGGAACACGCGCAGAAAATTCAGGCTTCAGGAGCAAATCCAGCATGAACCCTGGCTGTGGCTCAGCCGCCTGTGCCATGGCACTGCTGGGCGCGGGGAGCAGGGGGAGAGAGTGGGGAGCGGGGTTTGCTGGGACAGAGTTGTTTCTCTAATTAAGCACTTCGTAAGCTCTTGGAAAAGATTGCCGTCGTGTTTGCATGGTGTATGCAGTCGCTGCCTTATTCTTTTGAGAGCACTGAGGGTGTTCTGGATTTGTACCACTAAAAAAAAAAAAAAAAAAAAGATCTGGTCCCTTCTCTTGCGTTTTCGATGCTTTTTTTTCAAGCAAACATGAAAGAATTAACATACGAGTTCAGACCTGAGGTTCAGAAAGCTCAGTCCTGGCAGTGGTCAGCAACATATGCTGGGGGAGATAAGAAACAGGCACTCCTTTTTCTGGCACGTCCTCCCAGTTCCTGGCAGCTGGTGGTGATTTAGAGGCTTCCTGGTGGCACTGGTCAGGTCTCCAGAAAGGATGTAAATCTATAGGGCTGGAGTCCCTCCCTGGGCTCTTTCCAGACAGGCTTGTGCTTGTGAGTCACGAATAAAAAGCGATACTTTCTTGTGTAGACAAAAAATAATTTATCTTGCAGAACAGAGCGCATGAAATATTATAAACAAGAATAAATAGTTCTGTTCTGTGTGTGCAAAGACTTTGAGTATTTAGTTCACTTCTTTTGGTCTCCTGAGAAACGCACAAGGAGGCAAATTATTCCTCGAGTGACACAGTAATTGTTCGTGTATGTATTTCGTATTTCTCACAGCTTCTCTGCTCTGCTTTTTAAATAAATGTGCTTAAAAGTATCTATAGTAAATGTACACCCAAATTTGGTCTAGCATTAATGTTGTAAGAAAACTTAAATGTTTTTACTCCTTTTTTTTTACACAGCTCATCAGCCACTATTTGGGGCCTCGTAGGTTGCTCCCTACAGGGAGTAGTCCTTTTGTAAGTCTTAAAGGATACCTACAACCTCCCGTTTCCTGGAATACCAGAGAAATGAAGCAGCGGGAGCTGGGTTCCAGTCTGTCTTGGCCGGGGATCCGTACAGCTCTCTCCATTCCAATCTCCTGACTGTCTTCCAGGCTGGAGCTGCTGGTATTTTCCCGACCCCTCGCGTTCTCCGTTTCTTTCTGCCCGTCCCGGCAGCGGTGCTGGGCTGTGTTTGTTCTCCCCCCCTCCTCCTCCCTTCCCTTACAGCAGTAGCGCGGCTCCTGCCTCGGAGTTTCTGTTCCCGTCGGTCCCTCCCGTGCCCGAAAGAGCTTAACTGCCGCTCGCCAGTTCCCGAATGAAGGACATTTCTCACACCCACCAGCCTCAGGGAGGTTTCGTTCAGTCCGCCGGCGTGACAGATATTATCTTGAGCTGAGGTAATGCAGGGAGTGTCGCACAGGGTACGTGTGTTCACATACGCGTGGACTAAGTGTCTGAAAAAGATTGATCCTAAAATGTGATTAAGTGGAGAAAGGGAGCTCTGTCGTGGCAGCTGTATCTTGTTGGGGACCCAGCAGTGGTCTAGGAGTGCCCAGAGGGGAGGAGGAAGGTGGTGGACCCAGACTCTCCTGGGGAACGGTGGGTGGTCAGGCAGGGGACACCAGCCACGGCTTTGGAGCTTCAGGATGGACCGTGGGAAGAGTGTTTTTCAGCAGAGGGTGGTGCAGTGTGGGTGGAGGCTGCACGGAGAGCTGGGGGGATCTCCAGCCCTGGCGGTCCGCAAAGCTCAGCTGGATAAACCCCCAGGTAACCCCGTCTGGTTTTGTCGGCAGTGCTGCTCTGGGCGGAAGGTTGGACTACGCCACCCCCAGACGTCCCGTCCTGCTGTCTTCACTGCGAATGCATACCTGGCTCAATCGTGATGAGAACTTCATAAAGCTTGAGCAGAATAAAAAATATTCTTAATCTATGATTCTCCTGCACGTGACTGACTGCCGTTGGCACACGGGCACCGAGACCGGGTGTTTCTGGTCAGCAGGACCAGAGGGCAGCACGTGCAGCCTACGCAGCCCTGCCGCTTCTCGATGAGAGCGTGAACGGGGCTGCCCCGGCGCCTCTTTCTCATCAGTGACCGGTTTGATGAGTCAGAGCTTGGCTTGTTTAAATCCAGCTATCTGCCAGTTGTTCCCCAAACCATGCTTAAATAAAGGGAAAATGAAACTACTTTCTCCCCCGTGCTGTTTTCTACGTGCTGTAGTGTAGCGACGTGGTTAGAAGTAGCAAATCCACTTGTCTATGATCCCCAGCCAGGTAGGGAGAAACGGACTGTATTCCTGAAATTGGGAGCAGATGAGCTTCGTAGACGTGCATTTATTCTTTGGTAGGAGCAGTCATTTTAGACCGGAGACTTAGTGACACAGAGCAGATTCATACCATGGTTGGCACTGACCGGTGTGGTTAAGTCCTGCTTTAGCAGGGGAGTTGGAGTAGATGATCTCTAGAGGTCCCTTCCAACTCTGAAAATTCTGTGATTCTGTGAGTTTCTGTCCGCCAGCAGCTGAGCTGGTGCTGCTCAGGCAGAAGGGTCTCGGGTGGTGAGTGGGGTCTGCACCTCCTCCGTGTCGACAGCCACGGGACCTGTGCATCTGAACCTCTCTAGAAAGTCTTAACTACTGCCAAATAGCCTTCCTTTTCCTACACGTTGTATGAAACACTGAGCTTTTGTTTAGATGAGACCAACATTTTCAGAAAGCATCTTGGATTTTTTTTGGTAGGTTTTGCGGGAAATGTAGAAAACGACACAGTTCTATCACGCGTGCTTCTGAACTGATATCACTGTGAATCTGTTAAGAATTAGCTGCAGAACTGATGGCTTCCAGAGGGGCTGCTTACCCAATGTGAATATCGTTCACAGTGCTTTTTTTTTTTTTTCCTTTTTTTTCTTTTCTCACTGAAAACTTTACCAGTTGTCGCTATTTGCAAAGCGGGAACCAGAGCTGTTGGCCGGGCAGCTGGAGAGGATGCGAACTGGGTGGCTGAATTCCTGAAACCCATTTCTGGGCAGACCCTGTGCTCGGTGTTTTGCAGACGCTCTGGGCTGCGTCTGTGGGAATTCGCCCAAATAAGAGGAAATGGTCGCCAACTTTGGTGGTGGTTCTTTGGTTCTTCGCGCCTTTTCGTTGTGTCTGTTCCGTGTTCTGCCCCCCCGTCTCTGTCCTTGTCGCAAGAGTCTCGCTGTATGGAGAATATGGTACTGCTAAAACACAGAGGTGTAGGGGAGGCAGTCTCTGCCCTAATTACCACGTTGGTCCCTGGTGGAAGGCAGGGCTGGTGGCATGTGCTGCCTGAAAGGTTACTGTTGACTGCTTAGACTATGGCAAGATCGATCCATTGAGAATCACAAAGATAATGAAAGGTACTGAGACAGATTTGGGCTGAAGATTCTTTAAAATGTGGTAGTTCTTAAAGCTTTAAAATGAGTATCGGTATTACAAAGAGTGAATGCGTTTTGTTGGTTTTGCGTATTTTGCTGTAAGCTTTATTTTCAGTACTGGAGAACATTTTTCATGAGCATTTGAGTATATTTTTCTTTATTCAGCGATTTTTCAGCAGAAGTTTCCCTTTGTATTACCATGCTCCTTATTAGTTTCCTCATTTTCACTCTGTTTTTCAAACCTGATTGAAATCTGTATTATTTAGTCTCCGTGGGCGTGCGGCTGATCAAGCTCCCGTTGACTTTGGTGGGAACTCTCGCTAGAGAAGACTTGCAGAAACCAGCCCTATAATTGAATCCAGCTACTCCCTCATGAAAAACTCCTGTCCCATGCTCAGTCATTACGAAAACTTCTCAAAACAAATTGAGTAAAAGAAGAAACAGAGCTGAAAGAGACCACCCAAAGTACTAGAACCAAAATAAGCATTATCCCTCTCCTTTTCCTTTCTTCCAGAACTTCTGTCTGTACTCCCACCTCTAGGAAGAGGAAAAAAGACCACAGTATTTGACAGTGATCTTCTATAATAACAACCTTTAAAAAATTGTCAAAAGGGATGTTTGTGAAAAGCTGCTGTGTAGCAGCTGTCCCCATGCGAAGAAAGGCAAAGGGCTCTCCTTGTGGTGTTGATCTACAGCAATTTGGTCTTAATCTGTTTTAACAAAGCAGTCGCATTGCAGTAGAACTTGCTGTTGTCACTGTTGGATTGTTCCCACATGTTCTGCCTAACATCTGCTTGGTGCGCGGAGCCAAAGCTTCCCCTTTTTCTGTCGGCATTCAGAGCCATTCACTTCATCGGGCGATGTCTGGGTGAATGACAGGAAATTAAAGTTGAATTATTTAGCTTTGGAAAAGTGTACAGAACAATCCGTTATTGAGGAATGCCCAGTTGAAGAAACTGAAGTAAACGAAAGTAGCTGCAGGTGGTCTGATCTGTCCTCCCTGTGCTTGGCCACGGCTTCCCGTCGGGGGAGCAGGCGAAGATGCCAGCTCTGCCCAGCAAACGGCGCGGCGCGCTCCGGTGTCCATTGTGCAGTTTTTTGATGCAGATAACAGAAGACAGATAACATAGTGACTGCACAGCTTTGATTACAATGGGAGTTTGTCAGAGGAGTTTTTAAAGCAGCTGAGAGGAAGTTTTGGCAAGAACACTGTCACACAAACAGGGGTTTTAAATAGTTGTGAGTTGTCAGTGATTTCTCTCTATGGGTCCCGTGTGTGGGTGCGCAGGGGCTCTTTCCCAGGGAACGGCGGGAAAATGGGGTTGGCTTTCCAGGCACAAAACTGAGATCGTGAGAGGGTACTGCAAGGTTATAAACCACGGGTTCCCAGTGGTTTTGACAGGCAGTGAAGCTACCCTGATCGTTTATTGTGGCCGTGCACCCTACCATCAAAGTTTGGGTACTGTTGAAAATAGCGCTGTGGAAGAGCTTCAGACCACCGTCCGTCAAGGAGCACAGTCAAACCAAAGCGCCTGAGGACTTGGTATCACGGGACTGGCAGGGGCAAACAGGGGTAAATGCAGGCTAACAGTTATTTAGTTAATATTATTGCAGGTGTAGTCAGCATTCAGTGCATCAAAACAGGGGTGCAGCTATGCGAAACTGGGAATATCCCCAAATCCAAGTAGGGAACGAGAAGGTACCAGTCTCCATTTCTTTTCTCCCTCCAGGAGTGAAGGTCAGCAGTCTTCAATTCTTTTTTACTGTTGAACGCTAGTCCTTGGTCATATCCAGCTTAGAAGGGGCACCATGAGGAATACTGAGAAACTGTAGAATCTGAAATAGTTTGGTTTTGGTTTTGGTTTTGTTTTTTTTTTCAGGAAAATTCCTTTCTAATGCCTGCAGAGCTGCTAATTGCTTAACTCACTGCCCAGGAAAACATACAGTCGTCGTGGGTTAAGGAGGGATGGGAGGAGAGGATGAAAGGATGTTGAGCCAAGCGTTAGCTGACTCGTTTGCAGCGAAGTTGTGCGTGCCATCGAATAGGGTTAGTGCCGCTAAGCGCCGTGGGCAGGGAGGTGAAGTTTGGAGCAGTGCCTCTTCAGGGGTGACTGTTCCTCCTTCCCCTCCAGCCTCTCCCGGCTCAGCTGTGGCTGCGCTGCACTGCCTGTTGTGCTGGGAGCGAATTCTGTGTCTGCTGCTGCTGAGACCCGTGGTTTTGACAGCGTCGGTACAGTCTTCCTGAGAGGTCTTGGCTCTCCCCCAGCCCGCTGCGCGTCCGGACAAGTGGAACCGCACAGATCCTTGCTGTTCTCCTGACGGGCTCTGTACAGAACCTGCTCTTCGCCTCGGGGGAAACGGGGCAGGGACCGGTCTGCGGAGGTAATAAATGCCACTTGGAATGGAGCGCGAAGGAAGTTTAACTTAACTTTTGCCAGACCGTAGCTTGATTTATGTGCGAGGCTTAATTTAACTGTTGCCAGACCTTTTCACTTTCCATTACTTTTCAATATAGTCATGGGAAAAGAGCCCTCACCCCAAAGCTGGCAGTGTCATCTTCCCATGTGATGAAGAGGGGCAGTCTCTGTGGATTTCCGAGACTTCTTTTGTCTGAACGCCAGCGTGTGGTGCTCTCAGGTAGAACTGTATCTAATTGCTCCTTTTGATTCTTTCAATTTCTGAAAGTCTGATGTAAATGGTAGGTATTCTCTCATTGACTATAGATAGCAGTTAATTATTCGTAGTAAGTAACAATAAATACGGGTGAATTATTATCTATACTTATGATGTCCTTCTCCTTTTAACATATGCAATCCCGAATGCCCAGAATGCCAACTCCGTGTGTGTGTATTCGCAGTTCCTCTGGTTTTGAGGTTTTGTGGACTATTTCCCTCTCGAAAGAATTAAAATACAGCATGATGGTATTCTTTGAAAGACAATTTCTGGAATATACTGGAGTATTAGCTTACACCAATCTAGCTGTATTTATTTAGGTCTTGCATTAATTCATTCCTGTCTTCAAAGACAAAAATATACCTGGTGAAGGTTTAATACAAATAACCTCTCCTTTATGTATTTTTATGAAATGGGAAAAAGAAATTGAGTTGTGTGTAGTTTGTCAGGAATCCAAAAGTTGCCAATAACTGGTAGAAGTGTCGTGCCGTTGGGCATGCCCCCAACGGGCTGAGCGCAGGAGACCTCCCGCGCCTCTTGGGTACCAAGAGGTTCTTTTGACAGTTCTGTGAGGAGTGCCAAGGAGATGGGCAGGCAATGATTCACCTGGAAATAATCCTCATCGTTTACCCCTCCAAACCTTCTCAAATAACAACAGATGCCAGAAATTAGTGGAAAGTCAGTAACACAAATAACTCGGATGTTTCTAAGGAGCCTTCATTTCTAGATCTGTTTTTACCTCCTGCGTGATTCTGTGCATGGTGTTTTGTGAGTATCTGTGATGAGTAACGTCCAGATTAAAAGACAGCAAATATTCACTCCATTCAAACTTCAGGGAGCTTTTCACATTAGTCAAATAAACATTGCAACAGCATATGGATAGAAGTAATCTTAAGCTCTGAATTCCAATTTTTTGTAATAAGGTTGGTTTTTTTTTTTATTGCAATACTGTTGTATCAATTCCTTTAAAAAAAATTATCAGTAAGTTTAAAAATGTCTATATTTGCTAGTTTTCTTGTCTTTCTAGACCATTTATTGCTGACAAACTCTGAGGAATGGAAAACATGCATGAATATTCTTGGGTTTTGATACTATGCAAATAACGTCAGGTGTGGGAAGGCTTGTGACTCTCTTCTCATCCCACTCGGTGAAAAAATGAGAGTGCTGATTGCAGGTTCCCCAGCTTCATCTAGTTCATTCTACAACTTTGCACTAAAATATTTTTCATGAACATCTATTTTATACAGAAAAAAAAGCATAAGGTATTCTTGTATTTTTTTCAAAAGCGTTTTCAGCAGGGAACTATGAGGACTACTCTTTTCTGCCTTCCCGTGCTGCATCCTGAGGCAGGCTTGGGAGAAGCGCCAGGGGTGAGCTAGATGCGGAAGGGTTCCCGGGCAGCCTCCGGCTTTCCAGCTCCGAGCTGTCACGCCGCCAGCCCGGCGGTGCCCAGGCGCTGCTCTGCCTTCCTCTGCTCCACCCGCAGCAGCGGCACTTGATGAAAAAGTGCAATTACAGAAGCGTAAAATCATTTTAGAGATGATACCACTGGACTCATACTACAGGGAGTTTTGTCTTCTAAGTGTCTTTTTTTTTCTTTTTTTTTTTTTTTTTTGAGTCTTCTGAGAAATGATCCCAGTGTCATTTGTACGGTCACTCCGCCAGTAGCATTGGTGAGAGGAGTTTGGGGGTTTGTGTTCTTCTGATGGTTAATGCAGAAGTACTGGTGCATCTATAAAATTGGCAAAAATAGACATAAGCTTGTGGTTTTGTCTGGCCACTGATTACGGACATATTTTCATTTCAATAGTGTGCTTTCCTGATTCGGAATTTTTTTTTTTTTTTTTTTTAGGACAACCAGTCACCCAATGATAGGCAAAATTCTTACTATGGGATTGTTGGTCCCTGTTTCTTTAGGGGAAAAGCAGTGGGAGCAGATAAACTGATTCAAAACCTGCTAGGAGTTTACATTTTCCAAATGAAGTGAATTTTCCCATACATTTGGCTGCTCCGCCACTGCTCTGTTCCTTCGCCATAGTGGTGACTTATTTATAAAGCATCACCTGTCATCCTTTGGGGTAAAAGAGACAGATAATTTCGTTGATAAAAAGTTGATCATGTTGGAAACCTGGAAAGCAACATGAGAAAATAGAGTCCCTCAGATATAATAGTCCCTAAAATGGAAAAGAGTACAGAATGCAAACAAAGAAGCAGAGCCTGTGAGTGGAAAAAAGAAAAGAAAAATCCGCTCTCCGCATTGGAGAGGGTTCGCTCTGCTTCCCATGGTGGCCCTGGCCCTGCGCAGAGGGGCTGCGGTCCCCCTTGGAAAGTGTTTCAGTTGGAATTTTTCTCTCAGAGCTTTCACCTGTATTTCCACGTGAGTAAATTAGTTGCAAAATCTCAAGAATACAATTTTATTGTTTTTTAAGAATAGCTTATGGTTATGGACTCCTGGATTTCCAGATTCGGGACAGGAAAAATTTCATGTGAATTGCCCTTTGCCATTTTTCAATATAATTTGGCAATGTTAACATTTTATGAGTTGATACCCAGCAAAAGCACTGGAAAAATAAGAAAAATAACGACTGGCAGTAAATCATTTTAGACCTTCCCTCTAATTGTTGGTTCTCATGGAAAAGTCTTGTTTTCTTACTATACGTATGATTTTATCTGTGTGTATATATGTATACACACACTATTTTTCAGTGCGATACTGATGCTCTACGTGGTGAATAAACACGCTTTTTACTTTTCCCCAGCAATACTGCTCTTTTCAACCTGTTCAAAACCAGCATTTTCTGTGATGTCTCATGTTCCGTGCAGTAGGTTGAACTGTTTCAAGGAGACAAAAAATAAACTTGGGTGACACCAAGCTGAGGCAGCTGGCTGCGTGCACAGCACAGAGTGCTCTCGGCATCCCCGCGTGCTAAAAAAATGAACGGATTAACTCCAGGAGGATCTCTCATGTCCAGGTCCGCCGGCTTCTGTTGGTCCGGGCTTCTAATGAGCTTTGTGTGAATCCATTCTCATTTATGAAAAGGCATTTTTTTTTTTTCTTTAATATCTACTTATACTCTTCTCTTTGCTCATTTAATTACGCAGACTCTGACTGATGTGGGTCAGAGTAGGAGCTGTTTCAATGGTAAAAGATTAACGGCGTGGCAGTGTCTCTACACACTGCAAAAATGAAAGCGGCAGCATTAATATTTTTGTGTCAGAAATGTATAAACACAATGGCAATGGTATCTTGTACAAAAATATGTATTTCCCTGTTTTGCTGTCAGTGGCAGGCAGCACACAAGGTGCTTCTATAATTAACTGCTGACTTTTGCGAGGCCTTGGTCAAACCCAACGAAATTTTGTCTTAAAAAAGCTCTTTATAGATGCTGATAGTTTGGGAATGTATCTGACAAGTAGTGTGTACTTTACCCTGTATAATTCTCTCCCCGCTTTTTTGGTTTTTTGTGGTTGTAGTCTGAGATAATGAGCAGCTTTCCTTTTCCCTTTATTGAAAATATGGGACTCCGTGATGTAGCAGGATTTCACGAGCTAAGGCGCGAGGTGGGGGATCGCCGGCAGGAAATCCCACTCTGGGATTATCCGGCATCACGGTAGTTGCTGGAAATGACTGAAGTAGGCATGTAGGAACAGTTGCAAAAAGTCAGTGAATTCTGATGTCACAAATGATGTATTTAAGAACAGGAATCACAGATTTGGCTTCTTGGAAGATGTATCAGAGAGCTGTGAAGATGGAGAGGTTGGGCTCTCGTCGTAGCTGTTCACCTTCAGAGAGGCAGTCAGCTCACCAAGCACGCTCCTGCATTTTGAGGGAAAATCTTGGGTTTTCTTGCACTTCTAGATTGGTTGCAATGTTCTATTGTACTTTTTTTTTTTCCCATGTAGTTTATGATGCTGCCTTTTTTGTAGAGGCAACTTTGATTTCAGGTCATTCTTACGTATTCCTGAAAGCCAGCTCTCCTTGTTTGTGAGCGTATTTAGATTTGTTCATTAGGATGAGAATCAGATTAAGGCACGTGCCATTACATCAGGTTTTAGGGCTTCAAATCTTGAAGTTATAACTATGCTTAGGAATTTAAAAAAAAAAAAAAAAAGAGAAGGAGAAGAAATATCTTTGCTATATCACTGTTTAAGAAGGTTGCGAAGGTTGAATTCTTTGTTATATTCTCTGAGACAAAATGGTCTAAGGGATTTGAAGTATGCTTTTAAAATTAGTTTGCACCCGTAAGCGAACAAGCAGATTTAGTCGCAGATGGTAAGAATGTTTGTTCCGTTCTCAGCAGCCTGTATTTTTGGAGGGCGCCTGCTTGTAACCCGTGTGCAGCCGAGAGCTTGGCTCCTGGGCTGCGAGGGCAACCGGCCG
The DNA here is from genome assembly GCF_000708025.1 of Charadrius vociferus. Taxonomy (NCBI): domain Eukaryota; kingdom Metazoa; phylum Chordata; class Aves; order Charadriiformes; family Charadriidae; genus Charadrius; species Charadrius vociferus. Next base: position 1,954,983 of record NW_009648255.1, read on the forward strand.
GCCGGCCTGCAGAGCCCTGGGTGCGAGACCCCGCTCGCTCCGAGGACTGAAGGCCAATTAATCCAAAGCGTTACGTTGTCTGCTGGGAGGAAATTTGTCGCTTTGTCATTTACGTGAGACTGCAGAAGGGGTGATATTTAACAGTGCTTTTATCTTTGCTCGGTATTTTCTTTGGGAATTTTTTTTCCAAGTGGAAAAAAATAAAAAGAGGGATAACTAAACTAACTGTACAGATGAAAAGATCTGAGAGATATACTGGAAAAAAGGCAGTGACTGAAACTGATAGGTGATGTGTTCTGCAAGATAACATTTAGCTAAGGGAGTCTAAGACAAAATATATAGTAGCATTCGGTCGGTGTCACTGTTACATGAAGTAGCATTCGCAGGGTATTTTCAGGTCTGCCTGCCCGCATGCTTTTGCTCTCAGCGTTATGTACAAATCGTATGATTTAAAGCACTTTGTATTTACTTTTAGTTGAATTTGATGGTTCCTGGTAGGATATTAAAAATAATAATAATAAAAAAAAGCCTCTTGCTGCAAAGGCAGTGTCTGCGCGTGTACAAATAGAACTCGGGAGGCTGTGCGGAGCTGCGGTGTTCCGCGGGGCAGCAGCGTTCCAACCTCTGCAAGAAAAGCGAGTTGTTATTCTTAAGAAAATACAAACAACTGGCTTGTATGGCTTGGAAGCAGTGAGAAATCCATTCAAATATTCCAAATCCTAAACCTCTGCCTTTCCCAGCTGGCCGTTTTGCCTTGTTCAGAGCTAGGCGGTGCTGGGACGTACCGCCGGGTGGAGGTGGGGGCGCGGAGCTACGTGTCTGAGATGCAGAGAAAACACAATATGTATGAAAGGGAATCGTTTCAGTATAAATACAGACATGAAACCCACGTTTTTGTTTTCAGATTTAACAAATCAAGTAGAGACAATCGGACTGAAGCTGCAGAAAGTAACGGCCGAGATGGACCACTACAAAAAGCTGTTAATGTAAGATTTCTCTTTGCCTGGTTGTTTTGCCACTCTGCATAAAGCTGTAACAAAAGACTTTTTTGTCAGAGAGCGCTGCTTGTCAGGGGGGGTTGAGAAAGTTATGACCAACAGAGAAAATATTTTATCTTCATATTAAATGGCCTGTATTTCTAAGCACTGTCTGAGCACGTCTGCCAGTGGAACCGGGCTTTCTTCCTCCCACTGTGCGTAATGATACAGCGAAGAGGAGGGTTAAGTCGGCACAGTCCCACACTTTCATTTTGTGAAATCCACGTAACTTCTGGACTAAAAATGTATGTGGAAAATAATATTTCACATTGTAGGTTTGGGATGGAGGGAAGGGTGCCATGAAATGTATCAGAAACTGTGATTTCTTTTTTTTTTTTACCCTCCCCAAAAATGTAAATTTGCCGTGACTTTTCCCCTCGCGCCAGGAGGTTATTGCAGTGTGTAATACTACGGTGTTGTGCCTACCGTTGCAAGTACGGGTATGCAAAACCTAAACGAATAGAGCAAGAAGAGAATGTCATCCGATGCTTGTGGGGAGCTAATTGCAGGGCGATGGCAGAGCGGAAACGAGTCCTCTCTCAAAGCTTGAGGACGCACCTCCTCTTAAACCTTGTTGGGCTTTCGGGCTGCTCTCCTGGGTTACTCTTCCGGTGGCCGAGCAACGGCCGTGCAGCCGGGTCTGCCCCGTGGCGAGGTGCCTGGGACCGGCGTCGGGCACCCCAAATCCGGCCAGGAGACCTCTGGTGCTCGGTGGGACCTGTGTTGTCACCTCCAAAAGCTGCGGGGTCTGGGATCCAAATGCTTTCCTGTGTTTAAAGCCCACGTTGCTCCCGTATAGCGTGGAAAATCCTTCAGAAACAGCATCAGCCTTTATCATTCACTGATGAAAATAAACACGACTGTTTCAGATAGGAAGCTGCAGAGTAATGAGCGAGCGCTGCCCGTCTCCAGAGCAGCTATCAGCCCTTTGTTTGTATGTTTTCCTGAAATTTAAACAAGGATTCATTCTTTTAGGATGTGTACTTTCTGGTTTCGGTTCCTATATTCGGAGGGTCTGATCATAACAAAGTTGCAAATATTTGCAACGCTTAGCAACAGAGTATTTTAATGATAATACAAGTTTTGAGTATGAAAAAAAGATTTCATGAACACAGTTAAAGAAGCAGTAAAGGGTTTCCAAATGTAATATTAAAATTTCGATGTAATTGGGGTACAAGTTAATAAAATAACATATTCTATATCTGTTTAAATGTAAATATGAAGTTTAACCATGGTTATTAATTGGTGAAGTGATGACATGATGACAAGAAACCTGCAACGTTTCCGGCCCTCTTACCTACCAAATTGTCATTTGTTCATTTTTATTCATATCTTACTTGAAACTTTCATGTGTTGCAAGATTTCATTTTCCTGTTCCCAACATTAAACTTCTTGCAATCCTAGGTTAGGCTGAGATGACATTGGAAGTGTAACTTCCAATTACTTTAAAGTGTTAGCTCGAACTTACAGAACTTTGTGTTGTCTGCCTTTTAACTAAAATAGAAGATGTAAGTTAGATAATATGTCAATAATCCTCATGTTCAGGTTACTGCATGAGTAAAGGCTATTATTTCTTTGGACAAATACACATTTTTAAAATGTTCTCTTAGGGTGAAATCGACGGAATTTGATGCCTGTCAAAATGAGCTGAAAAAAATGAAATATGAAAATGGAATTTCTGAGTCAAGGTAAACGGGAAATTGTGTCATAAGATAACATACAGATTTCTGAGCAGTGAGAACAAAAAAATTATCTTATTATTTTAGTGCAGCTTTTAGGATTCTTCCTGCTTTCAGTTTCTGTTTTTGTATTCACGTCACTGGATTTAACTTCATAAAGAATATACAGCTTTTTGTCGAATATTTTATTTTCCAGGTACAGTCGTTTTCTGTCTGTTTAGTAGCTGTCTGTAAATATGAATAGAGTAAGTAGAATGCTGATAGCTTTTCATTTCATCTGTAGACTTACGAAGGAGCTGAAGGAAAAGGAGGAATCTCTTCTGATTTGCCAACAAGTATGCAAACGTTTACAGGAGGAGATGGCTGAGAAGGAAAGGAAAGAAGAAGATCTAAAAAGAAGAACCGGTCGATCAGAAAGTGAACTGGAAGCGCTTAAAGCTCTTCTTAAACAAACAGAGGAGGAGGTGGTGATGTTGAAACAAGAAAGGTAATCGGGGCTGAGTCACCGCGGGTCATCTCCTGTGGCTCTGCCTTCAGCCTCCCCTGTCTTTGGGGAAATCCGTTAAAAATTCCTCCTCTGCCGATCCTCAGCCCCTCTCGCTGTTACCGAAAGGGCAGATGGATTCGGTAACGCACCAGAGGTGATCTGTGCCCGTCGGGGTGCGGGAGGAGAGGCGGCAGAAGGAGGAGTGCGGCCGTGGTACTGGGCAGACTGGGAGAGACCTGCTGGTCCCAGCTGTGTGTTCTGAAGCGCCTGTGCGCTCGGGACAGTCCTGCCCTGCCGCTGCCCCCTCTCATCGACAGCTTTATGGCACAACTCTAAACGCCTTGGCAGCCCTGAGCTCCTATCCTGAAGTTTTGGATCCTCATTGGATGGATTTTTTTTTTTTAAATTATTACAGTATAGACAAAACTTGAATGAAAAAAGAAAAAAAAAGAAAAAAGTCTATTTAAAAAAAAAGAGGAAAAAACCTCCTTGCTTTGCAGTCCAGAGCTTCAGTTCAAGCTTAATCAAAACACCCTTTTATTGCCATTGTTGTAGCTGCTATTTGTTACGTGAGGGTTGTGGAGCGAGAGCCCTGGAGAGTTTAAATTCTTGTAATTTATGGTGTTGGTGACTTGCAAACCGTAAGAATGCTGTAAATATTGCAGTGTGCCGGGGTATCGGGTATGGGCTGGTATTTGGTGAGGTGTACGGACAACTTCCCACCGGTCTAGTCCTATTTTGAAGGTTCTCAAATATTAACGAAGCTGCCATTTTCCCTGTAATTTCTTTTCAGATGTGTAAAAATAAAGCACTGAGCTTCTGAGGATTGCATTTTCTGGAACGGTATCCAGTTTGAGAGTCTTTGTTTTAGACTTCTGCACTTACCAACCTAAATTCACATTTTTTTTAATTGCTTTGAGTGTAATCTGCATATCCAGTTTTATTCCTAACAACCACAGGCTTGCTTTTACTGTCGAGGTGTCCTGCTAGTAAATTTTCAGTTACTGACAAATTAGCTTGTCTTTTACGGGCAACAAGGAAAGTGCTGTCCCCTACTTAGGAGATGGCAGTACGTTATTGGTTTGATTTGCGTACAACGGAAAATCTATTCAGAAACATGGCTTTTGGAGAAGATAAGCATTTTCTGAGGGTGATGTACACCAAGAGGCATTAAGCTATTTTCATATTTAAAGGGTTTGAACATTCCCTGCACTTTAGTGCCTGCATGAAAAGATATTACATGTTAATTTAAGAATATTTCCTTCTACTTAAACCCCAGATACATGAGTTGTTCCAGGTGGTACATTGCTAATAATCTAAGTTACATGAATTTAAACTCTCCAGGGCTTTTGGTCTAGAAGCCTCACATAACAAACAGGAACTCTAACAATGGAAAGCACTCGGTGGTTTTAATTCAAAACCTATTACAATTTTTTAATTAATGATAGTAATATTCTGAGTTCATTAAAAACAACAATTTGTGGTTTGACTATTAGAGCAGTTCTTCAGCGTCGTCCAACATTTCACTTGAGAAATATTATAAATATGTGAGGTTTAAATATGCGTGCGTGGAAGAAAGATCAACACTAGTATTTTCCTTAAAACATAAAACTCATAAAGCATGTGATGGCATTATGCAAATGCTGAGTAGTGATTACTGCTGTGCCTCTGGGCTCCGGGCAGGATTGCTGGGCTTATTGCACAGAATACCAAACAAAGAGGAAAAGATGAGCTTTTGCCACAAAGGACTTAATTGCAAGAAAATGGCATACCACCAATCTGGGCAGAGCACATATTTACATACGAGTTTTTGTGGTTTCTAGGGAGTTAATGCTGATTTCTCATCAGAACAGAACAGAGCAGCTGCAGGAAACATTAAGACAGAAGATGCGGAATGAAGATAACTGGAGGGAGAAGGTAACGCTGGATGTGCAGTTGGCATCCTTTCCAGTTCTTTATTATTTTTTTTCCACAGTTGTAGTCAGCTGTCACGAATGAGCACAGTAAGGCAGATACCTATCTCCTCAAGCGCAAACATGTCAATAGTATTCTTTGTATAAGAGGTTTTAATGGGTGATCTCTCTACACGGGCTGGAACCGAATGCAGCAGGTATTTAGTAGGAACGTTTGCAGACTTGGCAGATGTTCAGGTCTGATCCGGACTTCCCAGGTCCCAGGGTATTTGCGAAGTGCCTGCGCTAGGAGTGCGGTCCCCTGCGAGCCAGGGTGCGAGGAGCAGGGCTGAGCCCGCTCAACCTCGGACCGTGCAAGCTCCTCGCTCTCCCCGTGTGCTCTGCCGGAGGGGGTGCAGCAGGAAAAGCCCAGTTGTCCAACGCAGGCTCCAAGGAGGCGAACATCCAGAGCCCACCCCGTTCTGTGTGCGACAGGCCGGGTTATAAACCCTGAACCCCAGAACCACAATTCTGCACGGGGGAGCGCGTCAGTGCCTGGGTTTGTTTCCTGACACAGGAAAGCATATATTTAATATTGAAGTAGTTTCCCTGGTGAAAACAGGGTTGGGCATTGTTCACGAGATGCAGAGAACACAGAGCCGTGCTGCTTGTGGGTTAGGTGAACTGAAACTGAAGATTGCTATTTGTAAAACAAATCTAGGAAATAAATAATAAGCAGATGAGCAAAGATGTCCTTTCCTTAGAAGACAGGTATTTGCAAACCAAAGCAGAGCTAAACAAACAAGCTGTTGTAGCATAGCGGTTCTGGAGCTATCAGGAGTTGTCGGCTAGCAGAAGGCAGCAGAGTTGTTAGCTGTACGGCTGACGAGGAGGGCCAGAGGTGTGTGGCTGTCCTGCCTGGTACTCGGGGCAGCTCTGGGTGCAGGATGTGTGTTCGTGCCATCCCTGGGATGACTCTGTCACTCACGGCAATGGGCAAGTGAAGTAACATGACGGTTTTATAGAACCATAGAATGGTTTGGGTTGGAAGGGACCTTGATGACCACCCAGTGCCACCCCCTGCCCTGGGCAGGGCCACCTCCCCCCAGCCCAGGTTGCTCCAAGCCCCGTCCAACCTGGCCTTGAACACCTCCAGGGATGGGGCAGCCACAGCTTCTCGGGGCAACCTGCCCCAGGGGATCACCACC